>NW_019174941.1:861791-1209319 GCF_002260705.1 Seriola dumerili
TTTCCAATTTTTCGCCCGATACTTTTTTTTTTTTTTTTTTTTTTTTTTTCACCTCTCTCTCTCCATGGCCGTGGTGCGGGAGTGGGAGTTGGGGGAGGAGAGGGTATCCATGAGCTTTCTCCCTCTCATAATGAGGCCCGTAGGAGGGAGGGGAGGGGTAGGGGGAGGATGAGCGGTGGGGGGGAAAGGCAATGAAGGAGGGAGGGTGAGACGGCTGGCTGGTTGGCTGGCTGACACCCATGGCCTGGAGGATCCAGCTGTGTCTCTCTGTAGGACACAAACACACACACCTAATTCCTCCCCACCGCTGCTGCTCTACATCCTCTTGTTACACACCTGGAAGACAGCAGACAGTATTGGAAATGGTATTGATTGACCAGGCTAAACACACACAAAGTAGCTGCTGGGAATCATGAATTGGTTTTGGGCCAGTGTTTGATTTTCCCTGGTGGTTTGTTTATCCTGTCATGTCTCACATTGGTTCATTACAACACACAGTGGGTGTTACTGTCCAAGCCTTCCGCACTTCACACTCAACTTCACTTTTCCTCTCAACCACACAAAGAAACTGATTATTGTGAATACTCAGATCAAGGCAATAGTTCAGTTAAGGTGTTCACAATGTTGACAGTGACTCGTTTGTCCTCGTAGCCTCAGTTCATATGATTTGTTTATGATCATATAAATGTCCGGAAGTATATTGTCTTATTGGTGCCATAAAGAAACCATAGGGAGAACGAAGGGATTCATTTGTGTCAGTCATGTGTAAAACTGTTTTTTATGTTGATGAAATTAAAAATCAGCTTAATAGAACCTCTTTTACTCATGCTGTTAGTTGGAACATGAATGTTGTTTTCACTCTTCACTCTGAGCCAGCTGTCTAGTAATGCCACTTAGTTTTTCAAACACAATGCTATGCACCACATTCTTTGTGGTGCAGTCAATGAATCAAAACATCTAAAGTAACCAGAAAGACTGATGTGTAATTTAAAGGCTTCGTTTGTACAAGTCTCCTTAGAACAAAAGAGTACACCACTGATTGCCAATGTGCTCATTTAATCAAAAGTGATTGAGCAGAAACAGAGATATCATCTTTTGTATTCTTCTTCCTTGTCAAAACCTGGACCCTATATTACCCACAATGCATCTCGACCACTGACAATTCAAGCTGTGTTCCAATTCAGGGGCTGCATTCCTTTGGAGAATGCGGTCTACAAAGGTGTGGCCTTTCATAGCCGTCGTACACCATAAAGGCTGAACCAAAATGAGATGGTCTGGCCTACGGAGGATTTTCAGATATTTAGATATTCTATGCTAATAGTAGCTTATATAGCCTCAAGACACTAGCCTTGAGAATGAGGCTACTGAGGTCTGGTAAGCTCACTTCTTTCTAACTCCACATCCCCAGATTTATTTTCTATTGCAAACTTGTAAATCAGAGAATGTAAACACATTGAAATTTAGATATCATTTAAGTACAAAAAATGGTCAGATTATGTACGGTACATGCATCTAATGTTGCCCTAGTGTTATCAACAGGTGAAATCTGATTCTCAACTATAAATCAAAACCTAAAACATGGGTATCTACAGCTTCACTGGTGTTAACTACCAGCGTAAATTATAAGTGCAGTTTAAATACTGACCTGATCAGCGCTTTCAGTCATAATACCATTTTACGAATTTTTCAGTTAATCTGAAGGAAGACGTTAATGTTTGTCGACAAATTAGACAATCCCAATAGTTGCTTGCTGCCACAGTGTCTTCTTTAATATTACCATTGGGGGGCACCAAAGAGAGAAATTTTTTAATTAATCAAATTTCTAGAATCCTTGTAAACACATTGATATTTCTGACTCAAACTGACAAAGAATGTCCAGTGGAATAAAAATAAAAATGGTTTGAAATTGGTGTTTTAAATCAATTAGTGTAACTGAACCAGCATTTAACGGTCATTCAGCACTCTCTTGGCCCAGTGTTTTGATAGTCCGTCGCAAAGACATATTTCCAAATGAATTCATTAAGCTGCAATATGGCGCAAAGAGGCCTATTTGACAACAACAGAATGTGATGCTCACATAAACACAGACCAATTCCACGTTGTGTATATACAACTGCAAACATATACACATAAACACGCCGCCACAGCCTGATGGGCTTAGCAAGGTGTTTATTTTCTTCCCTTGACGTGGGTTGCACTCTCACGTCACTCACTGTTTTTTTGTTTTTTTTTCACCCAATGGTGCAGCTCCCCCTCTCAGTCTCTCCCCATGACATCAGTCAATGAGCTGGAAGAAGGAAGAGACGAGAAGAGGCTGCTGGAGCGCCATCTCGCTTCTACCCCCTACTCCATCCCACCTCTCTTTCACTTGTATGTGTGTATATACGCTGGTATGCTCGTACAATAGTCTCTTAAGGCTTTTGGAGGATGCCATGTAAGAGGAGTGTTAGGTGCTTTCCTGTGGCTCTCCTTCAACTCCCCACTTACCCCTCAGAAGAGCACTCTGCTTCCGCGCTGCCCATGTCACAGCCATTGTCCCTAATTAGGGATACAGGACCCTAGCCCATTCAATTAATGTGCAGCCACAATGCACCACAGATTCACCCTCTCTTCACCCTTGCACCCCCTCCCTCTAGCCCTAAAATCTCTCTGCAACCCCTTTTTGCAGTAGCAGCGGTTTACTGGGGCTTAAGTAAAAAGGACATCAGTTTTGAGAGTACAGGGATGATGTTTAGTAAATTTGAAGGAAAAATGAAAAAAAAAAGATGTAAAATCTAAAAAAACATTTTTTAAAAATATAAAAATTTGAATATTCATGTCATGACTGACTGCAAAAGGTTACACTGTTACAATAAAATAATCACCAAATATGCTCCTCTACCTGAACTGAAGGAGGATAATGACTTTTTTCGCATTTCTCACAGTGCATGACTTAATGAAGAGGTCTGATGTATGCAGTCATACTGTATTTGCATAAAGGCAGCTGGAGCCATGATACACTGGTAGCACAAAAGCTTAGAGACAAATGGGCTTGTATCCATTATGTCACCAGTTTAAGTACCTGGATTGTTTAGGAAATTCTGAACAGGGCGGTGAGAATGAGAAAGTCTCTGCAACTACAATGCCATCATTTCACCTTCCAGCAAGGCACTTAACCCCCAGCTGCTCTTATGAAACAGCTCAGTGGCCGACAGACTGTGGTCCTACTTAGCAGCTCACTGTGCTGTCTCACTTTGGCCAGGTCTTACCTCGCCATGGCAAATAAATCATCAAACCATCAAAGTTTTTACTTAATTAAGCCTGTTTGGGAGTAAACATCATTGCTGACACAATGGTCAGCAACAAGAAGTCCAAAGATTTAATAAACTTTTAATTTAACCTCAACCTGTCCCATGGTGGTGGTGCTGGGGGAAAAGTCAAGGGGTCACCAGAGTTATTAGGACTCTGGGAACCATGAATACCAATACCAAATTCCACAGCAATCCATCCAACAGTTCTTAAGACACTTCACTAAAAAACAAAACTGTCACCCTCATAATGATCCCAGAGGAAAGTTTACAGGGCCACAAAAGTCAGTGGACATAATCCTCTCTGGAACACAAATGTTTGTTCAAAATTTCATGAAAACCCCCGAATAGATGTTGAAATATTTCAGTCTGGACCAATGTGGATATATAGTTCCCTACGGCTGGTCTATCCAACATTGGCCAAAATATCACACCATACAGCAGGTATACACTAAAATCTGTTACCACAGCCTCCCAGACTCTGTGAGGACACCTCCAACTGAGTGATACTTATCTTTCTTCTGTGTCAAATGATTCAATTACTTGCACTCACCCAGACAGGAAATTAGGGATTTTATGTATGAAGTATTTTGCAGGGGTAGGAGGCGTGAACAGGCTTCTTAATGAACCAAGCCTGCCTGAGTTCATAATGAAGATATCTGAGGAGTGGGAAAATTTTGCGATCTGACCTGTAGACCTTCAAGAGACACACACACACACACACACACACACACACACACATACAAGAATGATATCATGATTGGGCACAGGTAGGTAAATGCCTCAGGAGTAAGTATTCAGAAAAGTACGGAACTAATATGAATTAAGTTTTGTTAATGTACAATGCATTTACTGACTGAAAAACCACCCTCTTTTGTTACAGCTGCATTGTTAAGCTCATTAATGTTTATCTTGCACAGCCTCTTGAATGTCTTGAATATGAGCTACCTAAGTGCAGCAAAAACAAAAGAAATGTAAGATTTGTTGATAGCTGTGATGCTGACATCAAAGAATCAACTGTGTGTGTTGCTGGAAGCAGCTTTACCACTGTCTAAAATTAAATCAACTGTGACTAATAAGACTAATGGATCGAAAAGAGTGAGTGCTGAGATTCAGGGGACGTGCTAGACTCTGGAAACCAACAGGTCTGTCCAACATATACATTGTGAAAATCACTTGTCAGTATTAAAAAGGAGGCAATTATACACACAGCACAGGTAGGTGCAAGGCTAATGGAAAACAGCATTGATGAGAAAAGTAATGCCAGCACGCTGACTCCAAACTATAAATTTATGTATTATATTTTGCCTCATGTCAAAATATTTAAAAATGATCAAAACACTCATATATCGTCATCATATAGCAATAGGTTCCATGGCTCCACAATAACAGGTCAGGGTTAACCGTCCAACCACTCAAAACAATTATCAACTTAGATATATTAAATAGATCAAATTGATCACACTATATCAGTATAACAATACATATATAAAAGAATAACAATATGAATGTATGCACATGTACAAGATAGATAATGGGACGTCATGGTGGAAAAGTGATCCAGGATGCATTTTTAGAAAATGCAGCATCAATGTGAATCAAATGGGTCCTCTTTCTCTCTCTTCTCTCATTTCCTGTCTCTTTCTGAATAGAGAAAAACGCCAAAAACATGATGGCACAGTACTTGAAGGCTTGAAGGAAAGTGTTGTTCTGAGTTCATTTAGGTGTGTTTGCTTCCTTTATAACATTACAAGAGTTGAAGTAGAGAAGAAATATATATTAGTCATGTAAAACCTGTAAAGCCTATAATCTACTATACAAGTGTTGTGCTTCATGATGCTGATGTTTATTTGTGATTTAGGAGGAAAGTTTTATTTTATTTTTTATTTGCACACAAGCTTTGAAAGTTGTGTAACTGTATTTCATGAAGACAAATGCAAACACAAATGTTGTGCCAAAAAATTTTGAATAAAACTGATTATTCCTGCTTACATTTCACACAAGATTTCAGTATCAAAAACTATGACTTATGCTTTACTTTAAAACCAGTATTGAACATTATGTATCCATTGGTTGTACAGCTCAGTGTAAAATATGAGCAAAAACACCTTCAATAAATAGCAGTCTACCTGATTTTGACAATGAATGTAGCAAAGGGAATATGGCAGAACATACAGTCTAATGCCCACAATCATTGCAGCTGGTATCATTATATTTTTCAGCTGTTTTTTTTTTTTTTCCTCACCACAACTAGTGGAAGGTAATAGCTTCATTCTAAGTGGAATATATTTATCCTTCACAAATGTCAAACCGTTGTTGTCACAGCGTCGTTGCTACAACAGCCATGGTGTGTGGCAAGCAATTGCCCCATGGGCATATCACACTAACAGACAAATGCACAGGCACGGAAACAGCCATGCATGCCCACACACATACAAACACACCTGTAAACATATACCGTGCGCTGGTATGTCATCAACTGTCTCCTCCTCTCATCACATCCACATACACATCTCCTCCTCCTCTTCCTCCTCCCCCCTCCTCTCCCACCCCACCCTCAAATCCACACGCAGAGCCTCCCTCGATGTTGTGGCCTGCCTGTGACAGTAATTGAGGGAAGCTGGCCGGAACAGTGCAAAGATGGGGGAGGAAAAGGGGAGGATGGGAGGAGAGATAGATGAGAAGAGGAAGGGAGGGGGAAACCATTCATCTGAGACCCATGGATGTGGAATGGCATATTACAGGTCTAATGTGTAATTAGATAGATAGGGAATAAGGTCAGTGTGCTCGGAGATGGGGAAATTGCTGTCGGCACAGTGCCATCTAGTGGTGCCAAAGTAAAACGGAAGCTTCATCCTCAGGTGGACAGTTGAAGAATGAATAGGCATCAAATTAGAAGTTAACAATGATTTATGACATATTCTTCACCATCTGCAAGTGGAAATTCTTGTGTGATTGTTTGCCTCTCAAACTGTGTGCAGTGTTGCTGTCACATGCAGTGCCAGACAATGAGGTGTTTGTTCATTTTCGTCATGTGGCTGTTGCACTGCTGGCCAGCTGATTTAAAACACTTTCAAACTGAAACTTTGATGACTTTTAATTTAGAAAATAAATGAGATTCTGGTAAATTGTTTGGACTGGCTGAAAGAAAGTGGCAAAACATTCATTTTTGCTGTAGTTTGTGAGGCAGACAGAAAGCCAGAGACACATAAACACGAGAGGCAGACGGGACAGGTAGACGGTGTCTTTGTGTGTCCGCCAGCCTGCGTTTATGCTTGTGTTTACATGTTTGCTATGATAATGCTGCAGTCCCTAATAAGAGATCCAGGCCTCCCCTCCCTGCTTCCTGACAACAGGTGTTTGGTCCAGACCTCCTGGAGTCAGGCAGATCACATGACAGGAAGCTGCTAAAGCTGCTGGGCCAGTCGTAAACACAAAGAAATTACCATCCTGGGGAAGGGCATTATTCTCTCCCTGCATTTACAAGCCACATGTAATACATGTTTGTGCAGCTTTAAACACTCTGACTGTAAAGATCATGGTTTGCTTATGTCATGGTGTGTACTCATGGAAAGGATTTATTAGTGTGTACACAGAAACCATATGACAATGTGTACCAGGTAAGCATACGTAAAGGTTTTGTTACTTTTGTTCAGGCATCACTGCTGAGTAGGTGTAAAGCAAAATCATATTAATATTATATATAAACTCATGTTACTCTATAACAATACCCTATAACACTGCAAACTTTATTTGACAAACTTTTTGTATATTTATACTTTCCAAATGCAGTTCTGCTGCACATAATGCCTGTCCAGCTCAGAACTACAGCTTTTGTTTAGTCTTCAATAAGCTCATAGACTGTGGGCTGATGTTCTGAAAGACAGAGTGAATATAAATTTTACTGAGATTATTTTCACACAGTTGTTTACACCATCAAGTTTATTTATTCAAGCATGAATGTTAATGTAAAATGTAAACATTTAACTTGTTGTAGTTTTTGTTGTGTTACTTGTTATTCCCTAAGTCAATATGGAGAATGTAGTTGCTTATTGTGTGTTGTGCTCAGTTCAACTGACAGCAATTTTGATAAGTGATTAATCGTAGAAGTTTGAAAATGCCAAACATTTCCTGGTCCCAGCTTCTCAATCATGATGATTTACTCATATGCACAATGAATATTGAATATATTTTGGTTTTGTACTCTTGACTGACAAAAAAAAAAAACCTATTTAAATATGTCACCTCAAGCTCTGAGAAATTGTGATGGGCATTTTTCAAATAATTAAAAAAAATTCAAGTGATCAAAAGTAAAAAGTCATTAGTTTCAGTCCCACTTGTGGGTCTGCACTGCTTTAATCATTGCTTTCATAATTTTTGTTTGAGCTGTATTTGCTGTGACAAACTTTGTACTGTCATTTGGCAAAGTTATTTTACTACAACCCCCCCCCCCCCAAAAAAAAAAAACTAAATAAATAAATAAAATAATAATAATAATCATGTGTGGCAAAACACACACTAAAAGAAAGAATACAATTACTGCCTAAATTAATGCTGGACTGCTGATTACTCTGCTGTCTAAACACTGCCAAATCAAACCGCTCAGCATATTCACGTTACTTATAAACGTGTGTGTGTGCATGTCCATGTTGGCACACTCCTCTATCGTTCTATTACATGGGCCAGTGACTGCGCCATCTCTCCAGTTTCACCCCTCTGCTCTCCCAGACGTCTCATATTGCCCGGAGGGATGGTGTTGATGTGGGAGGCGGCGTATGGGGGGGGTGAGGGGGTGACTACACACATTATCTGTCTGAGAGCAACCCAAACCGTACAGCCGCAGCCTCCATCTCCTCTCTGCTGACTTCAACATCTAATATGTGGTCCCAATAATCCCACACTTATTTTGTTCACTGGATACTGGCAATTATTTATTCTGATAGCCAATAACTACATTATTCATTGTGACAAAATGAGTGAATGAAGAGGCAGTGAGGAAAGATAGAAATGTGCAAGTATCTCAGTAGTTTACACTCTTATATCATGTTCAATTATAGTAAATAAGTGTTAAGAGGTTTAAATCTTTTGGGATTATGTGGCAAACCTAATGCATGTGGGACTCCAAGTGCTATTTGTCAATTTTACTTGTCTCAAATATATTAAGCTGCAGATTATTTTATGATGAAAATTCCTTCTTCTTCTATTTAACACATTCTAATGAGTCCATAACCATACCAATATTTACCACAGAACTGTGAATATATTTGTGCAGGTGGGAGGAAAAAAAGCCAAACATTTCACTACAAACCAATCCAATGTCCTTAGTTTAATTTAGAATCAATTCTGCCCCCTGGTGGTAACATGACAAAACTCCACAACTAGGGTTGAACTAGGCACTGATGGAGTTGAACCAAGGTAAACTGATGGTAAAATAATAATCATAAAGATGATTGCCATTTAAAATGTAATGATTGTCATAAGGAAAGTTCATACTTATCTGAGCACATACTCTTATCAAAAAGCAAAGGTCTGTGATTAAAGATACAAGCTGTCATCATAATGGCATGAAACTTCTGAGTCATGGTAGGCGATTGTAGGGCAATAACGCAACATTGGCTTATCATGTGATGTTATTCATTTCTAACTGGTAGGTTTCCCTTTCTGTTCATCTTGCAGCCCAATTACAAGGAACCTCTGCGAATATGTTTTCAGGTCTGACAGAGAGTTTGTAACATATTTATGTTTGTGCGAATGGGAGATATTTATTCATGGTGTTTGTCAGCCTCTTTATAAACCTCTTATCCACACTTCCTCTGCGTCTCATACCATTTTTTGGATCTATCAGGATCGGACCACACTGTGTCTCCACTGAGAAATCGTCTCAAATCCATTCACTAAATACCCCCGCGCCCCCTCAACTAATGGCAAACACACAGGAAGTCTGCATAAAGTACTGAAGAATGTCTGGAATTGGATTTCTCTGAGGCCAACGATTTTATGTGGTCAGAATGCACAAGTTTTTACTTCACGATCCATCAGTCTAAGTGCAAAGTCCCTATTCTCAGGCCAAGAAAAAACAACAGGGCAGAGACAACACCTCATACTCAGCACAGAGCAAACACCACTGCTGGAGCTCACCTTTTTATCAGAGATGAATATTAGCTCTCCATGCTCTGTTCTGTAAATATGACAGTACACGGGATGTTCTTTTATATCCCTAATAAAAGGTAGAAGTAAGTAAATAAAATTACAGAATTCTGAAGCATCATTAAAAATCCTCTCAATTTTCTTACTACTCTCTCTTTCCTACTAATATCACTGATTTCAATCAGACTGTTTCTCAGCTGAGCAGGATTTTGGCCACCCACACGCACCTCCGAAAGCGGGCATGACTAGTTTTGGCTAGATCTCATCGAGGGGAAGAGCTGATCTGATGTAACAATATACAGAAAAAGCTCAACATCGTTTTACATCCGTGAGACTGTGGAAGAAAATGCTGATTCAAGATACTGCAAATATTTGAAAGATATCCTATGTGGATAACTGTGGATGTATCAGGAGAATCATGATTTTAACTTACAGTGTTGAATTGAGGTTTTAAGAAAAAGGTGAAATAAAGGTCACATAGTAACAACATGAGACTAATGTTCATCTTTACAAACCAATATCCCAGGTGCTTCCCTGCTTAACAACCTTATTATATTACAGTGTATGTATGCCCCAAAATTGAGAGAATAAGTCAGTCACCGAACCTTTTGCCTAACCTCCCCTCATAGTGTTTCCACTAGGTCATAAAATTTTATAAAGCCACTGGTTTTGTCTGTGTAAGCATATCTTAAGGTGCTGCCGGTAATCACTGTCATAATAAGGAGAAATGATGTCACCTCCTTGTTAATCATTGTCCAACCATGGAAGTATTCGAATGCTGCCTTTATTACCCAGGCTCTAGGAGTTTGTTTTCATCCTGTCCACATCCTGGAAAAATAAACCGCTGTAAACCAACTATACCGTACATTTTAATATCTCCAGATAGAATAAAGGAACATCTCAGTATTAGCACATGCCCTAACTCTGACCCAAGGCAGACACTTTTTGTCAACGCACAATAGACTCCTTGTTATAGCAAACTATGTCAACTATTTAGTCGCTGTAAAAACTGTGTGTTGGCCTTTTGACAGTTAATTATTTCCCCTATGCTGTCTCATTCTTTCCATGTGTCTATCTATTTCAGCATGTATTCAGCATCAAGGTGGCCCAGTGGCTCGAGACAGTCATATGTGTGTGGGCGGTGGCTGCTCCATGTGCATGTGACTGGCAAAACAAGAAAACGGCAGCGGAAGCAAAGCCTGAGTGCTCTCGGCTAACTCCCTCTCTCCCTCCCTCCCTCCATGCTCTCATCTCCATCTGAAAATCTGTGGCCTTATATGCCTCTGACACACACAGCCTATCGATTTCGTGTGTGTGTGTGTGTGTGTGTGTGTGTGTGTGTGTGTGTGCTATGAAATGAGACCATGGGTGGTGGACACACATTACACTGAGCAGTTAGTATCCACAGTGCCCTGCTCACACACAAACACTGGGATTTACTGTGCTTTCCGTGTTTGACAAGCAAACACCACACACACTGTATGGGTGTGAAGACTACTAATAAATATATATTATAAAACTGTCAATACTTTTTTTATATTTAAGAACACAAGACCAGAAGCCATTTCAATAGATACCACTAAAAACTAGCTTTCAGCTTTCATGAACATGATAATAACAGGTTTATTTTTGTTAGAAGTGAAAACACATGTCCAGCCAACCATCGGAGACATTAAGAAGTAAGGTATCACGCCATCGTCTTACACCAAATTAGTAAGAACATGTTAAATTGCAGTTGTTTACAGAAAAGTGAAACCACTTCAGTTACGATGAGAGTGTGATTCAGCATTTACAAAAAGGCCAAATAACCTTTCCATCGCGCTTGACATTTAGTGCCTAAATGAGCACAACAGATGCAGGAAAATGTATTTTAAAATATAGCAGATATAGCCTCCAGTGGATAGTAAATGTGTCACTGTCATTTACACTCAGCATAAACTGAATTATCAAGATGATATGCCATAAAGTATGCAAGCATTTCTTTAAATTATCGTGATAAAAATCTTAAGCATGCACTGAAACTCCTATTCAGATTTAGACAGCCTAAATTAAAATGTAATGTATCACAAACGCAAAATAGCACACTGTGGGTAGATAACCAGATTTGCATTCAGAGAAATTTTTCACAGAATGGCACCAGTCTGGTTAGAGAATGATTTGCCAGGAGGCCTTTCAATCTAATCTGCTGTGGTGTTACTATTAAATATAAGACAAGCTTATGGTTGTAAATACTTGTCCTTTACATAAAATTGCATTTAGTATGAAACCTCTCTGATCGTGAGCAGTAGCCAGTGGAAATGTGTCACCTCTGCCGCACAATAAAAACTGTTTGAAACTCAAACATTGTCAAAACTCAACAAGGTTGAGGTTAAAAAAAAATCACACCAAGGTCAAACTGGCCTGAAAAAAGCAATACAAAGCACCCACTGATCTACGTATGAGGTCACGTCCTCTTAGATAAACTATTTTCGTTGGTCTACGCCATCAGATAACTACGAATAGCAATAGAGCATTGTAAATATAAATTGCTGAGGAAACAATTAATACATTAATTTCTGTTCAGCACAGTGCTCTACTCAGCTTTAGCAAATGTGCAAGATGAGCAAAGAAGAAAGAATTCCAGACTAGCTGCGTGAATGAATGGATTGATTATGAGAGTATTAAAAAGTAACCTCAAGTATAAAACAAAACCCTCCCTCTGTCTGGCTGTTATCCCTCTGCTCATGGTAAGTGTCCTAACAAGAGGACTTCAAAGCCAAAATGCCAACATAACAAAGGCCTTTATCAGCAATACAGTATACTGAATTGTGTGTGTTTAGCCTAAGTCACAGTTTGTGATGTGCCTTTGATGTAATGTGCAGTCTGCAAATAGTGGAGGGAGGGCTGGATCAGTGTGTAGGTCTTCTCAGGATACATGAGTCACACTGAACCATAACACACTGCTTCATTGAAATGTTGTGCAATTTAACCTGACGATCACAGATACAGCACAGGTGTGAAAACAGTTTATACGAATCAATTTGATTCGGAGAAGGATAGGACACAGATAACATCAAGCAGATGCAATTAAAAATAGAACAATGTGAAAGGACAGTGTAAGTAGGGCAGGGCCTCTACTCAGCACAGCACGATGAAATACCACATATCGTGTAGAATTGCTTTCCAGCAATGAGGGGCTAACAACAGAAGTGTGTTTCTACATGACTTGTTGAAAACTAGCTCCAAAGTGGCTGCAGATACCACTGGGTGGAGGCAAAACCAAGGTGAAGAATGACAGTTAAAGTCATACTTCTCATCGTTTTGCTAAATTTGTTTACATAAGGCTGCTTTGAAGAGGCCGAAATATGACATTTCAACTTATACTGAACTATTTGACTTGAATTATTCAATGTACTTTATAAAGAAATACCATTTTCCTGTATCCACAAGCCTTCTCTTTGATGTGGAAATGACAGAGAAAGATTAAACTGAAGAAGAAAAACCGCCACGTCTTACAGAAATGAATGTGTTCTTTCCATAGGGCGTATAGTTCTGTCACAGCAAATTATGCATTTTAAACTAAATTTAGTGGCAATGCCTGTAATTAGAACAACTGCATTTGTGTAAATCTGTGAAGTTCCGAGTATTAAATTTGTTTATCAATAAAAAGAGCAGACAATACAGCCATTTAAAACAAGTAGTAAAAGGGGGATTTCAAATGAACAGTCAGCAGGAGGTGATTTCATTCACTGGGAATCAGAGCGTAGGTATTCCCCTTCTCAGCTGTCGAGGACAGTGCTTCGCACAGCACCAAAGTCTTGATATGCAAAGCCCAATATGGCACAGAGTGAAGTGTGAATAATAAGAAATAAAAAAAATATAAAGTAAACTACCAAATCCAAGCAAAAGTTTCATTCATTCATTCATTCATTCTCAGGAGCCATATGCTGTAACATCAAAACATTGAGCATCCGACTGCTTACTGAGGTATGTAACTGACTAAATTGCAGAGTTATACAGATTACAATGATACCCACATTACTATTGACCACTTTCCTCCAAACTAAGCTGCTAAATTTAGCAATGAAGAGGAGGCTTTCTTCTTTCCTTTCTTCCTGAAGCATTTTTCTGACCAAAAGAACGTTCCAAAAGCACTGATGTCACGAAGTCAAGCCCTACAAAGAAAAACCACTGAGGAAGACATGTTTGATGGCATGTCCTTGGTTGTTATTAAAAGCAAGCTTTAATTGTCCCCTGTTATACTGTGTAAAACTGTGACCTGTTTACTTTTCCATACTTAACATACGAAACAGAACATAAAAGGCATAAGCCATAGCATCTGTAATCTCTCACAAAGCCCTTTTTTCTCATACGAAACACACACACACACACACGCACAAACACGCACAGATACACATGCATGCGCACACTGGGGACTTCCAAACCAACACACCTCCACCCACACAAGTTGTGAACCCCGAGACAAACACACATTCCACACAGGTCTTCTCACAATTATACAGATAAAGTGAAAATCAAAACTATTGCCACGCACCACCTTTACTACTGAATTTAGTATAATGTATGACCTAACACTCCTATAGCCGAAACTACTTCTGAAATTATATCAAAGCAGCTTGCTGCTGATGAGGGAAGTCATGTGATAATCAATCATTTCATAGCCCTCACACTCACTTACTTACATGAGTATTTCCATTTTATGATACTTTAGTGGAAACAGTATACTTTTTACTTTGCATTTATTTTATAGCTATAATCACTTTACAGATTAAAACTTTACATACTAAATGATAACTTAGTATTTAGTGTTAACTACCCAGCATCCAGTGTACAACATCTGTACAGTAGCCTAGTTAAAAATTAGCTCCATCTTGACCAGCTTTAACATTAACAAGTTGTTTAAGCAGTACTGCATCATAATAATAATCTTAATCTGATACCTGTATGCCTTTGATTACAGAGCCTTTAGTTGTGATAGGGTATTTCTACATCACTGTATGACTACTTTTACCTATGTAAAGGATCTGATTACTTCTTCCATCACTGGTAAAAACAAAATAAAAAAGGAGCCTTTAAGAGTTTAATATATGTTGTCAAAAGTAGGTTTTTACTTCTACACATGCAGATGTAGAAGTATTTAGTTTAGAGTTTAGTTGTCTTTTTTCTTCAGTGTCAGTGCTCTACAGTTGTTGCACTTCAGATAGTTCCTGTTTTGTTTTCAATTTTTAAAAAAAAATTCATATTCATGTTATTGACCTCAGTAACTGAAGTAGTTGAAGGTTTGGACGATGGCTGATTCCCTGCTCAAGTTGTTCAATTTTCTGTTTTAATATGTGTGGTTATGTGACACTCTGAATGCAACATCGCTCAACACTACATATACAAAGAATAAAATCAGGAACTATTCAGCTGCCCACAGCCATGCTGAATAATCAACATCAAACCAGAATCACACTCATATGTCTAATCATAAGACTATCACCCCTATTCCTAAGAAATCATGAGCTGAGGAGTTTGTCAGCTTGTTGTGCCTTTTGTCTCAGTGCATTTTGCAAAAATAAGATGACACATGGCATGAAACTTGACAGCAGCAATTGACAGTTGCCATGAATCACATTCAAGAGACTAAACTTCCAGTTTAACAGTCCTGTGTCATCTATTGGTCAAACTGATGGCAAACGTGATGTATCTTATTTTGATATAGTGGCATAACCATTATTCCATCTATGACAAACAATCAGTCTATCTATCCTCACCTCACACAGCACACATTCCATTTACTGACATTCCTAACAAAGGCCTTGCATACAGAGTTTGTGTGGTTGTCTCCTCCGTAATTGACAGCAGTGGTTAAGGAGGTTAAACAAATGAGAAGCATTACATTACAGTTGACTCGCTAACACACATTTATTACTTTTGCCCCTATATTGCTTAAACATTAACACATATAGCAGCCAGTGCTTTACACACAATAACTGTTGCCCCCTCCATCTTGGAGACAGACAGGCATTCCAATAATTTAGTGAAAGGCATCTATTGCCATGATGAATCCGCTCCTCTACTTCGTTACCACAAATCAGCTGTCAAAAACAGCATCCTATTAAAAATCTATTTTATCTGCTCAGCAAACAGACCCAATTTTTATTCTTGTTTGTTCCACTTTGTCACAGAATGACCTAAAACACATCTATCATATTTTTCAGAATTTTGTTTAATGTTTTGTATATTTCCAAAATTTCAGAGAAGACAAAGAGTCTGGATTATCAACCAAGCAGACTGTCCAACTGGCCCACAGTCCCAGGACTCCCAGGGCCCCCAAAAGCTCCAAGCTTTTTGTATATGAATATGACACACTGAGCACAACTGATATAATAAGGGCCTTAAGACAGGATCTGCTTCACTACCTAAAGCACTGATTTTCATGTCAATATTTTTTTTTTCAACTTTGCCACTTGTTGCCTACTGTATTGGTGCTGGATAAGCCTTCAAAATCATGGATGTACTTCTGAAGCTTTCTTGCTCATATTTCATCACCACTACCTACAAAAAAAGATGCCGCCATCAACACATGCTCTTGTGATTGCCCCCCCCCCATATAATTTTGGTTGTCGTATTATCCTGTCATTTTGCAATGAAAGTCAATAATTAATAGACCTACTGCTCTCCTTACAGTTGTCACACTTCATCGACTTAAACAAATCATTTACAGATGACAAAACAATCTCACCCAATGGTCTACTTGGTTGCTGTTCTGATCTTCATCAACTGATGGGAGTTTGCTCAGTTGCCATAAAACTGTAGATGCTCAAATTTCTATTTTTTCTGAGCACTGTAAGGAATTCTTGCTAATCATGGATCAAAGTTCAGTGAAAAAAAAAGCAAATTTGAACATCTGTTCCATGGCAACTGAGCAAACTCCATCTGCTGATGAAGATAACAAAATGAATCCAAAGATCTAGAACTGCTATTAAATGACATTAGGTGAGATTGTTTATTCAGCTGCTGTTTCCAGGGTTAAGATTGAATTTTGGGAACTCCAGATTGGTCGCAGTACCCTTAACATACATGTGCAATCACCAGTGGTAGAGGAAGTATTCAGATGCTTTTCTTAGGAAAAAGTAGCAGTAAAACAGTGTATAGATACTCTGTTACAAAAGTCCTGCATTAGAGATTTTACATTTTGCATTAGCATCATAATATACTTAAAGTACAAAACGTAGGCTAAACCGCCCATTTCAAAATGATGTGCTATTAGATTAGCCTATTTATTGATTTATTAAAGTGTACATCACTTTAATGTTGTAGTTGGTTAAGGTGGAGCTCATTCTAATTACTTTATATACTGCTGGATAACTTGGAAATTTCCCACGCCTTGTCTTAACCTAATAACAATTTATTTGTTGATTCTGTTTTTTATTATTAATCTGAATCTGCAAAATACTAAAGTTTTCCAGAAAATGTAGAATAGTAAAAAGTAGAATAATTCCCTTTGAAATTAAATGGGCGTATAAAGTAGCAGAGAAAGGAAATGCTAAAATGAAGTGCAAGCACTGTATCTCAAAATTGTACTTTAATAAGTTATAGCCTACTATAGTTGTAGCCTACCTTGTTAATTTCCTTCACTGGCAGTCGCGTTTTTATGTTAAATTACTAAACACCAAAAACACTTTGATATAGTTGTGATTTTGTCATCTCGCAGCTCTGCGGAGACACATACCCTTCAGGGGTAGGCGCAGTAGGTGAAACAAAATGTGGTGCCTCTGCTGTCAAACACCAGTTGCAGCAGCGCATGCGCACGATCGCGCCACTGCAGCAACAGACGATGACGTCACCCATTCAAAACACAGGCAAGCCCAGACACACACCGACCGAACGGCTGGCAATGCGCCTCTCACTGAATCTACCGAGACGACTGGAGGCTCGGACAAACTGACCGGCACGGTTGAGGACCAACCCGCCACACAACAACACCGAGCCGTGATTATTCAACACGCGTTCTGTGGCGTGTTTTTTTTATTTTTTTATTTTTTATTTTTATTTTTAGCAGTTCCTTTTCCTCCAATAAGCATCAAGACACCAAGCTACCTGTCAAAGCATTATCTGTCACGGAGGTTATCGCTGCAGATTTCTGGAGACAACAATGACTCTCGTGGATGAGCTGGCAACAGCCGCAGCGAAGGGAAACACGGCAGATGTGGAGTATCTTCTGCAGGAAGGAGCACAAGTTAACGGGGTGAACTGTTTTGGACGAACCGCTCTACAGGTCAGTGTCACCAGACGAGCACTTCCTCAGCTTCATAACAGCACCTTTTACCTTACACTTCAGCGTGTTTCATGAACATTAACCTCTTCAAATGACAACCAGTAGTGTCGCCAGGGAAGGAATTTTCAACCAGGCGAGTTTAGATACATATATATATATATATATTTTTTTTTTTTTTTTTTTTTGTTTTAACTATTTTTTTTTTCTTTTGAAAAGGCAACGCATCTCAGAAATGACGCGCGAGTTCTTGTAAACTGTAACGACCAAACTTCGGCCTCATATCTTTCGAATAAAAACTTTTTTCCTCTAGAGTTAATGCGTTCAAATTTCTCATCAATCTAAATTAATCAAAACTACACGTTTTTAATGGAACCTTTACATTTCTCAACAATTTAAATTGACATTGAATGTTGCGACTTTGGATTACTATTCATTTTCACTCTGTATTGTTTTTAATTTTAAGGCCATAAACGATAGGTACATCTAAATGCTGTAACTATAGGTGAGGACCAGCTCAGGAGTATTATGTTCACGTTAAAAATAGAAAATATTCTTATCATAACAATGCTTTCATTTCTTCGTAACTGACTCACAATTCACACACACAAAAAAGCACTCATCCATGAGACTAATCCTGTTCTTTCTCTCTAAAATGGGCTATTACAGCAATAAATGAACACCTTCTTCCGACTTATATCATCCTAAACCAAAGCCTAACTGTTTTACTTTTTTTTAAAGGCTGCGGCATCTCAAAATATAGACGAAGCGCCTGTGTCTTGTGGTGATCACGCTTGTACTGTACTGAGGAAACCCACAACTCTCCTTTCCTTTCAAGTCAGTTTGATAAAATATAATGTCTCTTGAAGATTAAAGAAAACGAAACTAAAGTTGTAACGAGCCTTTAAAAGCCTGCTGCGCAAGTCATACTAGTCGTCGAACTGTGTGATGCTGGTCCTAATTTTCGCATTGCATCCTCATTCCCACATTTCCACATTTCCACTCAAACATATTGGTTCAGATTAAGTAAATTGTAGTTCATGTGGGACAATATTTTAACCTTGTTCTGTGCCTTTTTAAATCACTTTACAAGCCTTTTATCCGGAGCATAAGTTCACAGTTGTTCTAAATGGGAGGTCTTAATAATGTGATTTACCACATTTACGCAAAAACCACAAATAGCCACTGATAATAAATAATAAATGCGTGAAAACAGAGTAAAAATAATTATTGGGTGAGTGTGTTTTATTTTATTGCAAGTCAAATATCCATGATCTGGTCTTTATGCTCTCCTGAGACATTTGTGCCTTTGTTCTTTATGTTTTATAGGTGTATGAAAATCAAATGAATCAGAGTTGGATCTCTAACACACAGTTATATTTTTATGAAGGTGATGATGATGGGGAGCACACCGGTGGCTAAGGTGTTACTGAAGTACGGAGCGGATCCCAACGTGGCGGACACAAGCACCGGGACCACCCCGCTGCATGACGCGGCCAGGACGGGCTTTGTGGACACTGTGCGGCTCTTGGTGGAATACCTGGCTGACCCGCAGGCGAGGGACAATACAAACTGTCGGCCTATTGATTTAGCCCGAGCGAACGGCCATGAAGATGTGGTCGCTTTCCTGGAGTCTCTCTAAAACCCTCTATGATGCTGTGAGATTCTTATTTCCTGCCACTTGCTCTGAATGGGGACGTAGAGCTCAGAGAAATGGGGCCTGAAGAGGCCTGCAGCCTAAATTACACACCGACTGCTCTGCTGCAAAATACATCTTTATTTATTTGTTTGTTTTTAGCTGAAAAGACATAATTATTTTATTTTTTAACGAAATCAGGGTTATCTATTGGCACGGGGTCGCTGATATGACAAACAACGTGAGATAAGTACAATATTGTTATAACGGTCTAAATGCTATTCAGGGTATTCAGCTCCGTGGTTTACAGCGACGTTAACACATTTTATTTCACTTTTAACTTCCGTTGCATTGTTCAAAATTTCCCATAAACCAATAAGAAAACCATCAGTGTAGGCTAGTGTTTTTACAGTATTGTATTTTTAAAGGATTGTGGTTCGTTTTTGTCATAAATCTAATGTGGTTACCGAAATTTAAGTAGAGCTTTCCATGTCAAATATTTAACCAAAAGACATTGAAAATGTTTTGCACGTTTGAACATTAGTGTCTTACTGATGAACTATTCTGTAAGCATGAAGCATGCTACGCTGCAGAGACAATGAAGTCCCTTTTCCTGTTTGTAAAAATTATAACCAGATCTTGGATATTATGCACTTTAATAAAATGTCACCTCTTAAGATTTATTCTAAGTCTTTTAAGGAAGGAGGTAGATTAGAAGAAAAAAGTCATCTGGCTATGCTTCACATAATGTGGGAATGACTGGTTTAGGTACCAGAAAATTAAAAAAAAAAAAAAAGAGAAAGAAAGAATCCAGCTATGATTATTTCAGTTTGTATTTGAATTCAGTTGGGAGTTAAACTGTGTGAAATTTCTAACTTTTGTTGGTTAGATGGCTTCTCCTTTGATTTGCTTTTGCTGACCAGAATTTTAGAAATATTTACATACATGATCAGATACAGAACAAATGCTTTCCCCTTACACTGCTTAATAGATATCGGCTGAAGGCTCCTTATCCTGTTAAACTGAAGCTGGCATCAGGTGACTTCATTGTTAAACACACCAATCAGATCAAGGCTGATGCAATCATTTATTTATTTATTCATTTATTTTCACTGAGAAGTTTGAGGCGATTTTCAATTCATGTGGCGATAAAACATGCTTCTACACATTTTTAACATTTTACTGCATAGAATTTATTCGACAGAAGTTTGTTGACTTTTCTGTAAGGTACAGAGATGAACAACTGGATTTTAACATAATTAAGTATAAAAAGTACCTTTCTACACAAAGGATGTCAGGTTACAATTGCACAAAGGATGGGTTGCTATTAGGAGTTAATGTCTAATGCATGATTACCTTGGAGTATAGTAAGAATATGGTACAGAAAAAAATGATTTTGCACATAATTCATGAAATAAGCTACGGTTTGTAGCTACCTTTTTCTGGAGTTAAACATTAGCTTAGATTAGCCATCTTTATGGCTTTATGCAGCCAACACGAGATTTGACAAGACACAAAACCCCCAAAAGCCATGAAGGCCATTAACAGTGCTGTTCTGTCTGTTGTGGTGGAGTTTGACTTCCTGTCTGGGTCAGGCCTGATAGTTTAACACGGCAAATCGTTTTTGTAACAACAGTAAAATCAGTCAAAGTCAGTCCATCATATGTCAAACAGGAGGCTGTTTATATAATGAAATCAATGGAAAATATTATTTCCAGAAAACATTCATGCTCAATCTGAACTGGCTATTCTGGTGGATACATCCTGTGTACACCATTACATTATTTTTGACATAACTTTTTTTCCTAATTCTTATTTTTAACTCTTATTCTTTATTACACACTTTTTTGCACAGGCTCAAGAGCATGCCACCCTGCATTTCACTTAACATATTGTATGTGAGAAATAAATTGCTAATGGAGAGACACTTGTAATCAGTTTAAATTGCTTTGGGATTTTAACATGTTCACCAACAATTTCAGAACATGATCTCAGGTCTTTGAATAGCCAAATCTCTGTACTCTCATTTATTCAATTTATGCTGCATAATATGTTCATAATGTTGAGACAAGGCAACAAACAGAAAATACCAGACTAAATATTTCCACTGTGCAGTGTTGAGTTTCAGTTATAGTAAATGCAGAGAAGAAAAAAAAAATGACAGTCATCTAACATGAGTGGTGCTAGAGGGCCCAGCACTCCTACAAAAATGCTTATTTCTTAATATGATGATAATGAAGCTTACAGTATATCAAACATTTTAGGTGTGCCTAAATGTGGACTCACCTGTGTCAGTAAATGCAGTCAGTATATATTTTTCAGAAGTATTCCAAAGACTGATCTAGTGATAGCTGGAAAGGTTAGCACGTGCCATGCAGATGATATACAAATGCAATGCTGTTCAGTTTTGACTCATGAAGCACATAAAATAGTCATGAAGAACAAATAAAACTGAAGTATTTCACTGAATATAAAAATATGCACGGATAAGCAAAGATAGAAACATGATTTGTATCCCGACTACATTTTGCCGAAGTGTATGCAAGTTATCACTGAAGTAATCACTCAAGTAGTGAATAGGTTCAAGACATCATATTCAACCTTTAAAAGTATAATATTAGTAATGACTAAGGCAGTAACAAACTATTCATGTGCTAAACTTGCAAAGCATTTTTATTATATCTTGCATAAACAGCAATAAAGACACCGATGGTTTACTGGCAACAAATATATGAATTTGAAACGTTTACAGACCACAAAAAATATAAATCCACAAAAAATATCAAGTATAATTGTAAGAAGATTTAAAATCTATTGTTAATCTTTTGAAATGTTTTGTACATAAACATGTGACCGGATTGTACGTTTTCCAGAGAAAAGGGGTGACGTGTTCATCACTACAAAGAGGGGAGTTTTCTATGAGTATTCTGAGTCAAGAAAAAACACTGAAACTTCAGCTGAAGACACAGCACATGCATTATTTATGTGAGGCACTTTCTTGTGATTCACTGATGACAAATCCACAGGCAGAGTTGAGTCTGTTGTCCGTGTCGGAGTCGGTGCGGGTGGTGTCTGGAATCCGTATCCTTTTCTACTTTATTGTTTTCTACACCCTTAGTGTTTTGGTAACATTACTGAAGATTGTGCCATTGACTGTAACAGAAGGAACAAAACCGTTTTTTCCCCGTATTTACGTCTCAGATATATACAGCGACAATGACTAGGTTTAGCTCATGTGAAATTTGTCTAGCTTTGTTTGTTTCAGGGTACTGAGGCCAAAAGTTTCCAGGAGTTCAGTTAATTTTCTTTGAAAGTATAAGAAAAAAGCAAAAGGACATAATTATAAACTTTGTTTTAAGTTGAATCACACCTGATGTGTCTGTCATCATTACCAAAATTATAGTACAACACATAAAATATTACGGAGATTTAATGCTACACTTTTTCCAAAGTTTAAGTGTTTCCAATAAACAAAGATAAGGTCTGAATAGAAATTGCACTACTTACCTTACTGCAAAAAGTACTTCAAGCATGATCAAAACTATTGTTGCAAATGTATTTAAAGGCTGCACCCAGTGTAAAAACACTCACTACATTAGTCATGTGGTTTCACATCTTTGAGCATTTTTCAAATGTGCAATGAATACATGTTGATTATTGTGTATGTAATATATTTATTACCAAGTATCCAGAGTTAAGACAGTAATATGCATTACTGTATGTTTTATGGTGGTGAAGTTGCAAAGCAACATAATGAGAGTGCCTGAGCTAGCCTCACAGATGGAGGTAACTGTCATTGTTTACGTCAGGCTTTTAGACCTCATGGTTATAATCACCTTCACAAACACATAGTGTTTTGAAAGTGGTCACGCTCCAGATGGTTTGATTACTCATTTGTGAAACAAAGTTTAAGAGGTGGTGCATTGAAATGGAAGACATTATAAAAGGAGATACCAGTTCAGGATAGGCAAATAGAGGGTAAACAGGCCCTCCTTCTCAACTTCTCCAAAAGACTTGCTGAGTGGAAATGATTTATCATAAAGCTGACAACTTACTTTCAAGGTCTTCATCGTCTGAGCCCAATCCATCTGACTAATCTGGGGTATTGCAGTCAGCAGAATACTGCTGGCTTTGTTGGCGTTCTCCTTCATCGTCTTCATTACATTGTCAACACAGACCTACGACAGAAGAAGAAAAACAACTGCCCTGTGATAAGAATCACTTACAACAATGCAAATATCACTTGCTTGAGTCAAAGTCACTTTTTATGTCCCAATAATGTATTGAGACATGTAGCCTTCCTCATTTGTGCTAAGGAGAATGTTTGCACTGTGAAAAATATTGAATGGAATCAAAAGATCTCAATGGGCATTTCTGGCAGCAACATCCTTTGAAATCAGAGCTGCTGCTGTGATTACATTATCGGATGTGTTTATACCATTTTCTACATATATTGCTTTTGATTACTTTCAAGGATAAAGATGGTTATATTCTATACTATATATTTGTTGTGATCAACAAAAACCAACGATGTGCTAAATTTGTCAATACTTTTTTAATTCCTAAGTTGGTCAGTGGCCACAAGACCACTGTGTACTCAAGACTTAAATCTTTGAAATGGGTTAATACGTACCTTTAGTTTTTAAAAATAATACCTTAATAATTACCTTAATTCAGCTACTAAACGCTACAGTACCCATATGACAAACAGCATTTATTTGTTCGGGGACTTTTTTCCACAGTGGATCAATACACATTGAGTATTTGCAGCAGGAACCATCATCATCATCATAATCAAAGAACATGTCACCTAGTCAAATGGTGTGGCTCATTCATGTGTTTTTAATAAACTGGACCACAATGGAGGTCTTTTTATATTTGGCTACACCCAAATACATATAAGGAAACACTTATTAATAAGCTCAAGCTATTGCTGTTTTTGATCTTTTCATGGGGTTTGCTGATTATATATATATAGAACATAATTATTATCTAAATGGAGATTACATGGGGGTTTCCTGAAAGGGATAAAACTTTGACTAGTGAACAACAGAAATTTGTAAAAATGATGATACATCATATCATCACTTAAAACTTCACTAAACATTGATTCATTATAATATTGAATCATCAGTCCACCTTGAATTTCTACTCAAGATAACACAAACACACTGCAATGCACATCCAACACGTCAAGTTAAGTAACATCTTAAACTTGGACACTAAGGTTTAATCATACAGGTGGAAGCCAAAGAGTTCATTCAAATCACTGTCACCACAGGATCTGTCAGTAAGCCACACAAATTTAACAACATAGTGCAGATGTGAAGAGCAGATTATTATTTTTCTCAAATCCAGCTGTACACCAGTGACTCATTAGTCTTCAGCCATTTCACCAGCTATGTCCATGATACTGACAATCATCACATTATTCACATGACTAGCACCTCTACCACTACCACTAAGAATGGGGAAATAAAAATCAAGACGCGCATGCTTATTCGTCTGCTTTAGTCACATGCAGAAACTGAGGCCTTGTACAGTCAGTCAGGAATATTCATGTGTGCAGCATGAAGTTATGTGATAACATCTTGCAAATAATTCTTATATAATTACTCAGCCAGACGTACAGTGCACATTACAGTAAGTTACAACATTGTTTCCGTCCTGTGCTCAGGTTTATCGCCTGTATCCTTCATTAACCCTTCCCTTTGCTTTCCCTTGCTTTGTTTTCATGTCACACTCAGTGACTTGGTTCATGTTTTTGTGGTGTTTGCCTGGAAGAAGACAGTGAAGCTGATGACTCAGTGTGAGTCAGCCTCCTCTGGCAGGGCTTCCACCGGAGGCTGGCAGGCAAGCTCCCTTTGGGGGGGGGGGGGGGGGTTAAGCGAGGGGCGTCGTGCCAGGGTGTTATGAGGCTGGGCAGTGAACAGAGAGGGGGGGGCGGAAGGATGTGGCGAGCGTTCTGCAACAGGAGGGGGAAGAGGTCAGCTGCAGGAACTCGGAAGTGGAGTTGTGAGTTGGGCTGGATCAGTGACAAATAAGCCAAAACTCGCCCACACACAGTAAATATCAACTGCAATATCCAGAGTGTCTGACAGAGAGTAGGTCACTCAGAAGCCATAAGAAGCCACAGACACTGTAGTCTGTATTATGTAGCACAAATGGCAAAAACCTCTGTGGGAATTCTATCAGACTAATAGAAGTAAACAATATGTGATCTAGAAACACTCTGTTCTTTATAATATTAAGAAGTTTTAGTGATGTGTATCTTTAAATAATGCAGAAAGTTCAACATTGTATTTCAAGTAATTGAAACTCTTTACAATTATAAATGCTCTTTCGTTCCCACCTACAGTTCAACAGTCCTCTGCCAATCAGCTGCAAAGGGGAAGGCAAAGAGTTCAACTTTGTACAGGACAAGTTTATTTTTGTTATTTTGAACAAAAATTTATGTTTTTTTTGTTAAATATTCTGGAACAATATACAAATCACCACATAAAGACAATAGGTACCTTAATATAAATCAATAAAATTAAAGTTATCAAATACTAGCATGTTCTGTGGAAAAAACTGAGCTGATCACTGCAGTTTCTAAACAACCTACTTATTACTGTATGCATCAAAGCACTGGAGTCCCTCTAAGCAGGTAAAATAAATACCTCAAGACATTTTTTTATATTCAAAAACAATAAAATACCAGATTGATTATTTTTTTGTTTGTTTTCAGAAAAATAAAAAATAAAATAATGAGCCCTAATACAGGAACCAAAGAAAATGTCTAAGTTTTGTTTTGCTCATAGTAAATAGACTTTGAGTCTGCTATATGTTTTGTAGCCATGACTATCTGGCTGGCATCATTCTTATCTATGAAACCTGTGCTTATTACCTAGATGTGCTGTGTTGCAATCATATCATAACCTTTACTAGCTCAAAGCTGACATGGGAGGACAGCATTAAATTGTGCAATAATTGTTTTATTGCGCAGCTTGGCACAAGTAATCCACACCTGTGCATTTTAATGACACAGCACAAGTTTATCTGAAGGAATTTATTTTTGTAGTCAGGTTATGTCCTTGAGGGCCTGAAGGGTTCCTGAACCCTCGGTTGGTAATCACTGTAAATCTGCGGCCAGTCCACTTCATACCAAACAGTTTAGAAAATCAGCTGTGCATGTAGAGAGAATGGGGTAAATAAATCTGGATCTATTATCCATTATCCCTTATGGTACTTTGGAGAAGTCACCAGTACTTTGTTCATTTTTCTGTCGCAATTTTTCTGGCTCCAGTACAGAAGGATCATGCCCCCATTCTTAATTCTGCCCACGAAATTGTCATTGGCTCAGTTTTAACTGAAGTTTAAACTGAGAAAAAACAAAGATGTGGGCAGTGATTCAGAGGTTTGGAATCAGTTTGCAGTACTCCATCTGGAAAGTTGGGTGATCACTTATTAAAGATAAAGTAGAAAACCAAATGACCTGCCTTAAGATGACATATACAGCTGATAAATAATAAAGGCCATGTTTAGTTAACATTATTAGCATCCTGGTACCCTGCCAATAGCTTTTACCTAGAAGTTATCCAGAGATGGTAAGCTTAAGGTAAAAAAGAAAGATGTAAATACAGTATGATGATAATTCGTAAAAAATTAATCAAAAATTTGATAGTGGTTGTTGTACACTAAAACAAACAAAGATCAGGAAGAATGTAATGTCACCCAACTGTGCATCACCCATGGCCAACAGTGACTCACACAAAATGCATCAAACCACTAGAAACGCTGTAGTACCAAAACTGGCTGTTAGGACCTCCAGCCTGCCACTCACCGCCTCCTCATGTTCCTTCCAACAATCGTAGTCTGTTGCCATGGCAATGCTGGCATAGCACAAGCCAGCCTCCTTGGCGAGGACCACCTCTGGCACGGTGGTCATATTGATGACGTCAGCTCCCCACTGGCGGAACATCAGGCTCTCTGCCCGCGAGGAAAAGCGGGGCCCCTCGATAGTCAGCATAGTCCCACGCACGTGGCACTTGACGCCCAGGCTCCGCGCCACCTCCACCAAAACCTGCACCATGATGGAAGAGCTAATAACTGTCCCCATTAAGCTAATGAAAGGGAGACTGTTAACATGGTTTCGATAGCTATTTAACTCATTTTCTAGACTGTGGTGTTGAAGCAATAAATCACCACCTGCTATGCCATGTGGTATCTGCTGTTCTGTAGGCCGTTTTCAGATAAGCAAGTATTTATTCTAGAAACAGGACTGCCCTTAACACAAGATGGTTTTTGTGGACTTTTTATGACTAACAAATACTGTTTAACATAAACAAACTGGAAGTTGAAAGAAACTGCAGGTCAATAGCAATCTCACAGTTGGTACAATTTTATTTCATTTTTATAATTAAGATTTAAAAATACTTTGCAATACTATGGTAGTAAAAAAATGTACATGATAATCATCATGGTAATAATAAAATAGTCAGAAAAAACAAGCCAAAAGAATATTAATAAATCTGTTTTATATGACATAAAATATTTAACCTGTTTATACATTTTATTTATAAATGGCTAAGCGTTTCAAAGTTTAAAAACATGAAATTAATCCTGTTTATCCTTTATCCTTTTTATCCTGTTATCACATTTTGATTGGTTTAAAGACAGAATTACCTAAATCTAAAACAATACTTCAAGTTCAAGAACTGTAACTACATCTCATGAATGTCTCATTGTATACCATTTTTGACACAATTAAACCCAAATGATACATACTTTTGCCATAAAATGTTGTATGTATTTCTTAGTAACTTAACTACCATTTGTAATTTAAACTTTTTTCCTGTTAAATACACCATTTTAATGTTTTTTTGGGTAATAAGAAAAAAAATGAGATAGATAAAAAAGTTTATTTTTAGAATAAACAAACCTAAGTTCAGGCAGTTCAGGAAGTGACATCTATGAAATGGGATACACGTACAGGTATTCATGGACTCACCTCTCTGGTCCTGTTGCAGAAAGGCTCAGCCATGGGGATGTGACACACTCCTGGAGGACTGGAGGCCTGTCCGTCATACAGCGTCTGAGCTCTCTTGGTAGTCCTGGCAAAAAGAGGCAAACAGGAAGTACCAAAAAGTTAGTGTCAAGGCAACCCAGGCAAACTACATATGCTCTTGGGTTCAGTTGTTGCAAATTACCCAAATCCATATAAAGTAATGATTTAGTTTCATTTGCTTTGTAATGGAAGTTGAAAAAACGAAAAGAAAAGAAAATAGGCATCAACATCTAAAAACGCTAAATGAGTAGAAAGGTTTAACAAACACTTAAACAAATTATTTTAAAATTAAATTTAAAATTAATTTTTAAATTTAAAAATTATTGGAAATATAGTCAACATGAACACTAATGATATCATGAACCAAGCAGCAAAGTCATAGTATTCTCTATTCTGTATCATAATCATAATTTCTAAACAGCCAGTGTTAGTGATAACTAGATTTACCACAGTGGCTATTATCAACCTATTTAAAATGTTATGAATAGTCCTTTCACAGCTATCCAGGACTATAAAAGCATTTAGAGAATGGCAGCACCCTGCTCTCCATCTTCATGCCGACAACTTTCCTCCAGTTTCCAGCTCTGCTGAGTCAGTGGGGTTCCACCAGGCACAGCGCCAGTCTGCCTCCCCCCATCTCTTTATTGAGGCAGCTCAGGAGTACACAAGAGACTGACTCACTTAGCCCACTGACCTGAGAATATCGCAGTTTCTGTGCCAGCCTGCAGCTTAATTTGTAAACACTGAATTCTATGAGGGTACAGTTGTATCAAGGTATATACTGTAGGTCATTATAAAATAGGGTAATCAAAAAAATAGATTTCTTAGTAGTGCTGATTCATGGCAACTTTGTATTGCTTATATTTTCCCTGAGATTAGCAAGTCATAACAATTATCTCAGACATCCAAAATATGCATCTCACCATCGACAGTAATCTGTTAAATTGTTGCCCAACCCTATCTCTTACTCATAACCCTGGCACTGTTTGACTAAAGTACTTCACTATTTTCAGCAAGCTGCAGCTCCACCCTGCTGAAAAATCAATAACACTAATGTGGGGGATAAACCAAGAGTTGAGTACAATGCTTGTTCATGCTATATAGGGCAAATTATCGTGGCCTGGCATTTCATTAGCAGTGTCATTTCAGAATCACAGTTGTAAAGAATGGCTCCCACAGCCTACACTTATATACAAATATTTAAAATTATTCCTAAAATGTAAAAAGCATGTGCTACGGACACCTACACATTAGATACGCACTGCAAATCCTCCAACATCCACTCTATCTCATCAAGTAGGTACAGCTTGTTATGTGAAATACCTACAAGCTTTGGGAAATCACAGCATTATTCAGACTTTATTTCCTTTGACTGTAGTTTGTAAAAAAGGACATTATTCAGTTCTCCTTCAGTCCTGTCTTTGTTTTGAGGATATTTTGACAAAAGGTGCTATGTGTATGTTGTTTATGAAAGAATAAAATCCGGTCACTATAATATTTAAGTTAAGAAGTTAGAGAAAGAGTTTGTCTTTTTTAAGATGAGGCAGAACAAATAAGCACTTCACTAGATAAGGTCATTTTTGATTTATCTAGCAATTAGCCCAGGGCTGCTTCGAGTTATCTGAGGATTTCAATATACATTATTCTGTTGACATTTTTAAATATAGATGCCATGAAAAACAGATCAACTAAATGTCAGCAATGAGATGTGACTTGATCGGTATGAGGAATTTCAGCATTTTTCTTTTTTTTTTTTTTTTTAAATAATATATAAATAGTACAAAGCCAAGTGAAAATGAAAACAAAAGAATCTAAATCACAAGGTCAAACAAAGAGGATTTGGAACCTCAGTACAAAAGGCATTTTAAGGCCTATGTGAGACTGTAAAGCTTAACACTCGACAAGTGCCAGTAGCACTAACTTACATATGTAACAACCAAGTGCTTGGTTTGAAGCCACAGAAAACAAGTAAGCTGAGGTCATGACAACAGTTTTGGCATCAATAAAGTGAAGCCTTCAGAAACAAGCCGTCACATGTTGCGGGACAAGTCTGAGCAGGTCCCAGCAAGCAACTTCCTCATTTCTGATAAATAGATCGTGTCTGTGCTTGATACTGGTAGTCAGGCTATTCACTGGCTTCACTAACACAGGCAAGCAAAGCCACAGGCAACGTGATAAACTTGTGTACAAGTGTGACACGACTATGGGAAGGCAGTTTACTAGTCAATTCAATCTCAGTTCGACCAATTGTATGCCAAATCACTGGTAACAAGTAAGCCACCCCATTTAAACAGCACCCCTCACATACACATATTGAGTTATTGAATGGAATTTGTGCAATCAGCCAACAGAGACAACACAACACTCACACAGTGTCATGCTCTTTGTACACTACACGTAACATACTTATGAGCCTTGAGGTCAGATACTGCTGAGAAAGAATGCGTTCTCATAGAAGGATAATCTCAGGTTTACCAGAGTTTTTAACTTTAAGGAAGTATTCATAATCACCTACTGCAATCTGAGCCACTGAGACAGAATACCAGCTGCATTCATGTGCTGGGATCACTAGAAAGCTTTGAATGAGTGTAGAAATATAGGAGTATTTCTGATGGTTGTATTTTGACTGAAGACATGAACACAATGAGGTATTCATTACACAGTAATCAGTCTACCTGCTAAATTTGTGGTCAACCCAACATTAACTTAAACCTCCAATGACAGACCTTTTTTTGCCACTTGATGGCAGCAAAAAAAATAAAAAAAATAAAAATAAGAAGTTCTTCACTGAAAACAGCTGTCTGCTATAGCTAAAAATGACAGAGCAGTAAGAATTAACTGAAACCGTTAAGTTGCAGGTCGGACAGCTAAACAATGATTAACAATAATTCTCTGTCACATTTTCATTTGATACATTATTATGAAAATACCAATTATAGCTGGTTTAAGTAATTAGGCAATAACAGCATCAATAATTATTACTTACACTAAATCAATTCATTTTCAAACCTGAATGATTAAAAACAAACTTATATGAAAAAAGCTCAACATCACAGCTTCTAACAGATGATGGTGGATAATAGCTCAGTAAAATGAATGAATGAGAACTGATGGCTCATAGGCCAGAAAGCGATACACTAAATAGAATATGGACAGGCAGTAAGGAACTACAACTGTTAACAAAAATATCTCTGTAGTTTGTGCTCCACAGCGCTCTGCCAGCATATTAGTGTTAACCGTTCCCATAGGTGGAATGTCACAGTGACTACATTTTTAATTCTCACCAAAGCCCTAAGCAAACTGACACTTGAGAGCTCAACAAAATATCAAACAGAGGTTAACAGTTTTTTCCCACTGTACAGGATAGTAAACAAATATTGGCTTTGACAAATGTGTCAAACAGGGCGAGTCAAATCCTTCCCCAATCCTCACTCAGCTATCTGGACACTCTTGTCACACAGTAACAGGAACCTTGTCAGTGAGATTTGTGGGAAGATGCTTGAGTTGTTGTACAGTAAACCTCTTGTACAATTGTTACATAATAATTATTACCTACTCCCACTATATAGTAATTCCTCCTGAAAATGATGACTATTTTCTGCCCCACATCCAAAGATAGCTGCTCTGGCTTTTGGATGATGCTTCACTTTAATTAGTAATTATTAATTAATTAAATTACCAAGTATTACTAAGTAAGTAAATCAATTTTTCATGGCATGGACTCCACATTGCTATGGAATTCAGGTCCATGCTGACAGGACTGCGTCACATAATTTCTGCAGTTTTTTCAGCTGCACATTCATGCTGCCAATCTCCTGTTCTACCACATCCTAAAGTGTTCTATTGGATTCAGATCTGGTGACTGGGGAGGTCGCTGAAGTACACTGCACTCATTGTCAGGCTCATGGAGGCAGTTTGAGATGACTTTTGTTTTGTAACATGGTGCATTATCGTGCTGGAAATAGCCATTAGGAGATGGCAAAATCTCTGCAACCTCTGCATGTCACCCCAGGCTCGAAGCTAATCACTGTCCTATGAGCAAGGAACTATGGCAACTGCAGGGAAGCAGCAGTTGTGGTACTAGTAAGAGTTTATGAATTTATGTGCAGATTTTCCTTACAAACGATGGCAAGAATTGTCTACCGACAGGCTAACTAGCTTTCAAATCTCCTCAGACTGCGGTTTGTTGTTGCGTTGTGCTTCCTCTTTGGCCTTCTCTTCCTACATCATATGATAGACAGATGGTTCATCTATCACCTGCCAAATCATTTTTGGAAGCGCCTACATTTTACAACAAAGCCTTCTCAGACAATTCTGTGTAACAAACCATCTGGCACATCAGGTTAATCCCTCTGTTCAACCTGTGAGTAATCTTCCTCTAGTGGCCACATCCCGGGAGGTTCACTACGGCCCCGATATTGGTCAAACATTTTCTTCCTCATCTCCTCAGACAACTCTTCTTTTCTTTCTCCTGTCCATGTTCAGTGTGGTGCGCACAATGATACAGCACAATGAAGACTTTTCTCCATTTAAATACGGTGAATGGCTAATTATAAGATTAAAAGACACCTGTGATATTAATTGAGGACAATAGTCTGCTTGTAATATCACCACAATCCACTTATTTATCACCACTTAGGAAGTACCAGGCATTGTGTCCAGGCCATTTTAGCAGATCGTTTCACAGCTTCTTTCATTCTACGGAAAACCAAAGGCACTTCCACATGCACGACGAAAGGGTTTTTCAGGAATAACGGAGCTTTGTCTCAATGAACCTTCTTTCAATGAGGAGTTGGTAAGGGTACCAACTAGGACTGTCACTGTTTGTAAAAAATCATCAAGTTCAAATAAATTTGACAAGACACGGAATTCGCTCAAATTAATTGACAGCATTCTACAAGTTTGTGCTAAGAGGCCTGCTGAAGGCGACTGTGCCAAATACTTGGCAGTCAGACGAGTTTATAGTCTGAGGTGCCTCCGCTTTCTAACTTGGGTGGCAAGCTAGCAGGCGAGTCCACAGATTTGTTGTGGTTGTAGTGCAAGACAGATACTTTGACAAAGTCAACAAACAACCTTCTCTTTGTTAGTTACTTTGCCATCAATGGCCTAGAACCCAAAATACTTCCACACACTGCTTCTCAGATGCTTTGTTGTCATGACTGTCTCAGGATGGCTTTGCTTGATATTGTACTAAAACAACATAACATCATTCTCGAGGGGTCAACAGGGCATGCCATGGGTCAAGTTGATACTGAAGTTTTAGAGCGCCTTCTGATGGATTACAAGGCAAACTACTTCAAACTGTCTGTCGCACTTGAATTCAAACATTACGGTTTGAATATAACCACACACACACAAACAAATGTTTCAATTACAAATAAAAAAATGACAGCCCTTGTACCAACTCTGCCTGTACCTTTTGCTTTTAGTACCTCATTTAAAAAGAACCTCCTTTCAAGTTATGCCAGGTACCGGAGAGCAAAAAAGCTCACGATAAAAAAGTACATGTGAATTGATTTATGACATTTTGAAAACAAAGACTTTTTTTGTATAATAATAAAATAAAAGAACTGTCCAAATCCCCTGTGAACCTCATTCTATTCTTTTCTTTCCTCTTCCTATTCCTTTTCCTTTTGGCCAACATATCTATCCTGTTTAGAGTATCTTAGTCCTGGGAGAAAATGGAAGAAAAAACAAACATCTGAACAATAACCTGCTAATGTGGTCATGTCACACTCACCTGTCAATGAATTGATCTATGATGACAATGTCTCCTGGCTGAATCTCTTCCCGGAGTGAGCCACAAGCCGTGGTAACCAACAGATGTGTACAGCCCTCTTCTCTCAGTGCCCAAATATTGGCCTGGTAATTTACATTGGATGGCATTATGGTGTGTTGTCTCCCATGCCTAAGGAGTAGAAAAAGCAGTAATCAAGATATACATGGTTTACACTGACAATTAAACTACAGAATTCTAAAAATGTATCTACTGATTATTAAAAATATATGGACACAAACATGAACCTCATTTTAAAATGGATTGAAATGTTCTGTGAGATGCAAACAGAGCATATTCTCCAGTATATTTAATAAGTGCAAAATTTTTCCACTAGATGGTGCTAACAGGGAAAACAATTCCCATCTTAAAGTAAAGTAATCCCAACAACCTTTCTTACCTTGCAAGGAGCACACATTCCACGTTTTTTATTTTCCCCAGTATCAGGGCATCAGATGGCTGTTCAAGAATAGCAGGACAATCAAATTATACATAAAACAGTGCTGTAAGGAACTATATTACTGGCTTAAATGCCAGTAGAGCTGCTCCATTAATTGAGCCGTTTTAAAGAAACTTTGGTCCACAAATTCACTTACCTTTCCGTATGGTGTATCAACATAACGTTCAGTCCTTCCCTCCAAGATATCTGGATCATCAAGGCCTGAACCACCAATAATTCCAATCTAGACAAAAAAAAAAAATGAAAAATGTCATCAACAGACTAAGAAATAATATCTGACCAATACATTTTACCTGACAAAACTTTTCATAATGTGTTTTACACAATAGGGAAATTAGGGCAAGGATGAAAACACAAAATAGCAACAAAAAAAAAAGAAAAAAAAAAAGTAGTGTTTCAAACTATATGGGCACACATTCAAATCAGTCACTATTTAATTTCCAATTAGCAAACTCCTCTGATGACAAGACTTGTTGCTGTTATTTGCCTCTAAGGGAGAAAGCTGCCTGTGTTTGCTGTGTTTGTAGTCAACAGCAGGTAAGTCTATTTAATCAAGTACTGTACATATACTTAAGCATCACTACATTTCAGAGGCAAATATTGTAGGGTTACACCAAACGATTATTTTCATTATCAACCTACCTGAACTCTTGGAGTGTTAGTGAGGTTTAGGAAAACAAGAGGAACACTGCATTTGTTTCAAGTGGTTGTACCTAATAAACTGGCAACTGAGTGAATGACAATATAACATGGACAAAGGCCAATCTGCTTGAAAAATGATCATTTTCAATTGCAGCTAAGCACATTTTGCTGATAATACTTGTAGTTCTATAAAGTTTTCAGTGTGTCTTTGCTACTTCTCCTTAACTTAAGGACTTGGATACTTCTTTCACCAGTGTTTGACAGCATGCTGATATCTGTCACGATGCAGTGGGTCAAAGCTACAGGGTGAACACGTTTCACAGCAACAGAACCAGAAATTGTTCACCTTTAGCTGTTTAAACAGTACCACACCACACACACACACATACAGAGAGAGAAGCCTTCCAGTTAGCCTGCCAATGTTAGCTTGTCTGTTTCCAGCTATCGCCATTTACTTTAAAGCCTGCAGACTGTAAGTACAGCTTCGCTAAAACGATGCTAACATCTAAGAGCTTTTTCCCGCACTTTACGTTTGTCACAGCTGCACATCTGGCGTGAAATTACCTAGCTATGCTTTCTCATTGATTTCCCTCTGTCAGCGTGTTCAAACACACAATGTGCAACGAGTAAGGTTTAAAACATAACATCATGGTTTAGTTTATTACCTTAATTGGCACCGTGGAAGCCATGTCGACTGTATTCTTGCCTGTAAAAGTGAAGATATTACCAAGTCCTGTAGAAGACGCTTTATAGCTACCACCGTTCACAACATCCGCCAGACCAACGGACATCAAACATGTCTTCCTGTTTAATTTGTTTGCTTTCAAAATAAAAGCTTAGAGCTAACCTATATTTACTAGTTGTTTTAGGTTAATTATCTTGTTTATTTCACTGCTGACCGTTTCACAAAGCAAACTATACTATTTATTTAGCTTTTTATTTACCTTGCAGGAAGCAACTTCTGTAATACATAGATGCTGGAAAATAGAAAAAACACATTAAACATCAAAAAACAAGTATCTTTTGAAATGGTCTGCAGCCCTGACTGAAGAATGGTGTGTGTTTTGTAGTAATAGACTAAACCATGCAAAACAGTAGTCATTTTATGTATTTTATGAATGTGGCCATGACAGAAAATTTATTTTTAAAAATTAATTACAAAAAATAAGAACTAGTTTAATATCCAACACTCCTCCACCGAAGAAGAAGGTAATCAGCCTTGCGCTTGGCAAATCTTTATATATCAGTAGAATTAACAGAAGGGAGAACAAAAGGGTTTGTCTAATGAAATTATATTCTATGGCTGTTGGCCTATCTTAAGAGGTACAAGAACCAGACAGGAAACTGGAGTTTGCTGAGCTTGCATGCAATTTTATGACTTCTTCTGTTGATAAATCTATTCAGAGAAATGTACTGTATATTTTACTTACTTCCTTCTTTCATATCCTAGCTCCAACTTGTTTTACAGCTTTACTCGTTTTAAGTTGTAACATAAGACACAATAAAGTAAAGGGGGTTGGATATCATCATCCTCTTCTCAGTGTTGCCAAAATTTCTGCCATGACACATTTGTCACTCAGGATCTTAGTCTCCTTTTATAACAATTAGGGCTGCAGCTAATGATGTTTTCTTTATCAATTAATCTATTGATCAGGCCCTTATATAAATTACTCTGCCCAAGATGACAACCTAAAATGTCTTACCTGACCAACAGTCGAAAGCCCAAAGATATTCAGTTCAGTATCATGTATAACATAGCTGCTGAAAAACAATTTTCTCATCATCAAAATAGTTGCCATTTAATTTGCTAATTATTTAATCAACTTACTTTTACACCTCAAATTGGAATATAATGTATTTTCCTAGGTTTTAGTGTCAAAATGTCAGTTTATCTCGAGCTGCGGGCACAGTGGAAACAATATAACTCAGCTATAATGGCAATTCTCCAATTATCATATGAATAACAGTCAATTTAAGCATGTTTACACTGTTATGTAACAAATCTACTAACTATAATTTATAGGACTGACAATACTTTGACTTATTCTGTCATACCTGAAATAAACACAAAACCAACATTAACAAAATCGCACACTGTTGATCAATACAGTTTATTTTTAAATAAATTCAATACAAAAGACTCTGTAGATATTAAGTTCTACTCCATGAGCAGCAGGTAGAAATGGTTTTGTCTCAAGAATATAGCTGAATTATGATACCAAAAATAAAATAACTGTACTCAACATGATCCCTGAGAGCACTTTGAAAATAAAATAAATCCATTAAAGAAAATGAATTTCCAGAGTAAGAATTGACAGTTGAAAAAATGTGAGACTCCCAATATTACTCGTTTCTGCCCTGTTTAATAGTGGCACGTTGCACTTAAAATAGCATTGTTTTAGGTGTTAGTTAACACAATCAAAAACTAAAATTTCTAAGTCTTTTATCCAATGATCATCACTCTCCAGTTCAACACAGAAATCTCTGTCACATATGCTAGAGTCCAATGAGCAGTCATTGTAGAAAACAATTGTGGTATTTAAGGGATATGTGTATTCACCATATCCTTTAAGGTCTCTGGACTTCCATAACTACAGCAGAGAGGGGAGAGCGGCAGGGTCTACTAGGTCATCTGTGGTATTGTCAATAGGATTGTCCTTATTATTGCTGCTGGCCTTGGCAACACCGTCATTAGCAAAAGAATCACTGTCACTGTCAATGGTGATGACGGTGGGTGAGCGCTTCTCTGTGCGCTCATTACTCTTGTGCCTTTTGCTTTTCTTCTTGTGTTTCTTCTTTTTCTTATGGTGGCGTTTGCTTCGTTCACATGAGTTTTCCTCATTGATGAGCTCCACACTGAGACTCTTTCTTGACCTCTCTTTGGATTTTTTGCGATACTTCTCTTTGCTGTTTTTCTTGTGTTTTGTTAATAATGTGGAGGAATCACCTTCATGTGATTTGGAAAGTATGTTTTTGGACGGTTCCTCCAAATGTCTTGTTTTGTATTTCCTCTTTCCACCAGGCTTGTCATCGTGGGATCTCCTTTTCGCTGAAGGGGAGCGGCTGCTGGAGAAAGATCGAGAATACCTCTTGTCCCGTCTCCGTGAGTCTCTGCTGCGGCTCCTTGAACGAGAGTACGAGTGCCTATCTGAGTACTTGCGACTACTGTAATAGTAGGACCGCCTCTCTGTATAATGCATCCCACTGTCATTTCTCTCTTGGCTGTAATGGCTATATGACTGGTAGCTCTGATAGCTGTCCCTCCTTTTATAATTACTGTCACATTTAGAGTACAAGTCTCTGCCACTGAAGTTAGAATAATCTCTTTCCCTGGATAGGGTTCTGACACTGCTCTGGGAGATTGCTGGGCTCCTGCTAGAGTGCCTGCGCTCTCTACTTCTTGTCCTCCTTCTTCTCCTATGGTCTCTGTCCTTTGACCGGTGCCTCTCCCTAGATCTCTCATTACCATCAAAACCTCGATCTGTGTCTTTTCTGTCTGACTTACTGGATGTCTTGTGTCTGCCAGTTGTTGAAGAGCTATGTCTTTCATTTGAATCCAGTCGATAATACTGGTCTGTTTCAACATTTTCTGACCGTCCAGCACCACTTGGATCGCTGCTCTGTGAAGCTGGAGGACTGAGACTGCAGAAGCGGATGTGTTGAGGTAAAAGAGGCACTTCCTTAGTATCTTCACTGCCAGACTCATCAGAGTCAGAGGAGAGCTGAACCAGCTCAGGAGTCCTCTCTGCTGTTGGCTTGACAAAGCCTACAATGACACAGTCTTCGCTGTCAGAAGACAAACCCTCTTCATTGTTAACTTCACCCTGAGTCATGTTTGTTTGGATATGGGGACTCATTTGCTGTGGAGAAGCCCCAAACTCTTGTGTCTCCTCCTCTAAGCTGCTGTCTGAGTCTGAGTCGAGGACTGACAGATGCTCTGCCCTGCTCTGCTCTGCTGTCGTAGAATACGATGGCCCAGGCGTCTCATCATCCCACACGGATTGACTCAGAGAAGACATGGCGTCTTGTGGGGGGTCCATCTCCACAGAGTTTTCCTCATCCTCTGAAATAGCTATTACAGATGAGTTGGAGCTGCTGTCTTCATTCGAGGAAGGGGCCGGGCAGTCGTACACAGCATGCTGGTCATACGCCTCCATATTGAAGGGGGACTTTGCGAAGCTGAGGAACTCATGTAGAAAGTGCTCCGTGCGCCCTTGGATGAAAGGCCGGAGCTCTTCCTGAATAGATGTATCCTCCATGTCATAACGTGTCAAGCGTGACATGATGATGTGCTGAACTATGTTGACCAAAGAGCCATGGGACCCATACAGCACAAGGAGTTCTCTTTTTAGCCAGGGGACCAGTCTATGTAGGCAGGCAGGATTTCTTCGGTAGAATTCAGCTGAGGTATCTCGCGAGCGACCACCATCCCGCACAGTCCGAACCCTTACCCCTTGTCGGTACAGTTCCCTCCTGAAGTTTATCATTTCCAACTCTCTGACACTGTTCACTGCCCTGCCTTCACTTGCAGCTCTCCTCTTGGCTGCCAGCCTCATCATCATGCGCCGGATGTAACGGTCCTGCCGCTGTTGTTGAGTGTTTGTTGAGGCTTCAAACATTACTCCATTGTCTGGAGGTGGAGAGGTCCTTCCACGCATCTGTCGATGGACTCCGGTAAGAGTTGTGCGGTATCTAAACCGCACTCCCCCAAAAGTCCCAAAGGAGCCATTATTTATTGGCTGCAAGTCATACTTCTTAAAGTCTTGTTCTGATTTTATACTGTGATAGATAGAATTAAATGGCTGTTTGCATAAAGGGCATTCAGCTTTGTTCTTGGACCACTCATGAATACAACGGAAACAGAATTTGTGCAGACAGAGGTCCAGGTACGAAATGTTGTTAAATGTGTCCAAACAGATGGGACACTTGGAGTCTGGCGACACCTCTGCAGACATTTCCTCACAGGTTTTCCTTTTGCCACTCTTCTGGCTCTGCTGCAGGGCAATCTTGATTGCTGACATGATCTGACATAATTAAAAAAAAAGAAAAAAAAAAAGGTTAAAATAATTTTCACATTGGAAATTCTCACATTTGCTCATAAGAATGGTAAGGCAGCTGTAGAGTAACCTGGCAAGCTCTACAGAGGAGCTGCAGGTAAGAATAAAACCTTAAACTTAAGTAGCTTAATTTTACAAATAACCCTGCTAAAGCACAAAACACTTTTCAAATAATTTATATGCACCCTAGGCAACCTAGAAGTCTGTATACTGTGACTATTACAGAAGACATCACTCGATGTGTGATATTAAATTGCACATTTATTTACTGATCAAGTTTCCATGTGCAGACAATTCAATTGCCTTATTTATCAGCTATGAACTTGTAGCACCTGACCTGTGCACTAAACCGGACACAGGTCAGGTGCACCTACACAGTGAATGCATCAGTTTCAAGCATATCCTCCATGGCCACTTTATTGGGTACAGCTGTACAATTTACTGCAATCAAATGCAATGGCTGTGCCAAAAATTCCACATTTAGGAAGCTTGTAGTGTTCAGTTGTTGAAATTGTCATTGTCAGAGGTCATAGTTAGTAGTGGTGTTGCACTGGACTGCATTATATTGATGTGTCACTAATACTCTGCCCTCTAATTTATATCCATAGGGCGAAAAAAGTAGAAAACATCAGTCAATATAATTTCCAACAATGTTAGCAAAAAAAACTGAATTTCATTAGCTCTGTGAAAGGTAGAGCTGTAGGCTGTTGTATTGAATTGCAATAGACTGTACCTGTGAACCTAAGGAAATAGCAAATGAGTACATATCATGGTGGAGGATTAATGTCCTGGTGTTTTTGACTGGCATTATATCATCCAGATAGACTTAATCTTTCTTGTCATTACGTAGAATTTCTGCCTTTTTTATATGAAAACAATGAAATATTATTTTTCACAAAAATCTTTTTCACACAAGATACTTATGTGCGGGAATGTTGTTGTTTTTTTATTTGTTTAATGCCAGTTTATTTCGTTATAGCATATATCCCTCCAAATGTGAAGAAAAACTGGAATCCATGGGCACACTAATCACCTCACTCACACTCAAAACGCATTCATACTCAGCACAAATACATATAAAAGAAATTGCCATTAAAACATTGAAGTCTTTAGGAATAACGACAAAGGATCTTGTTATAGCTAATCAATATTATTAAGGATACAAAGCAGTTTAAATAACCGAAATGAGAGCATGAACGAGAACATGGAGAGCGACAGCGTAATGGTATGACAGTTCGTAATGCACAACTGTTATGAACGTCCTATATTAGGTCGACTTGTGCTGTACATATCAGACCCTGTAAATGGTCCATCGTCTATCGCTAACCTTGATACACATTTCACCATTAAAAAGAACACAGTGGGATAAAATTCATATTAAATCTACGCTTGTTTTTGTCTTTCCCCACCTTCGATTGTGTTGGTGTTTTCGGTTTGTTAGCTTAGCAGGATATGCTATAACCGTACCAAGCCTCGCCTTTTGTGGGCTTCTCTCACATGCGAGAGTAGTGCCGCTAAACAGTTGGAAATACTTCGGTTTAAGTGCTGACATTATTTCAAAGATCCTAAACTATTTTGTTAGAAATACACTGACGCCACCGACGATCTAAACTGCAGACTCTAGTTTACGAACAGATTGACTTGGTTAGCTAAAGTTAGCAAGATAGCTAAGTATGCTGAGATGCTATCTAGCTAGTTAGCTAGGACGTTTGAAAAAAGTTGTGTAATATTTACCTCTGCCGTCCTCGAACACGTATATGGTTGACAGTTAATTAGCTCTCCCCGTTTCGTAGAAATCCATCCATTTCTACGTGATTGTCAGTCGTGTACAACTGTTTACAAGCCTTCGACAGCCTGGCTTCGTAACACTCCCTTCATATCATTACCTAGAGTTCATGTATATTTTTTTAATTCAACTAGCCATTTCCGCCCTTCAGAATAAAAGCGACACCTTCGCATTTTGAAAAAATACCAAACATTTGATTTATACACAAAATCAAATCATAATAATAATATTTTAATAATTTTCTATTAGATTTTTTTATTGATAATAGCAGTTTTGCAATCTTTTTGCTCTACTGTATCCTGTATAAGCACACATTCCGGTTGGTAGTAGGACCCTTTTTTATTTTATATACCACTTACTATACACTCAATTGACAGTTTATTGAGTGCACCTATCTAAAACGAATGCAGGCTATACAACAGTCCTGAATCTTACATTTATGGCAGTTATAATGTTCAGTTTGTGTTGAAACTGTTTCAGAGAGGTGTTATTTCAAACGGAAGGTCACTTTGGAGGATGTAGATAGTAATGGCATTAAACTTTATTGTATTATACAGAAAGCTGTTTCTGTTATTTTGCCTACCCTCAGTGATACAAATAGGATAGACAAAATAATAGAAACACCTGTCCCTATAACACAATACAAACCATAAAGGTGAATTGACACCTCTCTAAATGAATTTCAACACAAACAGAACATTAAATCTGTAAAGAAATGGAGGATTCATAGCAGGATTTAATGGTGTAATAGACAGCATGAGTTTTGGCTATGTGTACCTAATAAACTGCCAACCGAGTGTTGCCAATCCAGTTCAGTAACAATATGAAGCATGTATGAAACGTCACTGGAGTCATATTAGAGTAAAAGTAAATGCCACTGAATTTAAAAGTCAGAATTCAACACATTTTAACAACAGTTCTTGTTGTTCTTGAGTATTGCGCAGTCCTCGCTTCGTGGAAATCCAGTGCATTTTCAGTGGCTACTTTACAGTGTACCAGATTTGATATGAAGCTAAAATTCAAAGCCAGCAAAAATTTTTTTTAACAATTTCACATATATAGCTCTTCCGGAAAACACTGAAAACCAAATTTCTATCATTTATGTGCTTTATGATTGCATTACATCCCACCCCAATATTCAAAAGGAAATGCATCAAACAAGTGCATAAATGGCTTATAAGAATGTGATTTACAGCTAACTGCTGCCCTACTAAACCCAAGTTTTTTCTCTAAACTGACCAGATCTGGCAATGAAGTAGCAAATACTTTTCTAAGAAACACTTCAGCCTGTGAAAGCATCAAAACATCCATTAATAAACTCCACTGTAATATGTCACCATTTACATTATTTTGTTAAATTTGATTCATACTCATAAACGATGTGACGATGTTATATTTTATTGGCATATACACAGTTTTTACAACAGAAACTCAAGGAAACTATTGAAATATTTCAACTTCAGTGATGACCATGGGTCTCAGGGAGATCTGGAACAACTTCGCCTGTCTCCAGAATGGTGTCACCCTAAACACAAAATCGAGTACAAAAACATTAAGAAAAAAAAAACTATTTTCCTGAATCAAGACATCTCAGAGAGCAGATCTTATGTCAGAACATCTCAGGCAGAGGTCTGCTTCCATGGGATAAGACTGTAGGACAATCAGATCTAGCTATGACTTGTAAAGCAAGCTCTTATGCTGACTTACATAGACAAAATAAAAAGAAGGATGATAATGATTAGAGGATAAACATAGGCACAATGTAAGAATCAATAGATGAGTCATACTTACTGGAAACAGCTTGGGTTTTAAATCCACAATACCATATGGCCTTTTCTGTGGGGGACAATGACATTGTTATTTAGTATGCTTACTGATCAAACCATTTATAAACTAAAGCTGACACCTGCATGAATTCAGTGACATTATAGTGAACATGTGAACAATAAAGTTAATGCTGCATATCCGTCAGTCTGAAGTGCTCGTGCTCTCTTTGCAAGTTACCCTCCTATGGTACCTAACAATGAAATAACATTTTAGAAAACTTATTAACTTCCTCTAATTATCCAGGAACTTACATGTGCACGTGCCTAAGAGAAATACTCATAAAGGGCATACACATCGATAATTCTATGACCCCAATTCATAATGAAATACAACATCACAAATAATGTTAAACATTTCAGTTTACTTACAGCAACGTGGTACTTCACATAGTAGTGAACAACCCAAGCAGGTATCAACAGCCGTGTTAATGTGAAAACTCCACCTCTATACGCTTTGTAGGTCTGTAAGGAGATAAACAAATAAACATGAACAAAGAGAAGTACACAATGAATCATGGTGTTTATACTGGTTGCTCCAAACAGATAATACACACGTTAATTGGGAGCTTGTTCTCTCATTCTAAGTAAAATATTTATGCATGTAAGTATTTAGCTATAAAATATTTACCCATAAATAAAGTGTTAGAAAAAAAATTGACTAAATTGGAACAAAAGTTCCAATAGTTGCTGAAACATAAAGTGGCCCCAAACAACTCAGAGAAGTCTAAAATGTACAGTCAAGTAAGTTAAAGTAGGACTGGTAGAGTTAATGCAACAAATGACCATATTTAAAAGGATTTTGAAAAGCAGACATTTTTGATTCGTCACCGTGGGAAAAGAGTATATCTACCCATTTTTTTCACTTTCATATGCATGATCTGAAACAAAGGTCACCATTACGGTTTGCCAGTACGAAAACCATCAAAGAGAAGGAGACTGATAAAAGCAACAGGCAGGTTTAAGCATCTGCATTAGCCCTGCTGAGTACTCGCTCATTTTCACTTTGTATGAAAAACAACTGCAGAACATGACGCCGTGAAGACACTTTCCACAATAAACGGTCAAAATTTTCGATTTAATCTAAGCACAATTTATTATTTTGAAAGAGGGATTAATGTCAGTATCTTTATACAGCCACACATACACACAAAGTGAACAAAGTTAACCTCAGACGCTTCACTACGTTGGAGGCGGGTAAACAAGTACTGTAGCTGTCAATATGCTAACGTTACCTTCAATAACACTTGCAGCTACACTATGAAAATTTTTGAGTTTGATTCCTAATATTTTGCATGTTAAATGTGTTATCACAGGTGTGTGTTTTGCTGGCTAGCGTTAGCTGTTGTTAGCTGATGTTAGCTGTTCATGAGGACTCACGTAAAGCCTCCACAGGCTCTTGGGCTCCAGAAAGCCAGTCCAGAACCTGCTGACGGCGCCGGAAGGTTTGGCTTGTACAACGGGTTCCCTCGGGCTGAGCTCCTGGTCCTTCAGCCACTGCCTGCGGAGCTTTGTAATCTGCTCGACGCGGAGCTTCTCGTCCGGTGTGTACCCAGACATTGCTAATTTTCGGATGTTCAACCTCAACAGACCTACAATGACACCATGGAGGACACTTCCCTTTGCAGTCAGGCGAAGAAGAACAAGAAGAGGAAATGTAACCCAGACTGAACAGTTCGACAGATTCTAGAGCGACACCAAGAGGACGGGACGATGTATGACACGATATTTATTAATTCCCCTATTTATGATGCAGTTACAAAACGAATTCAACCATGCTGAAAGTGACGGGAAAGCAGTGATGTCTCTGACTGTATGATAGTCAGGTTTGTTCACAGCTTGTAAGCTCCAGACAGTGGTTTCAGACATCTTGGAAGGTTAAGATAGCGTTTTTGATTCGTGACATATTCATGAAATAATATTTTACAGATGTGAACCACACTGCACCAATAATCAGTATGATGACTGGTTTTATTAGAAAAACCTTTTTGTCAACAATTAAATATTCATGTTACTTTGATATTGAAGTCCAGTTGTATCCACTAGATGGCAACAAGCCCTTGTAAGGGTCCCATGGCAAACTCAGTTCATTAGTCTTAGTTAGTACTCCCCGACATGTGAAATCAGTCCCGTACTGTTATCTGTAGCTCTGAAGGAGGTGGTTGGTTGGGCTTGGATAATTTCTTATAGAAAACCTGTTGCAAACTGGGTGTGTGAGTTTGAGAGGTGTGGGCATATTAACCAGGCAAAGAGGGCCTAATAAAAGACACAACTGATTCACTTTATGAGACGGGGGTGAGCCAGTGTTTTTAGAGCTTGCCCAAAAGACGGGCCTAAAAGTTAAGATGTTCCTCTTCCTAACTTTAAGCAAGTCCAAAACAAAGCTTCTGGATTGTTAATATAAAAAGAAAATGCAGTGAAACTTACTGAGCTGTTCTGCCTCTTATCTGTTTTTTAATTAAGATTATTAATTAAGTGCACTGCCAATTTAATGCATACAGTTTATGTTTACTTGGTTGACTAGCGTCTGCGCCTGGCAGTTCGCCTGCGTCTGCGGACAGCAGTGGACTTTGCAGGTCTCCTGCGCCTGCGAACGGGGCGATACGCGTATCTGTGACCGTGGCACGGCATTGTCACAAAATGACCTCCTGCACTCTATTGGGGTTTATTTACAATCTCAGCGAGGCTCACATGACGTCACTGATGATGTCATAGATGATGTCACAATTCATTTCAAACACTCAATGACATCCACGGAGAAACCAAGGCATATCCATTTTAGCTCAGGTTCAGTTCAGAACTTGAATATGTTGTTCATTTAAAAAAGAAATTGCACAATTAACCTGGGTTTTCAGGCACAGTGTATTTCTGTTGGTGCACTGGCATTTTAAAACAAGGAATAAATGTTTATTGGTTATCTGACTGTCAAAAATTACCTTTTGGATATCATGGGGCCTATTTATAATCCCACCAGGACAAGTGATTGATTTTCCCCTTTGCCTTACCGAAGCCCCCTTACTCTGATACCACTTTCCACTGATCATTTTTTCATCCTGCTAAAAATAAATACAGGAATGTCTGTCTGTCTGTCTGTCTGTCTGTCTGTCTGGCGATTGATTTTCTCTACAACCGCTCATCAAACCGACTTCAAACTTCACGGATGCAAGCAAGAGCAGTGTCGACTATGACATTTTTACTTGTACTTTTTTTCTTTTGTCTTACTTTTTTATTTATAAGAAGTCGGAACTCATCTATTTGTCAATAAAGATTTTACTGTGAAATGTTAACCGGAAGTGGTGCCATTGTAAACCAGCCTGACTTCGGTCCACTATTGGATGTCCTGTCTGTCACATGTAGCACAATGGACGTGATTAGCAAACGTTAGTTAAATTGTCGGCTAAGGGCACAACAGACAGCACATTTATCAGCCTAATACTTCCTTAGCAGTGACTTCAGGTAAGACCTCTCTTATTTCCTTATTACCTACAGCGTTTGACACTTCAGAACACTTAGCATTAAGACTAGGTAGCCAAACTTAATAAACCTAGATTGAAGTATTCTTACGTTTAAGCTAGCTGTCAATCATGAATGACCTGTAAAATAACTAAATATATACCTGTTGTTACTCAGTCTCACTGTCACCGTTAGATGCCAAACTCTCCTCTACTCCACACTACACTAAATTATTTCTTGGAAGCTAATAGCTAGTTGTTAGCTGTCCAGATAACTAGCATATTGCTAGCAGTAACGCTAGCCAGCGAGTTAAGAGCTCAGCTATGGCTATATAGCTGTGTGCTATATAGCTATAGCACACTGTAAAGGCATACGTCAAGGTGACATGTGTAACTGGGTAAGTACCAACAATAATCAGATAACATTTGTGTCAGTTACTGTTGCGCTGTTGGAAGAAGTACGACTTGGATGTGTCTAATTGGTTTGTTGTGAAGAATAAAACATCTCTGGCGCTGAGGATGTTCACATATTACTGTAATTAGGCCAAAAGGATACTTTAACACAGAACCCCTTTCATTAAATGAGACAAACCCATGAAACACATTAAGAGCAATTACATTCCACAGTAAAAATACTTTGATGAAGTCTTAAGTTTGTACATGCACGGGACTAAAGGAGGACCAACTTCTATGGCAACATCTCTGAAGGTTGATATAATCGAATATTAAGTCAACAAATTTATGTGACTCTCAAGATATACAGTATCAATAATTACTTGTCAGTGTTATTACATAAAAACTCAGTTCAACTGCAGTGTATAGTACATACACATATCATTTGTAAGAACGTATTATTGTGCTTCTTGCTTATAGTTGTCTTCACTTTTGCAGGACTGTGTCAGACTTTGGATGGAGTCAGCACCCAAGTCTTCATTGTTTTGTGTAGTCACAGCAAGGGACCTCAGGGTTCGGGATTCAGGCCATCCTGCACATCAGCGAGAGAAGAATGGTCAAGTATTTCTGTAATAACGCAGACATCAGGAGCACGTGGGACCATGTTGTCTCTGCTTTCTGGCAGAGGTACCCTAACCCATTCAGGTATGGTAATGTTATCAGGGTCAGTATTTTAACATAGATGCTCATTGTAAAACATGTGGTGGGTGTCAAAAGTGTTTACACCCCTCAAGATAGTCTACCTTTTTTCGGATGCACGCCTGAAATTAAAACAAGAATCTACGATATACAGTACTTGATCACTTTTATTTAGATAGAAGTAACAAGAAAAAAACAATGCAAACAACAGTAGAATTTGTTTGTTTGTAGTAGATGCCTGAAATATGATATTTCACAAGTTAAAGTCATTTACAACCAACTTTGAAACATGATTAGAAGTTATTACAGTGTTTACATTGCTGTCAAAATAACATTTTCACTATGCAATTCTGATGAAAAATCAGAATGAAAACCTTTTACATTTCTCTAAATCTCAATTCAATAGAGGGCCTTTCAGAGGAAGTAAAGTTATTGGAGTGTTTGAAGACCTACTGTACAAGTGGAAGAACCAGAAAAATGTATTGAATATAAATTGCTTTGCATTAGGATGGAGAACTGAGAAAACGCATCAGGGAAGTAAAACCATGGTTAGCATATTCTTAGTTGCACGGGTCTGTTTGCATTATGACTTGACCTACCAGCGTCAGAAACCTTAGAAATCTTTGTTCTGTAATGTCTCACACACATGACAGTGCTTTTTTTGTTTGTGTTTGTCTTTAAAGTGTTTTTTTTAAGTGGACCACTGTTTTTAAAAAGAACTACAGAGATATTATGAAAACTGAAAATTGTAACCATCTGACTGACATGGCTGTGTGTTATTTCTTTTTTTTTTTTTTTGTATCAACCAGCACCCATGTTCTCACAGAGGACGTTGTGTACCGGGAGGTGACTGCAGACCACCAGCTCCTCTCCAGACGCCTCCTTACGAAGACCAATCGGCTGCCTCGCTGGGCGGAGCGGTTCTTCCCCACCGGCATGTCTCGCTCTGTGTATATCATCGAGGACTCTATCGTGGACCCTGTCAGCAGAAGCCTGACCACCTACACCTGGAACCTCAACCACACAACTCTTATGGTGAGGCACCTGATTGTCTTTCTTCCCCACCATGTGTCTTTGAAAAGCGTTTATTTCCCAGTCAGTATGGATATAGAAGTCAAGTTTTCATCTGTGTCTTACTGACCTTGTGTAGCAGGCCTACGTTTTATAAAGCTCTAATCTTCATATGACGGAAGCATATTTTTTTCACATTGTGTGAGTGTATTTGAGAGAAAAAATATTCTTCCAGCTCTACAGTTCTCACCTTGCTTCATTGTTAAGAGTGTACTCAGGCCATAGTCAATGTTAGATGTGGATAGAGGAGGAAGAAAAAAATGAATTCACACAAGAATAGCGATTCTTATTTTCTACAATTCAAAATCACTGCATTAACTTAAAAAAAGATCTATTCTGCTATTATATTGTTATAGAGTATCCTCGCTCACACTATGCTGACAGGATAGACTGAACTCTGTGCCATGACTGCACTGTGCAGTCAGGTGTAGCTGCTTACCCCGGTAGCGAAGAGGAAATATTAATTCAACCAGGCTGATCTTCAAAGAAGACGAGCGTTTGAACACAGTTCAGATGTAATAATCTCCCAAGGAAGAAGGACCTTGACATTATGCAGCTTTAAGTTGTTCCTTTTTCAAATTCTTAATGCTGTACACTGCACACTAATGCAGGTTGGATTGATGCTACTCAGGTTTTTAATCCACTGCAGTATGAAACATAACTGGCATTAAACCTGCAGCCTCCTGCAGCTTTGAGACAGAAGGCAACATTTCTTAATACAAAAAAAGATAAACATGGTTGCAGATTTTGAAATTAATAAGTTGATCAAAATTATTTTCAAACAACCGAGAATTTATTTATATCCAGGCATGGCTAAAATTCCCAAACATTCCTACATGTAATTGGTTGTGGTTAGTTTTATATACAGTGGCAAGAAAAAGAAAGTAAACCCTTTAGAATTATCTCCATTTATACGTAAAAGGAGCTAAAATGTGGTCAAATCTTCCTTCAAGTTCCAATTAGTTACAAATACAGTCTATTTAAACTAATAGCACACAAGTTTACTGTTCACAAAAGCAGCTGCTGATGTCAACAATGCCCCACAAAAAGGGGCACTTAGGGACACTGTTTGTGACTTAGATGAAACTCAGATCACATTTTATGACCAAACAATGCAGAAACCAGGCAATTGCAAAGGATTCACATACTTTTTTTGCTACTGTTATTGATTAAAATGTACTTGTGTATTAAAGCTAAACCTAACAAAGAAGCTCACAAGAAAATGTATTTGCTCCCACGATGCGTTTTCACTATAAATAGGCTCCCAAGCATCTGTATGTCAAAACTATATAAAAAAACTATTTGTTTATGTTGCTGAGCTACATTATAATTTAAAACAGTTCCACAGCCTTGTCCTTTACCTGCTCTCACTTTCTCTCTCTTCTGTATTAGTCAGTTGAAGAACGATGCATTTTCCAAGACTCAGTGGAGCAGCCAGCCACTACCCTGATTAAACGGGAGGCGTGGATATCCTCGGGCATCTATGGCTTCTCCAGACCTATTCAGGTACATTTAACCACTTTCTGCAGAAAGAAATTGGTGCTTAAATTAACATAAGTTATTCAGAGTGCACTACTCATTAGAAGAGTTTGAATTTTCATCATGTTCCCCTGATTTCATTCAGTAAGAGTCATTATGTTCTTAACATAAGTCAGATGTGAATTAATTATAATTGTAGTAGTATAGTAGCAAAGCGCACTCTTGGTTGTCTATAATCTCTCACCTATCTGGTCATCTGTAGAGTGTAGAAATACATACATTTATGCTTCAGTTTAAGTAGATTCATTTGTTTTTATCATTGACAATGAAATATAGAGTTCTACCTCCAACACTTCCAAGGTTTGGTGTATTGGTCATAGTATGGGCAGCAGAGGAGTAGAAGCATGCGTGCAAATGCAAAAATGGAAATAGTGGGAGATTTGAGGAAAGAAAACACCAAAAATATGTCAGCCTAAAGATGTTATTATTAGATGTGGAAGATGCCAGGCTTGTTTTGAAATCCCTCGAGAGAGAGAGAGAGGGGGGGGGGGGGGCAGAAGACTGTTAGCTAAGTGTTGTTTTTCAGACATCTCCCCCATGTAAAGCCATTTCCTGTTCTGTCTTTTCTTAGGAGTTTGGATTGGCCCGGTTCAAGAGCAACCAGGTGAAGGCCATGAAAGGACTGGAATATGCACTGTCCAACTTACAGGGTATGTACACTTCACCAGCAGAAACAGGGGAAAACTCCAAGGAAAAGAGAGGAGAGAAACAAAACAAGTTTATTTTTAACTGTTGCCATTTCTGGAAAGGAGAATTAAACATTTTTACTCTCAGGCTAAACATCCTCATTATGTATTGTCATGAGTAAAAGGAAAAAAAACAACTAAAAACTGAAGTAGCTCCTCCCAGAGATTCAGAGATTAATGTTTACTTTCCCAAGACCCTGACACAGAAAATACATTTTCCTTTTTTATACATGCAAATTCTACTTGAGTGTCACATGGTAGTTTGTAGCAGTACTTATGTTACAAGTTATATTATTCTTGCATCAAACAGTTTAGTTTAAGCACCAGAAGTAGCCTAAAGGTCCCGCTTGGTGATGCTTGGAAATACCACGTGACTGCAGAGAGATATGAAACCATGGCAACTATGGTGACAAACAGTGTAAATTATTAAATATTATTAAATGTTAGAAAATAGTTGACAGCAAGTTGACATATTCTGACTGCTTTTTGTCCAACCAATAGACCAAAAACAAAGATATTAAGTTTGATATGATAGAAGAATAAGAGAATCAGAAAATCTTTGTGTTTCCAGAGCTGGAAGAAGTGGATTTTTAGCATTCTTAGCATAAAGTGACTTTTATTATTACTCAAGTAGTAAAATACTTCCTAATCGTTTCAGCTGCAGTCATAATCTTTTATTTGTCATGCCTTCATCAAGTCATCTTTTTTTTTAAATTTTTTTTGGCTGACCAAAAAAAAAGACAAATCAATGCAGCAAAGTAAAGTTTCAGTTTTAATCATCAGAAAGGTGTATTTTCAGGCGGTAGCCATTACATGAGAAAGGCAGTGCCTTGTTTGGCAGTGTCTCCTGACCACTGAGGTCTGTGTTGTGCTCCAAACTGCATGTTGTGCTAATGCAGCATACTGTTGTCTGAAAGCACATTCTCCCATTGTTGTGATTCTGTCCCACTGCCCCTTTGTTGATGGCACTGCAGGGATTGGCATCAGGGTGAGCGTTGTGGTAAGTATGTTAGCAGTGAGGCATCCATCTGCCATCCCAGGCCGTTGCCCTGAGTTGTCACATGATGCCATATACGAGCCTCACACAGTAGTTTCTGTAGCTGAGGTAGTGACTATCTCCCATTGTGTGTTGTGTCTGTGTGTCTGTGTGTGTGTGCAGATAAGTAGACAGAAGTGAGAGAACAGAAAGTCTGAGTTGTAAAACTGAGAAAAGTGACTCAAAGGTTAGTCTAATATTTGGTATAGAAGTAGAAGCTGCGTAGTTTAGCTGACCTTAGTGTCATTTTTGTATGAGGTGAAAACTGAATGACAGTTTTTCTTCCCTTAAATGACCTCTAATACTGAACAGGTCATCTAGTAATAATACTAAAGCCCACAGGGGTGAGGAAGATCACTTGTGGGTGGCTGTAAATCACAATATCTAAACACTGATCTTTTTAGTCACAATCTAGCTGAACCTTTTTTGAAAATTGCTCTAGTTGGAATGTTTTCCTCTCATATTACCTTGATAAACGTGTTAATAATATATTTTTTACATATTTATATTTTTACACACACCCACCAGCATGGCGCCTCAAAGGTAGAATACAGTGAAAATCCAGGACATACTTGAGTACTGTAGTATCAGAATGTAAAACTGAAATGCTGAAACTTTTCAGCTATCTTACATACATTACATTTACATGAAACAAATGTTATACAGTAGAGGCAAACCCCTGACCTCGAAAAGAGCATCACTTACTGTGTGTTGCCATTGTATGGCAGTATAGTCACTGATAAGCAACGTAGAACAGACAGGATGTCAAGTGTTTTTGCTTTAAAAGCTCTGAAGGACCTCGGCAGTTATTTATCTGCGTCATATATTTTAGGGCACCCAATCAAAACGTTTCTTCTCTGATTGGTCGTGTTGATGGAGAAGTGACAGGGAAAGTTGGAGAGAACGGTGTCATGTGTGCGATGGGTTTAAGTGATGCTGTGATTGCATGCAGTGCACCTGGGTCTGTGCACCTCTTCTGTCAGCAATCCTGGATGCTGCCTTAAAGTTTACACTTTTTATTTTCTGCCTTCAGGGTAGTGTCACTGTCGAGGACAATCCTATCACAGATATAGCATTTCTTCCTCTGATCTCTTGCTGTGAGTAAAGTGTCAGTTAATTAGCATTGCTGCTAGAAAGGCCTATTCTATGAAATATGTTTAGTGATGTTTTCAGAGAAGCATGGTACGCAATTGTCTAATTATACTGTGTAACCAGAATTTATCAAAGAAACTTCAATCTCTTCTGGTAACAGTCATGTGCTCCGAAAGCATTTGGTAGTATCACCGCGCTGGCTCACAGCTGACGAAGAGTTTGTGCCTGATCCAGTGTATAACAGAATACTTATTACTTTGATTATCACTGTATTGTGTCTTACAATAGGTGAGAACTGTAAACAGAGACAGTAATTCATAATATTGAGTATCACTGTCTGGCTTCTCAAGTTCATGTCACAGTTTGTGTCAGCATCCAGCTCATTAGTCGGATTTTCCTCACAATCAAAACTTGATGTTATCAGGAAGTTAACATGGTGAAGAAGAAAGGTGTGTTTATGTTTCGGCTCCTGATTTTAGCAGCTCATTGAGAGAGAAGACAAACATGGGCAGAAAATGGAGCTCAGGAAGAGAATAGAACAGAGGGGAATCTGGACAAACTTGATGATCAAGAAGCGAAGTTGTAAAATGATATAAATGAAACTGGACATATGTCAGGGCTTACACTTTGATCATCTTTTATTTAGTCTTAACTCTCCTTAATTTGAATTTTTCTGACTTCATTTATTTTTTGTCAGACTTCCTTGGATTCTTTAGCATCAAATTCCAAAGCTTTATACCTGTGAACCTATAACTAAGTAAATCTTAACAAATCTTGATAGCTAGTTTCATGAAACCCTCTGTAACAGAAACTAGTATTAATATTTATGGAGCTGGATTTAATTTAAGTCTGTTTTTTTTTTTTTTAATGCCAAAATAACACATTGATATTATAATTAGACCAGCTGATAGAATATATCACAATTGATATAAACTTTAAACCTGTTTATGGCAAATGTTGTTAAATGCTGTTATCATGGGGGAATTAGTATCAAAATGAGAACAGTAGTGTATGAGACGTATCCTGAGATACCACAGTGCACAGGTGGAGAGACATGTCCGACCTCATGTGTAGGACTACAGTGTAAGAGGGAAACAAACACCCTGAACACTGCCACTTTAACAGAACATAGACTATGAGAATGCTGGGATCTTTCTCATATCATGGAGGTACCTGCAGGTAGATTCAAACAGTTTTGTAAGGCGCTTTCAGACGAGCAGTGACTTCACAGCTTGTTGCCTTTCACTTTCAGTGTCGGTGGAACTGCTGCTCTAGATTGGGTGACACAGTCAGTGAAGCAAACACACACAAGAAAACAACTCCACTCGAGTGAGTGAAAGGAAAAATGTCTGACAGTAACAAGCGAAATCTGTACTTGAACTCTCAGTCAATGTAATCTCAGTAAAGGGCTGATCGTCACCTCCCACTAAAACAGGATGCATGATGACCAAAAGATTTGTGGTGGTTGAAAAATTATATGATGTAGAAATCAACTGTGTGAGCAGCTAAAGCAATTGTTTGCTTTGTTTGTTGCCCCCATGAATTCCCATGATCCACTCCCTCCAGTTTTTATCAGGTTATTAGATTTCTCCCTCTGCCAGCCTGTAGCCGCCCTCCCAGGAAAAACACTTCTGCAATATCTTTGTATAAAAGCGTGTGAAAGTGAAGGAAAAGGCTCGTCACGGCTCTTTTTCCGTCTTTCCCTCTCACGGTTTAGGGAAGCCACTCTGTTGTATTGTGACTCGAGTTGTTGTTCTCACGTGAGGCACTTTATTCTTGAGGGTTCACAGTGAGGTCAGACACAAATAGACTCCGCAGCCCATGGCACTAAATGCAGTGTGAGGCAGTTCATAACAGTAAACAAATGTGGGCGTGCTCAGTTCAAAACCTTTTCTAAAACATAACGTCTGTCATGACTCTCAGTAAGTCAAACCAAATAACATTGCCATAAACTTTCAATACGACATGAGTCTGAGTTGAAAGTAACTTTAACCTAAAGGCTGCAGCAAAGGTGCACGAGGTTAAATACACAGAGAGAAACTTGGTTCACAGATTAGGATTAAGATAAGAGGTTCTTCTCATGTCAAGATCAGATAATTTCCCCCTCACAGTGCGTCTGAAGCAAAAGAGGTTAGAAAACCCCTTGTACAACCTCAGAAATAATCAGATCACTCCTCCCTCCTCTTTTAGCAATGAATAAATGAATATTCAGAAAAATGCAAAAAGGAGTGCTAGCTTGATATTATTTACGTTTGCATTGTCAGATGCTATAAAACAGGGAGCTGAATTCTCTTTCTAATAAATGCTAAAAAGCGGTGAGAAAAATCTTTGAAGACAATCACTGGGGAAGTTGAGAGCGAATGCTGCACGTGGTCAAAATATGTTGTTTTTTTTTAAATCAAACACTGATGCTGCCTGTGAGAGAACACAAAACTTCTTTGTTCACATCACTATACTTTTCAGCTCACCCTTGCTTTCCAGCAGTGATACACTTCCTCTCACACACCAGTGGCCAAATCTCACACAAGCACCGGCTCTTTCCGCAAATATCCCGTCACGTCCGAGCGAAGCCGTAAAGGAACATTTATGTTTAAGTCACAAAAAGGCATCACTTCACCTGCTTGATGAAGCCAGCAATATTACGAATTCTGTGGGGCTCAGTAAAAGATATTGTTGTCCTCATTTTCTTTCTTGTCTGTCTGCACGGTCTCTGGTGTCACAGGAGAGACGCCCCAGCGGCTGCTCAGGGACACAGTGAAGGACGCGTCAGGGAAGGCCAAAGAAGCGGCCAAGAACCTGGCTTCAGCTGCTGCTGCCCCACAGAAACCCCAGCAGTTCATCTGACAGGACTGTGTGTGAAGTACCGTACAGGTGACATGACCTCAACACAAAATGCCTTTAGATCATCCCGATCATCTCAGCCGGACTGACGTTTTGCTGGGATCTCGCTGATCGCTGTTTTTTCTCTGCACTATTTTTTCTATCATGTTAACCGACCTCTGACGGAAATAAAAGCTCTTAGACCGACTTTTATTTTTCTCTGTCTCTCTCTCTCTCTCTCTCTCTCTCTCTCTCTCTCTCTCTCTCTCTCTGCTCTCCCTTCTCTGTTTCTCTCAGCTTTCATTACATCTCAGGTCTTGTCAGCTCTTGAGCGTTCGTATGAAACCTATTGCCTTTGTGTGAACTTTCAGACCAGCAGCACTTTTTAATGCTTTAAGTACATCGGTGTAAATGCAAAGTTAGGCCAATGTTTTGATGTCACTTATTTAATATTTTACTCCACTGTAGAAGACTGTTGAATAATTACATATTAATAAGTAGTATGTATGCTTATCTTTTCATGTAAAAATTGTTCATACAGTTTGACAGTTCAAGTAACATTATTCTGCTTTAGGTATTGGTCGAGCCTAAAGTTCACATTAGACCAAATAATGCTGTGGAACTGCATAGTTTTAATTTTTCTGAAGCAAGAAAGGCCTAAGAGGATAATTTATTGTTTTAATGTGCATGTATTTAAACAGTTAACCGTTTTGTAGAATGGTTCCTTTCCTCATGATTTCTCCCTTATTTGACATTTTCTAGATTTGCAACTGTAGTAAATGTCACACTTTCAAACACAGCGCACAGTATGTGTTACTATAGTCAGCACAGAATGTATTCTGTGATACTACACACATAAATAGAAAGTTTAGTGCAAGTGCTGCTGGTTAGTCACTGCCAGCACAGCTTGTACCAGAGCGCTGACAATCACAAGATACCAAAGTGACTTAATATAATACAATATAATAAAAAGAAAAGACAGAATGAGCAGTTTTCATATCTTCATGCTCAGGTTCATTGTGCAATGTTGTGATTAGCCTTTAACTGTGTTGAATGGAAGCTGAACTAGTGATTATGGTGCACATTTCAAAGATTGCATTCCCATTTTAGATGGACATGACTGGATTTTTCTGCTGCAAGACTTGAATTCTAGTTCAGAAATACTTCATGTGATGTATTTTGAAGAATTATTTAGCAATAAGTATTTGTAATATTGGGCTCATGTAGATTTATTTTAACCAGGTAGTAAGCTGTCCAAAAATATGTAAAAACAGAATCCACTGGGATTTCAGTTGAAGATGTTTTGCAACACATCCAAGACATTTTCAACCAAACTCTGCAAGTCCAGTGTTGTTGTTGTTGTTGTTGTTGTTTTTTTAAATTTGTCAAATTGAGCTTTATTTAAATTTGAGAAATTACTGTTTAAATTTTGCCTCTGTGTTGATTTCTTCTGTGAACTTTTCTCTGCTCTAACTGTTCCAAAAGATGAACTCTGACCTTTAAAAACGAGTTAATATTCCAGACGACAGATCACAGTTTCACAGCTGCACAAACCAAACAGGAAGCCCCGTAACATTTGAACATATTTATCTGCGTATTCCTGCTGCTTTGTTTTTTGGCAGTTGAACGTTGTCACAGTGCCGTTTCCCCCTCACTGAGCAGCGCGTTGTTCCCGACAGTGAATCAAAAATCATTTCACCTGCAATAACGAGGCGGTGGCAGCTTTATGTATAAAACATTTTAATTATATTACAATGAGAGAATACACAATACCTTCAAGTGTTTGCTAAATGTAGCCAGCACCAGGTTTTCGTGTACATGCGCTCACACACACAAAACAAAAAAAAAAAACAAAAAAAAAAGGAACTTATATAACATCTTCTGAATGCATATTACACATCCGCTAAAAAGGAACATATTCACAGGTCTCTGGCACAGAACTCTCCCTACTCTGCACAGTATGTCAGCCCCAAACAAACGCCCCACCATCCTCCTTGCAAATAAATCCCAGCCAGCACAGCTGTCCCTCCTCTACAGCAGGAACAAAAAAGATGAGCCCTAATGTTGGTGTGACCCCCCCCATCATTGGAGCACCCCAACTCTGGAGCTCTGTGCTTCACCCTGATTTCATCCCACAACCCACCCAGCCACCCACTTCTCTGTGTCCGTGCCTGCCGACTCTTGTGCTCAACCCAACACGCTGAAGTAAATCTCTGTGCAACAGCAACATGAAAGCAAATATCAAAACCTTGTCTGCACTTGCTCTGAAGTCAAGTTTTTTTTTGAATCTGAGCCCCTGTCTCTCTGATGACTCTTAAATTACACTTTGATCTTAATAGGAGTTCAGTGAAGAGCCCCTTCATCTTCTTGACAAAAATGTTTACCGTTTTTTTCTTCTTTTTTCTTTTTTGCAATGAGAAAGGAAGTGGTAGCATCTCTTGTTGTCTCTCCAAGGGGTTAGAAAATAAGAGCAACTGTGACTGATTTAACAGTTTTCTTTAATTGGTACAATCTCTGCTTTTTTTTTCTTTTTTTTTTTTTAAGAAAATAACTTTTTCCAAGGCACATCATTAAAAGAATTTCCATAAACACTTCCCGTCCAGCATTCAAACAAAATGTTGCCACGTCCAGTCGACTGTTAATAAACCACACGTGCTGAGCGTGTGCTATGTACATTTGTCAATGATGTCACTGAAAAATTATAATCTCATATCTGGCCCTCAGCTTTTCCCATTCACTCTGTCTTTATCTGTCTTACTGGGAGGTTCTGTGCAAGAGAATAATCTTATGCCATTAATATGGTTTACTCAGTTGTTCATTTGACCAACAAACTGAAAAAGGACATTTTTGCTACAAACAGTCATGTACAAATCCTTTGACATGAATGTAAACTCTCGATGACAAAAAAAAAAAAAAAAAACAGCTTTTCCAAAAAGCTTTTTCATTTCTAGTAATTTTTTGCCCTCCTGCAGTGTATGGAGAGAGTGCAGATAGGAGGTAAAATTCATCAAAACAAAATAAAGAGTTGGTCACCAAAAAAAAAAAAATAATAATAATAATAATGCACCACAGAGTCAAAAGCAAAACCACCTGCTTGTCTTAAAAACCCTGCCCACCCACCCTCCCTCAGAAAGCACAAGATGGTAATATTGCTGTGTCTCAAGAGGTCCCCTGATCAATGGGTAACACTATTTTTGGGATGGACCACTGGGAGTGTGGAGGATAACACCTTAAGCTGCCATCGATTGGATTATTCTTTTTATCACTCCTCTCCCAGTGACTCCCACTGAACACACACATAGTCAACATACAATAATAGTAAAATGACAAAAAAAGAAAAAAAAAAAAAAAAAAAAACGATAAACACGCTTCAAGCCCAAAAGTTTTGAACCCCGTTGGTGACCGTTCGGGGCGACTGGAAGCTGCCATGGGAGTTCACCAGTGTGTGGGTTTTTTTTTTTTGTTTGTTTGTTTTTTATAATTTTCCGTGACAGAGCCGGCACTGGCAGATGGGTGGGCGTCAAGAGGGTGCGGAGTGCCTGGACAGGGTGTAGTACAACAGCGGCTTCTCAGTAGAGACCGAAGGGGCTTTTCTCTTTCTTTTTTCTCCTTTACTCATAATGAGGTCTTCTCTTCACGCGCCCCTTGCTCTTGGAAGTGTCTTGGCATGGTTAGGGTTGAAATCAAAGCTTTCAGCCCTGCCAGAGGAGATGAAGAAGAGGGAGGATGAGATTAAGAGGAGGGGATTGTGACCTGAGCAGGGACCGCAGGTTAGGGAGGTGGGAGGAGGACAAAGAGGAGGAGGAGGAGGAGAAGAAGGAGGAGGAGGAGGAGGAGGAGGAGGAGGGAGGTCAAAGGCTCACCAAGGCACAGAATGACAGCAGGAGAGTCACCCAAGGGAGAGGGGCCAGTGTATCAGCTCCCCTGCCCCCACTCTCCCTTCAACAAGCCTGGCCTCCTGTTTGTCTGTCTGTCTGTCTCTCTCTCTCTCTCTCACACACATATATATATATATATATATATATTTATATAGATAGATATACTCGCTCTTTTTTGTCTTTTCATTACAAGAAAACATTTAGGAAAATATAATACAAAATTTAATACAAGAAATATAGACTACACTGGCTAGTATCACTTTTAGTGACAAGTAGCTTCTTTTGTATACAAGTTTATTTTGTTTTCTTTTGAGTCTTTTGTAGTTTTTTAAAAATTTTTTTGGTCAGACCTGCCATGGTGGATCGGCCCTTTTTGTTTTTGAAGTGTTGGGACGCCAAGCTCTAAAGACTGCCAGAGACTAAGGCCTAACAATTATTAAAATGGTCAGAGAGCAACAGAAGCGCCTCCTCTGTCAATAGTGACTATTGTGCATAAGTTATAGACAAGTTACAGAAGAATTTCATCTACATTGGTCTTCAGCAGTGCCCAGAAGCTCCAGAAACTGGTAACATTTAGCAGAGAGAGAAAAGATCATTAGTTTTGTTATAGAAATGAAAAGCTGAACTGAATGTGATTAGTTTTCTAAGTTAGCTAAAATGAGCGCCTCTACAGAGAACAAATCATTAGAGCTGGCCCTTTTTTTTTCTTTTAATTTTTTTCCACATTTGCAGCTTTGACTTGTTAATCAGAACAACAACAAGAAAAAATACAGACATACGTAAACACTGCTTGAAAAAGTAACAGAGCTGGAGAGAAATTCAAATTGTGGGTACATGGTAGCTTTGGGGAAAAGAGAAGGAACCCTTAGTGAAGAAAAGAAAAAAGGAGGGCTGCTCCTTTTTCTGCAGGTCCACTCTCTGTCATTGCCCACTTATTGCCACCTACAGGGTAAAAAGGTAAAGGAAAAAGTCTCCGGTAACACCTCATGGTCCAGCAGAGTCATTTAAACACTCTGAGGAAGCACCCACCTCTTGTATTAATTGCTACATCAATTAGCTACTGAGACACAAGATTTAGCTCAATCTTTAAGGAATAGAGTTTTAGTTTTGAGGCAGCTCCTTTTTTTTTTTTTTCCTTGACATAGTAGTCCATCCACACCATAGGGTGGTATAGTGTAGTGGTCAGTAGTGTGGAGTAGTGGTTAGGCAACCCAACCAGAGGGAGACATGAAGTTTTGGACAGTAACTGTACATCTATTTACATTCTTTCTTCTCTGCTACAGCTCTGCAACTTTTTCAGTTTGTCTTTGGCCATAAACTTGGCCACATTTGGTCATGAAGATGTAATTATGTACAGAAGTAGCTATTGAAAAGGTCCTATCTTTGGTGATGCAATTGCAGGAAGCTCTGCAACGCAGTGACAGTGTGTGGAAAGTGGAATAATTAACAGAATAACTCTACATTTTGGGAAATAGGCTTATTTGCTTCCTTGTCAAGAGTTAGATGAGAAGATTGACGCCATGCTAAAGTCTGTGCGGTAAATATGAAGCTACAATGTGCAGCAGTTAGTCTTAGCTTTGCATAAAGACTGGAAACGGAGGGAAACAGCGTGCCTTGAAAATGTCAAGGTGCAGTTCTTCTGGGGGGTCAATGTGTCTGACTGTTTCATGGCCAGGATCTTCCACATAACCCACTGTTAAACAGCAACTTAAGAGTCTTATACGGTTTAAACAAACAAGATATAACATGCTGGCAGCAGATCTTAAGCTTTGAGCAGGCTAGCTGTTTCCCCTCCTTTCTGGTCTTTATGCTAAGCTACGACTCTCTGCTTTCTCTAGCTTCATACTGAACGGACAGAGATGAGAGCGATATCGATCTTCTCATCCAACTCTCAGCAAAAAAAAAAAAAAAAAAGTGCGTTCCACAAAATGTGAAGCTATCCGTTTTTAAGCTTTGACCATTTTTCAGAAGTCAAACATTTCAAGAAACAAGCAGGAAATCTGCAATAGCTACTCCCGTAAATCTCATTGTGTAAAAGGAAGATACTGTGTGTTGAAAATTACTTTCGAGGTCCTGATGTTGCATATATTGCAGAACAAACAGAAGTGCTTTGGCTTTAACTGCACAAACTTAGTGCAAAGCCTTGTCTGTGTATTATTGCGACATGAAGATGACATGCAGCTTATATTTTGTTTTTGACCTCTATTAAACTCCCTTGCTTGGTTTTTCTCTCCTGTGCACACACATATACACACACATACACATACACACACACACATACATACATATTACAAAATGCTGATTAACAAGTCAGAGCTGTCCACCACACCACAGAAGTCCCCGATAAAAAACACAAACTCTGCTCTGCTCTCTCTGAGCCTGCGGCAACACTAGGTAAGGGTTGTGAGGGCAGTGGGAGGGCAGGGCATGTCGGGGGGGCAGGGTCAGGCAGGATACAGTAGGGCGAGGTAGGGTCAGTGGTCGGGGGTGTGTGGGAGGGGGGGTGTGGGGGGGGGTGTCAGGAAGGCTTGAGTGGCATTTCAGCCCCATGTGCTTCCTGGAGAGCCAGGGCCAGGAAAGGAGGAACTGGTTCAGGGTGTACCGCCGTTGTGGACTGGTCTGATGTAGGTAGTGGGCGGCGTTGGCGATAGTAAATGGTCAGGGAAGGTAGGGTGAAGGGGGAGGGAAAGCACGGGTGAGGAAGCTGGTGGGGAGACGGATGGTCGCGCGGCGTCTTAACAGTGGTGCGGCTGCAGTCTGTGGGAATGTGTGGCTGTGTAGCTGGTGTCGCTGGAGCTGCTCTGGAGGCTGTAGTGGTCCTCCTCCTCGCCGTCGCTGATGCTGTCGACGCTGTCCGCCTCGCCGGGGGTGAACTCCATGCCCTCGATGTCCACCTCTGCACGCGCAAAAAAGAAAAGAAAATACACAAGGTTATTTTCAGTAATGTTTAAAAACAGAGCAAGAGAGAGGAAACTGTTTATTTCCACCCAACCATAGGCATATTTATTAAGGAGCCCACTGCGCCTGTGGATTAAACCCGGATTCAAGCCGCCATTAACTCTGGGCAAACAGGCAGATCTTTGTACTCCCACGGCTAATCCCCATCCATTGATAAACAACTGCATGTGTGTTTACCTCATCCAGGATTAGTAAACATACAGTACAACAGTCCTAGCGAAGCATTTCAGGCGAGCGTGTGACACGTGTGAGCAGCAGATGCACCTTGAAGCTCAGGTTAGAGCTGTTCTGTCTGGCCACACAGTCGACCATCTGACCAGCACTTCCACTGAAGTACACTGACGACCTCAGTGTCATGAGATTGGCTTGGGTGTCAGGATAATGGTATTCAGATAGAACCAGCAGTAGTGGACAGAAGCAACGGAATATTGTTTGTAATTTGTTTGTATAAGCTTGTTGAGCTTTTTCAGACCACACTAACAACAAATCCAGAGCTAAAAATCAGCAACAAGTCAGTAGCTAGAAAGGAGAGCTTGATTTCTTTATCTGCAGTTTGAGGTATTAACCTTTAACCCCCGGGGCATCACCTGCAAACAAGGCCGGGGCTAATAATCATGTGGCTCAGAGTTTATCAGTGGACAACGAGAGGAGTGCAAACAGCCAAGCAGCTCTGACTGAGTTGCAGTGTGGATGACAGCACCATTAGTGTTGTGTTGACAAATGATTTGCAAACAGAAATCATTTTAGGTATAGGCTTTAGGGTACGCGGTGTGCGCGTCAAGACCACGCCGAGCCACACCTCGGTCGTTATTGATTTGGTGAGCTGCATATTGTTTACATTAATGTCATAGTTAAATAAAGGCCTGACCACAACAAAGGAGCGTCTATACGGCACGGTCGAGCTATGTGGAGTACACAGTATGTGAGAGTGTGGGTGTGCTTGTCATCAATGATGTTTTAAGTCTCTTTTTTAAAGCCAGCACACCTTGCTCAGAGTCGGTGGAGATGGTGGAGCCCATGCTGTCAGTGCGGATGCGCTCAACAGATCCCGACACAGAGAGCTGCTCCAGGCGGCGTTTGAGGTAGCGGTGCTCTCTCTGCAGCTGCTCCTTCACATTCAAAGCCTTCCTGTCCTGCTCCTCCAGCTTCTGCGGAGACACAAACATAACACGAATCAGTGATGATCTTGGCACCTCCATCTTTACATTTAACTCTATACCTTTACACTGCGTGATTATTGTTTATTTATTTATTGATTTACTCATTTTTGTCACACAATTTAAATAACATATGGGTTCCCCCTAAAGGCCACTGTGGGGATTTTCTCTTGCAATACATTTTGCGTTTTAAAAATAATGAATATTTACAGCATTTTCCAGTCAAATATAAACAAAGACAGGTAATTTCGGCACACCACATAATATTCTTGTTTCCTAAAGACAAGAAAGTAAAAATGTTATACACATAAACACAGTGTGAGACCAACAATAAAAAAAGCTGCAATAGCGGAATTTTTTATGTTGTCAAGAAAGTGGGACTGATCAAATATCTGTTTGCAGCCTTTTCATATTTTGTCTTCACACAAAAAAATGACCTTTTTAACTAAGTTAACTTTTTTTCAAGTTTTGATGTACAATAAGAAAATACAAAAGGTACAATATGTAAAAGAACATCATTTCTTTCATGTTGTGATTACCATATAGTTTTAGAATTAGTGTTATTGCTGTCTAACTTTGCTAGAATATCGATTAACATCATACCCCAGAGATACTGTTACTGATGTTATCATGTATAAATGTGATAGCTTATGAAACCAGTTTTGTTGTCTATCATCTCCTGCCAGTCCCACCTCTGCCAAAGTTACAAAAGAGTGTATTTAACAACTATATTTCAACATGTAGTAGGGAAGTGACTATGTGAGGTTTGAAGGTTAGAAAGTAAAAATAAAGCTGAGCACCAGTAATAGTTTGACTCAGTGTGGGATTGGATTTTGCACTTATTTGCTTATGAAAGTTTTCGGTGGTGAATCAAGGCGAAGTCAGACACATGTGGCCCTTGTGATACGAGAAGACACAACACAGTAACGAGAATTAGCGCAGATCATCTTGAGCAGAGAGAACATGCATGACAAACAGGAAATGAAGGGTTAAAAAACTCGCTACGTCTGGATTTTCCACCGACCACACTGTTGCTGCTTGTAAACAACCAGATCAGTACAGCGTGTCCTAAGCTGTACTTACATTTGCAGCTCATCTTCCACATGGCAAGGTCAAGAATCAAATGATATTCAGCTCTGATGTTTTATAGGGCCTTCTCTGTCACTGGCACTGCTGCACACTTTCTTTTTTTATATCGTGTGTGTGTTTGTGAGCTGAAAGAGTTAATGAACCATGGAGGAGGAGCTGGCCTTAAACAAACTTAACATCCAATTATCTCCTCTCACAAATCTACCATCTATCAGCCACTAAATGTCCTGTATATCCCACTTTGTTGACTTGTTTGTTAAGGGTTTTTTTTTTTTCTTTCAGTCTTTGGAGCAATTTTTTCCGGCAGTCTCTAAACCGCTTTGATTGAAAGATTAGAAAACAATATACCACTTAAAGGAGGCAAGGGTGAAAACCAAACAGCTAGAAGAAATGGGAGGAATGGAATAGAGTTTGGTGCTCTTGAGGCTCACGAAGGGGGACAAACGAGACTTTTGAAGGGGAATTTCATCTAGTTTTAGTCTGCACTAGAACTGCAACTAACAATTATTTTTATCATTGATTTGTCTTCCTATGATTTTTTGAGAAATACAATGTTGAAACTGTTTTTCAAAGGGAGACTTATCAAACAGAAGCAAACACGTTGTGCACACAGCCAGCCTCGAGTATTTTATTTTCCTCATAAATCTGTGTGTGTTTTTTAGTACCTTGATGTGCATCTTGGCCCTTTTCAGCAAGCTCAGTGTGGTGTGTCTCGTGCTGTCTGGACCCAAAGGCACCAGCTTCTTCAACTGCTCCAAGTACAGCCGTAGTTTGGCACGTCTGCAAACACACACAAGCACAGGGTGAGTCAGCAGCACACGTCCACCAGCAGAAAAGTGAGAGGGTACCCACACAAACAGACCGACAAGAGCTTATCCACACATCCCTGAGAGGCAGAAACAAATATGTTCCACATATACTCTGACTTTCATGTTCTTTTCTTGTAATCATCAGTACAAGAAAAGGACATGAAAGTCAGAGTATATGTGGAACATATTTGTACTGATGATTGAAAACTACAAGATCGGGGCGGGGTGTGTGTGGGGGGGGGGTGATGCTCTGCACAATTGGTTTTAGGTGTGACTTTGACTTTGACTGTGAAAACGCTGTGTTGACGGGGACCAGTCTTAAAGGTTGCACATGCTCAAAGCTTGCAGAGGCTCCAGCAAACCACTTTCAAATCCCTGTAATGATTTGCCTATGTTGTTCTGCAATGTAAATGTCCTCATCCACCGTAAAAATACTGTAGTATATCAACATTGTGAATCTTCTATAAACCTAAATTTACTCTCGCAGTTTCCAGTAAATAACTAGTCTGAATCCAATGTAATTAACTCAGCTACACCAACCAATGATATCTAACCAGATATTCAACCAGCCCCAAGTCCAGTACCCAGAGGTCCAGAATAACTGTAATTAATCCAGACAAACATATCAAAAGTAAGCCAGCATGAGAAAGGAAGTGTCATTCACTCATGCGGTGACAAAATACACCCACATGTGACACGCAGCTTACAGTGCCTTAGATTGGAAACGTTCCTGTTTTTAGAAAACGTAAATTATATTTATGTAACCCTTACTGTGTGTCTGCATTTTGTAAACGCTGTAGTGTATTTACATACTTGCATTGCACAAACAAACTACTCACTCTTACTAATGCAGAATACCTTAGTGCAACATACTGACTTCATTATAACTGTGCGGTGTCCAGTGATGCATTGCCGTCGCCCCTGTGTTGTTTGACTGATGCATTAGAATGAAAACCCTCCTGTGCCCCTAATACTGAGGGTGAGTCCTTAAATCCACAGTCACCAGGTGCAAAAATCATTACTGACCAAAATGACAGCAATGAGAAGTTTCTCATGGCTCTGATGGCTGAACTGATGACACAAACTGTGACCCCAGAAAATACTGCATCCCTGCCAAAGCCCGACAGGCCAGCGACCCCGGATTGACGAGCAAACACTCACTGGACGCAGCGTTCGGATGCTGAATCAGTGATAGTGACGACAAGGCAAAGTTAATCTCTTTGACTTTGTATGGATATTGTACATCATTTCTAAGGACTGCTTTTATTCGCAACATTTTTATCAGCAGATCAGCTCCCCTCTCTGTCCTTGGTCCATTCAAATTTGTTCATAAAGGCCTTTCAATCCTCCATTAGTCAAGCTAGTCCATGAACCGTTTCTTTGTTCTGAGCTAGCCTTCCCCTTTTTCTCCCGTTCCTTTGGCTAACTCCGGCTGAACGGTAAACAAACTCCCAACAATGCAAGGTCTCCACTGGCCATCGCTGCAACCACAATAAACCTAATCAGAGAAATGAAGCTCTCTGGGGCTGGCTACAGAGCCGAGCAAGCACACAGGAGACCACAGCTAGTGCACAAGAACACACTCTTTACACATGCACACAGTCTTTTCCCTGTTTTTTTTTTTTCTTTTTTCAGGAAGGGCGTCACCTGTGTTTTTCACATAAAGTAAGACCCTCTCACTAGCGCCGTCTGTTTCATTTAGCGGTCAGCCGGAGACAGCCTGTGGGCAACAAGACAGTATCAGGGACTAAACATAATAATCCAAAATCCTAAATGATAAATGTATCTTTAATTCTTAGGGATTTGATCGTACTTATAAAAACACACCTGATATTTAAAGCAAATTTTATTTGAATGATTTTTTTTTTTTTTTTGCCCTCAAAACCATCTCTCCCTCTACAGGTGCACACAGGCGTTCCCAAAAAAAGGGCGTGTGAAAGTGCACTGGTTCTTTTATTTCCTCCTCTCCCAGGGGGCAGCCTCCCGCCTCTCCCCCCCATCCGCTCAACCCCATCCACCCCTCTACTCCACCCTGCCAACACCAACACACCCTCATCCCACTGGAAAACAAGTGTCTTCTGAGGACAGGGGTGGGGGCCCACCTCCAACCTGCCCCAGTCGAGCCACATGAAGCACTTGGAGTCCAGCCAGGGGAAGCAGGCAGGAAGGAGCTGGGGGTCTGCAGCAGAGGGGGGGTGTGGGGTGTTTTTTGGAAGGGAGTGGGGTCCGAGCAAGTGGATGACTTTCTCTTGCGTTGAAAAAAGGGCTCTTTGAGTGCAGTGTGCTCAGCTGCACTAGGCAGCACTCCATACACATCATCCAAAGGGTAACTTGAGCCAATGGGCAACCATCTTGCACCCTCCCCCCCACACCCCCCCCACCCCCACCCCACCTCTCCCTCTCTTGTAATGAAAAACAAAAACAAGGCGTTCCCCCGAATATTCTGCCTGACTACCCACCTTCCCCACCCCAAGAAAACTCTGGCATTTTTTACTGGCTTATTCATCACAGGCCCCACCTGTATGCTCACCACATATTTTACCTGGCATGCAGAGGGCTGAAATATGCACAGATGCACTTTCACCATTACCTCTACCACATAAAAATAAAACCAATGTCCCCACTGTTTGGTATTCAAGCCCTCAGATATACCACTTCTTTTCGTTAGGCAGACAACACATGTTGACCTGGAGGTGAGCCATACCCTTGTTTTCAGGAGACGCGCACAGCTAGAGCCTTTTTTGGAACAATTTTAACAATGTTAATTGACAATATTAAAGATATTACAGGAAACAGCAATAAATGTATATTGAATAGTGACTAGATTTTGTAAAAGGAAGGGACAGTGACAAGCTAAAACGTTGCTTTTAGCAAACAAAAAAAGTTGGTATAAAGTTGAGATGGCTAGCTGTTTCCCCCTGTTCCTTGTATTTATGCTAAGCTAAGCTAACCAGCTGCTGGTTTTTGCCTCATATTTACCATACACGAGAGTGGTATCAACTTCCTCATGTAACATCCAAGAAAACAAATAAATGTATTTCCCAAAATGTCAAACTACTCCTTTAAAATGTGGGATAACTGTAAATGACAATATACATGTCTGGTTAAATGATGACTATTTGTTCCATGATATGTTGCTTTCTATTTTCCTTCTATCTGTCCTTACTGTGACCCTGCCTAAGAAAAGCTTCATGTGTCTGATGCATATCGATAAGACATGACCCGGTTAAACCTGGCAGTGTGTGTGTCCCTGACAGCTCCCTCCCGGCAGCACGTGTTCCCCTGCCGCGAGACACACTCGCTATTTTTCTTCAAGAGCACACAGCTGATTTGGAGTTAGGACCCTCCCTCACTCACGTTTGTTATGCCTCAGCCAAGCCCTGGTCACGCAATGTTTATCAGATTGCCTCAAACAGCCATGCAAAGTGCTGTACCAGACAAAACGTGAATGTTGACGGAGAGCAGACAGTTCGCATGGTTCTGAATCACGTCAAATTTTCCAATTTGTCTGGGTTGAAAATAGGCCCGTCTTTGATATTCCACTAGTCACAGTGTGAGAGTGTTGGTGTGGTGTCACAAAAGGGTTAAGGCAGATTTCTGGTTTGTCTGTCAGCAAGCGTGAAAATCATTGTAGAGTGCGTGCAATACTCAGGAACAGCAATATCATGCTCTAACAACAGCATTTGAACATTAAAAAAATTCTCCTGGCAAATGAAAATTGCTAAAACTGCAAAAATGAAATGGACTGCGATTTCTCTGCATGTGAGGATTTAATAGTAAATCTACCATTTGATTTGCTCCGGAGTCATGTCTGCAGGGAAATGACCACCTGACCGTTCTCACGTGCAGAGTACCACGGGATGATTTGTGTCTGATCTCTGGCCTCCCCCTCCCCCCCTCCTCTTCCCTCTCCATCGGGAGCTCAGTGCCAAAACAAAGCAAAGACGGAGGAAAAAATAAAAGGAACTTTTGGTCAGAGAGCTGCACGGTGCTGAAACTGGAACAAGCTATTTAAACTGCTGACTTACACTCCAAGGTTACTGGGTACAGACCGGGCCTTTCTCACGGATCTGATCACACTTTGGAACGTGGAAGGAGAACAAGCATGAAATGTCTTGTTTTGCAGCTAAAGTCAAAGGCGAGGAGTGTATCTACAGCAGCCTGTGTATGTCTGACGGATGCATGTCAAAGGATGTGGATGACCAGTTTTACAGTGTCCACACACACACACACACACACACACATCGTGGTTCTCACACACTGTCCTGGTGACATTAGTGAGTCCTGCGACCGTCCAGCGCTCTGGGATTGCCGATCTATCGGCACACAAAGAGCTGCAGGGCCTGAGAAGGCGAGCCAGTGCAAACAACGGGCCTTCACTCACTGCACTGTTTAATGAGCTTGCTGCAGCCTAGCGCATTCCTCAACCCATACGCACAGGACTGAGTGGCTTGTCTGGCACGGAGCCAAACCCGCTAAACTAAGGTCAGAGGTCATCAGGAGACACCACTGCAATGTTTCCTCTCACTGCCGGAGCTGACTCGGTGTGCTCCCTGTTGGGTTTGAGGAAAAGAGAAAATGCAATACCGGGCCTCTGGTGTTGTTTTGACTTGAGCCCACAAGACATCAGCATGGAGGATGCACTGCCTGGTCCGCTCCACTTGAAGCAGGCACAGTGATGCAGAGAGTTAGTTTATCAATTTTGTCTCTAAATGAAAGATTATCTAATCTGTGTTTGTAAGGCCTTAAAGGGTAATTCCAGCTCTCTACAATTTGTATATTATATTTATAGTTTTATTTATCATTCTTGTCATTAACAATAAGATTGCAGAGATCTGGAAATATCTGGCCTACTTCCACAGGTTTATACACAAAACTGCAATCAGGGATTATTACCTACATTTTCGACATGCTCATTTCATCAGTTTTACTTCCAAATAAAGTGGTTTAGTTGAACCAGGAAGTCGGCTTAGGTAATAATTGAACCATTTGCCTTCGTTTTCACTTACAAATAAGCCTGTTCAACTTGACCTGACTGCTTGTGTTTCTTACCCCCATCAAACATCTTCAAAACTGCCAATATTATTTGTTTATCCTGAATAGTCACTGGTCACTTTCACATGTTAATTCTCTAACAAAACACTTTCTATACAGCATCAGTCATTTAACATTTCGCTTTAACTGTAAAGTAGGACACAAGAAAATGACCCAAAACTTTTCCAAAGCCGAATCTTTCTGCAGCTGGTGGCCTGTTTACGGCGCGGCTCTGCTGAGTGAAGTGGAAGTGGGGGCTGCGTTGCGTGAGTGTGGATCACCATGGTGAGGTGGTGGAATTTGGGGTTGCCAGTGGAGTGGCTCCACATCTGGCTGGCAGGTTTCTGGGGAGTACGAGGCAGATGGAGGGAAGTTTGAGGTGGTGAGGGGCCCTGCCCAGGGGCCAGCCAACAAACACAACACACACACACACACACACACACACACACACACTAGGCCTTTCAGCAGCCCACTTCATCAGTCTCACTGTCACCCTCCAGCCCTGCCCTGAACCTGTTTACATTTAACACAGATCTGATGTGCCGTCTCTGCAGAACAAGACGGCAGAAAAATAAGACGGCGTTAAACCAGCTCGTGTGAAACTGTCTGTGGTGGTTTGCCACGTTGCCCACGCCAGCAAGACATGAGAAACACACGAGACGGAGAGACACGGGGAGACACGAGAGGCTTTTATCATGCCGATATGAAATGTCAGTCGTCTGGGACAAGCTGTGTTTGTTTTCTGTCATCGAGGATGCCACGCCTACCCTACATCTTGCGAGGTGAGACAGAAGAATACGAGTCCCCCATAAACACATTCTCCTGACGGCGGGGACATGGAGCTCACTTTCACATCACTCCACTCTCCCACGCAAACAGAAACTTGAACACACCACAACAGCAGCTCAGACAGAGGGAGGGGCCCAGTTACACTACTCGTAGAATCACTCTGAAGAAAGAGGAGCGTGCTTGACTGGTGATTTAACAACAGGAAACTGCAGAATTAGGCAGTTTGTTGTTCACTCGTAGTAGTGGCATTCCCACAAAACAAACTGGAATTTCCACTGGGTGTGCTGGGGGATGCCTAGTAATTAGGCTTTTTTTTTCATGTACTGAAACAATCCCCTGTGCAAGCATGGATCATTACAAAATTCCTTCCTCAGCACAGCCAGCTTACAGTGGTGTCAACAGAAAAACAGATGTCAAATAGAATTTAAAGAGGAGAGCGTGTGAGCAAACAGGGGGGGGGGGGGGGTAATAGAGCCTTCCCCCTGTGCATCTTTGAATCATTTCAACACAAGGTCAAATGACAGACCTTGACATTAGTTGCCTTTGGCTGCGTGCATTGAAAGGTACATCTGCAAATGTTGGACAGACTAGCAGAGACAAGTTCTGTGAGCTCAATAAACACATTCCCCTGACACGACAAGCTCTGGTTTTATAATGAATCCTTGTCAATGATTAACAGCCTCCACGTTGACTGTAAAAGTTTGGCTGTTTACTTCTGAGAGGAGGTTGCAGAGCAGCAAAGGTGGGGTCCCAATTTGAGGATCTGGACTCACCTTAAAGGAATCGCAGGATAAATCTGAGAGGTTGGGAAGTGACTAACAGAAAAGGGGACACAACAAAAAAGATTCAATTTCCTCAGAAGTTATTAAAATAAAAACAAGAGGAAAAAACAGATTTATGAATGACAGATTGCCTGCAGCTCAAATCCACTCTATCAATGCATAATCATACAAGTATTTGCTTGCGATCCCCTGCTTGCCAACAAAACAAGCAGCACCCAATGTGGATGCAGCTGTAGAGCATTCTCGTAATACTCGGTCTGCTAATTTTGTGACCCCCATCCACCCGCAAACTCTTCCCCCTAAACCGCCTCTCTTACTTAACTCTACATTCCAGTGTATGTGTGCATACTCTGCTGACCTGAATTTCAGACTGCCTGCTCAACACACAGAGCAGCCACGTCCTACGCTGCCTCCCGTTCCTCCCTTCCACAACGCTCAAGAATGTCTTCGCCTCCTCCTTCTCCTCAGGCGCGCAGGGCCGGTGAGCAAACCATGAATGGTTTAGTCAACACGCTCTCCCCCTTTTCACTTCATTCTTTAATTGTTTTTTAAAAAGAAAGCCATGCACACACCTTGTTAAAATGCATCCTACGTTGTTGTTTTTATGAACATCAGCTGCTTTGCAGCAGTAAAGTGAGTTTACTGACACAGAAACGCAGTGTGCCCTGCAGCAGCGACACCTGACAGGGAGCAGGAACGTTCTCACTGCAAATGTAGGTCTATGGCTGGCGTGGTTTCATGCTCAAATATCTCAAAAAGCAACTGCGAATCATCGGCAGGCCTACATTCGTACACAGACAGCGACGCAGTGCAGCAACCACGGCCGGGTTTGACCTGAGAAAGTTGAAGAACCTCTCAGCACCCGGTGACCTCAGGGTGGAGAAATTCCACATGTCACCTCTGCTGCTGACCTCCAGCTGTAGCATGTTTCTTATTCTTTGAGCACATACAGACTTTCAGTGGTTACAACTCAGACTGCCCTAAGGCTACATCCACATTGACTTCAGTAAATGTGTAATAGTTTGTAAAGTTGCGCAATATGACAGAAGATATGGGGAGATGCTAGAAATATATCGAAGTAGATATCCCTTTAATATATCTGGTTGCATTAGACCATTGTCGGCAATGTTGCAGATCAATAAGGAGGACTACTTCATGGAAATCATTTTGTGCTATAAAGTATTGGATTTACGAGAGTTTTGCATCAAATTGATTAAACGCCATTACATATATTTTAACCACTAGATTCACTGGACACAGAAATCCACATCTGGTTGCTTAATCTACAAATGCTACAGAAAAATGAGCATATCACAAAATGTATATATGCAGAGCTGAAATATTCAGTCAAATAATCAATTATTTGATTGACCAAAAATTAATATGAGAGTTTTGATAATGAATTCATAACTTAAATTATTTTTTCAAGCACATAATTACACATCTGTAGTCCCAGCTTCTTAATTGGGAGGATTTTTTTCTCTCTAATGTAATAATAAACTCAATATTTTTAGGTTTGAACTGTTGGTGTGAAAAGGTTGCTCCATCTCCTTTTCACTATAGGCTCGGACTGATATTTAATCAGTATTTTAGCTGGATGTTTCTATACATTTTTCAGGTTCAGTTATTCAATGAATTGGTTGTGAGATGTGGCTGATCTTTGTTTGTAGGTGTGATATGTTGGAAGGGTCAGCCCACTTTGTATATTTTCAGTTTTTTTTCTGGGTTGATGAGGTTGATCAGCAGCTCAGTTAGGGAAAGGGGAAACAGGTGTGTGTGATTAGGTCCTCGCTGTAGTAATGAGGGACAGCGCGGGTGGCAGCTTGCTGTGAGAATGCAGATTTTTACTTCTTTGATGTTGTGGTTTAAGTTATTTTTTTGTTGAATTTCCTGGGGTTCATTTTTTTCTGTTTGGTGATATTTTTGTTAATAAAATCAAAATTTTTGGAACATCTCTTTTAAAGTTTCCAGTGAAACACCATCATCTGCCCTTTTTATGGGGTGGCGGCACCACAGTTGGACAAAACAATCTATTCAATCTAAATGTCACCTTGGGTTCTGGGATATTTTGATTTACATTGTTCACTATTTTCTGATATTTTATAAACTGAACAATTGACAGAAAATAATCCGCAGACTAATCAACAATGTAATGTATGTATTCATGTTGCAATATAAAACTAGGCGAACCATGATATAAGATTATCCATGTGGTACAGCCCAAACCAACTCGAATGTTAGGTCAGATTCACTGATTTCATGTTGAATATACATGTTGCTACAAAGTACAACATGAGCCTTAATGATGAGGCCACATCACTCATTAATCTGGTTTACTGGCTGCCCATGCAAGGCCTAATGACTCCAGGTCACCACACACATGTGAGTGTAACTGACAGTGTGGCGTATGAGGAAGTAAAGTATAAAAGCCACGTGCAATCATGTGAGCACATGAATGCCACAGTAAAGCCCAAACTTTCTTCACTTTGTTTATGAAGCAGCGTCTTTTAAAAATAATAATAATAATAATAATAATAATAATAATTCATATTTAAAAGCAGCATGTGGACTGGACATGACCTTAACTTCACAGTGTGTGTGTGTGGAGTGTTCAATCCACATTAAAAAGCAGATTAAAAGGCCCATCAAAACTCCTCCACATAAACTCACTGTCACAAAAGAAGATTTACACCTCAAAAGAGTCGCAACGGGCGCAGATGAGTCTTGGCAGGATCAGGATCAGTAAAGAATGATAAAGGCCCTGTGTGAGGTGGGGGGCTCTGCCTTTCTGCCTCAGGTTTCTGCTGACTCAGACACTGGGGGAAAATTAGAGCAAGAATGAGGAGAAAGAGGAAAAAAAGATAACAGAGAAAACAGATGTGGTCTCTGGAGACAGAGTAGAAGGTACAGGGGTGAAGTAAAAGGGCCGTGGACAGCTCTCCCTCCCACCACCATAACTCAAACAGCTCAGTGAGGTGCTGTTGCTGCTGCTGCTGCCCAACACGGCTTATAGACACACACACACACACACTCACACTCACACACACACTCACACACACACACACACACACACATAGGTGAGCTACACTCAAGGGGAAAGAGTTCCTCAAAGCCAAATAAGTCATTCATCACAGCTGGGAGTAGAAGACACTGGGAGAGTAAATTTAATTAGAGAGAAGATTAGACCGTGACAAACTGAGAGCCTACTCCTGTTTCCATGAAGTGTGTGTAAATTTAAAGTTAAGTACAAGAGATGTCACACAGTTGCTGCACATTATCTGCAGCAGGGAAATACAGTGCAGTGTATTGCGAACACATTTTGTTTGTTGAAATCAATCTGCAAACTCTTGAGTAATCTCTGAAATGAAACTGAGAGCACCTGACAGCCATGGATCGTGTTTGTGAGGTAAAAATAGTTCCGTAAATCTTTTTGTCAACTGAGGTGAGCAGTGAAAACATTCAAGTTGCCCGGCCTTACACGACTGGACTCAGATTTCCTGTAAACAGGTGATGTGTGAGAAACAAAACGTCTGCAGTTTCGCAACATCTTTGGCGTAGCCAGAAAAGGAAACTCGTGGCATGGACGAGTCTCGTCAGAGGCGTGATCACAAGCGGTTGAACTCAGAAATGGGAAGGAAGCAATACCATCAGAGACCAACCACACAGTAGCATTTGGTTTCACAGAAACGTCAAGCTGATGCTCAGCAGCTCTGTCCTGTGCCAATACAATGATGAGAGGAAATAAAAAAAAAAAAACCTGCAGAGTCACTCTTGAGATGGTTTATACAGAGCTGTCATGACTATGCTCAGGCTGCAGCAGATAAGCAGGTTGTGTCAGGACAGGCGACACTATGGGACCACGCTGGCACTCACCCAGACGTCTCACTCCGATAACACAAATATATGCAGGGTGCCTCCTGAATGGCTGTCCCAAGCCAGAGGACAGTTTCACTAAAGACACTTATCATGCACAAGATCACTGAGCAGCAGTAAGTCAGACTGGTGTCTACAGGAAATGGAAAAATGTGGACAGAAATGTGTCTGAAAAACTTTCACATTAGACTTTGACATACTGGCTTCAAATGGATAGATGGCTTGTAACTTTTGTTAGCAAGCAAAATGTGTCTGTAGAGAAGAGTCTTGTATGTCTGGTCTGGTTTGTATTCTTGCTTGATTTCAATCAAAATGTTCAAATTTTAAGCCATTTTAAGTTCTTTAAACAAAGTTTCACTTTGGCTTCTTTTGTTAAAAGATAAAATGGAGTTTAATAGAAATGTGTTTCATATTTCTCAAAAGTGAATAATTGACTCAATAATAATAATGAACTTAATTCATTTGTAATGACTCTAACGTTGAACAGACGTTACATTTTCAACGGAAAATTGAGTTGACGTCGAAACAGCTGACATTGTGATGTTTAGCAGTCAAGATGACGCAGGCATTAGACATTTGGAGGCCATTGGATTTTGTTTGCTGAGAACAAAACTTTCATCAGTATTCTACGTTAAATTAAGTTCTTGAAAATCAAGAAATTCCAGTTACATTGGTACCCAGAATTACCTGCAAGATAACCTGAATTAACTACTATTTGACTTTTCACAATAGATTCAATGGCACCAGCCCCATTGTCTACCTCGTGAATTGCAATAGAAAGATGACTGTTCTACACGAGCATGAAATAAACAAACCAACACATAACCAAATAAAGACAGTGAGTCAGGCCTCAAACAGCAGCACCTCCCTCAAGTGGCATCTGAGGGTGTGAGGGGTGTCGAACTTCAGGAAACAATACAGCAACTGATGTAGATTAAACAGGCGAATCAGAGAATCCAGACTAGTCACACAGTCATTAAACTGGTTGGACAGGACTTCTTATGTTTTCTTATGAAGCATCAGCAGACAGACACGAGATCAACCAAGGACACTGAAAATGTTGGATTAATTCCAAACGTTAGCATACCAGTAGGATCTTTTCTTTCGGTTTCTCTTGATTACGGATGTGTAAAAAATACCCATTGCAAGTTCTAATAACACAAAGTGACGTCTTCAGATCACTTGTTTCGTCCAACCAGTATTTCAAAACCAAAAAATATTCAATATAAGTCATACACAACAGAGAAAATACGCAAAAATCCTCAGATGTGAGGACCTGGTATCAGCAAATGTTTGACATTTTTGCTTGATAAATGACTTACATGAGTGTCAGAATTGTTGTTGATTCATTTTCTCTTGGTAGATCAATCAGTTAATCATTTCAGCACCACACCTCACTTAAACAATATCCTCAAGCCTCAAGTCACAGTTTCAACCTTTCACACCTCTATGTTGGAGTAATGACATGTAATTTGGGGCCACAGGTCCAGACAGAGATTGAATCAGGATGCATTGTGCTGCAAACGATCACAGTGATACTTCGTCACTACAGGGCCTGTCATTACAAATAAGTAGGTTGAAAGAATAAGGCAGGGCAATACTTTTAAATACGGAACAATACTTCACTTGTGGACAATGTGACTTGCAGAGTTTTAAAGCATTTTCACTTATTTATATTATTACATCATGGCCAAAATACTACTGAATACATGAGAGAAGTCATGTTTTAACATCAGTCATGACACTGCACTGGACGTCGAAAAAGAAAAAAACGTATTTTTTAGAAACTTGTGGCCATAGTGATGACAAGGGAAGTGAGTAAAGCGATTATGGAACACTTTACTGGCAATTGCATTTGTCAGTTTGACTGGACGTCACTACATTGGTAACCAACCACACCCCATCATCGGACGTGAGGTAACTGTTGTGTCTCAACACCTGCGCTGTAATCAGCCGGGGCCTCCTCTGTGTCTCAGGTCAGAGAGGGATATGTCCGCACTTGTCTCTCTCTGCTCTACACACATCCATTGCTCACTCTCAGACATGTGACTGACAAACCCCAATCCCTCAATGTGGGTGACAGAGTGTCACGCACATGCAGCATAACACACCCATCTCAGCTTCTGCTCACATGCTGATAGTCACATCAGCTGTTTCCTAAATCCTCTCGGGCAGGCAGTTTTTTGAGAGTCAGTTGGGCTGACCTTGATACACAAAAAAAAAAAAAAAGGGCAGCTAGGTTTTGTGTATCGAATTGGGGGTTTGCCTCCAGACAAGAAAGCCCTTTGGATCAGTGAAGTCACTTCCCCTGTTAGTGAAGTCAAAACAGACGCCTGTGCCTTTAATGAGCAAGGGTATCACATCACCACAAGCTAGTGCTGTACCCCGAAGGAAAGATAAGAAACAGAACATGTTTCTGAGTTGCAGTGAGGTGCATGCTGGGAGTAGTAAAGCGAGATCATCGTGCGCGTGCGTGTGTGTGTGTGTGTGTGTGTGTGTGTGTCATCATTGGCCCTCTCACTTTGGAGAAATGACAGGCGAGGCACAGATTCACCACGCCTACGCTCACAGTATCAGTCTGGGCAGGATTATCACATTACTGACAGGATTCCCCTTCCATACAAGGTAACGAGTTTCATCCATGAAACAGAGACAGATCTAATCAACATGAAGGTGCTCTTTGAAATCAGCTTATTATCCATTTTCACACACGAGGAATTAATTGATTAAATCTCTGGCTCTTTTGAAGATGACCCCTGATTCGATCTGATGCTTTTGACTGAGAGAAATATGTCTGACGTTTACCTGCAGCCAGCATCCCCTCACTTCATATGTTAGGAATTCAGTATTGCTGGGTACAGATATTTGCGTGAATCAGACAAACATGAGAGGTCAAACAACTTCAGACGTCACCTCACCTGTGTTTCTCCAGCTCGTTGTGCGACGATCTGAAAGGACAAACAGATAAAGGCAAAGATTAGTGTCAAGATAGCAAGCACCAAAACTTCTAAACAAACTTCAACAGTTAGGATGGGATGTAATGAATAATCCCAAGGTGAGAAGCTTGGTTAGTAAATGTTCTGATCTAAATGTAAAACAGATTAGAGCAAGATGTTTGGAAGAGAGTGCCAAGTAACAGCAGATCTGAGAAACATTCAGGAAAAATGTGTCAAGACATCAAAGAAGGGCCTCGATTTTCCCCAGCTTTTTGCTTTCTTTCTGCCTCCAGGTGGCTCTGGGGCTTTTAACTGCTGTAGTTATACAGGGCGAATATTGTAATACTTTATAACAGGCCTTATCTGTTGCATATTCATTCTGATTTGGTGAATTAAGGGCACAGACATGCAGAAACTTGGTCACACATTCTGGAAATAGATATCCATGACAACCGTGCAAAAATAAAGCCAGATTTTTTAAAGTCTTTTTCCATATCTGTGTGACATCTGTCTGAGAGCGAGAGCAGAGGGCAAAAATGGCCCAGAGAGAGAGAGAAAGAGAGAGAGAGAGAGCAGTATCTGTGACACTGCACAACACCCCCCTCCCTGCTCGCCCAGCACACATACAAACAGCATGCACGCACTGCTGTTGTTGCCGCACGCTGGCTGGACATGGGATAAAAACACACCCAGACGTCTGGAGGCCTAGACGCTGCAGAATTCCTCAGCATGTGGGCTATCCCGAGGAGAGTCTCTATTATGATGTGCAGCCGGGAGCAGCGAGGGCACTGCAGTCCCTCTGAAACAGGGCCTCTGTTCATGAGACCGTCATGGATACCACGGCAATAAAAACAAAAACAGCAACAACAAAGGGCCAGACTGACAACAAGCCCTTTCAGATTTTCCACAGTTTGAGAGCCCTTGAGCTCGTGAAGCAGTGGTTCACACAGCTGTGCTGGAGGAGGCCGGGGCATCTGCACAGCGACGCCGCTCACTGCTCCAAAGGGGTTACAGTTGACCGTGCAACTGGGGATAATGTGGCGCCTGCACAAAATCATTCAAGAGGGAGCACAGGATGTTGCACTGCTGCTAATAACCTGATCCAAAAGGCCAACAAAGAGCTTTAATCCATCATGGAGGAAGTTGGGAAACTGAGGGAACGTCCCAGTCAAAGCACAGGGCCATGACCAGGAAATCATAAGGCACATTTCACAGGAATAGAATGCACATGGACTGGAGGTTGATGCACATCTTATGTAAAAGAATGGTGTGGCATGCAAAGGACTATATGATGTGATGTCATAAACTCAGCCCTGCTTATGAAAGGCCTGTAAATTGGCCTTATATCAACTTTTATATGGGAGGTAAAACTGCCAAAGCTCATAGTCAGAGTACCTTGTGTGTATTTTCCCACATTCCCACAGATTTCAAGGATGTAAAAACAGTTTAAAAGGCGTTTTCTAATTTCATATCTAATGTGACAAAGAGGTGAAGCAGGAAAACTAATAATAAAATTCCAGCTATCACTCTTTTTTTTTTTTTAGAAGTGTTTTGATTTAACAAGAGCCAACCAGGAAACAAGGAAACTCCACCAGGGTTTCTTCTTTCTCTGTGCTGAAATAGGCTGATTTTTTTTCTTCACATGCCCTAAATATTGCACCATTGCGAAAACATGTCATCTGTTTAATTTGACGATTTGATCATGATATCAAACACTACAACGCAAGTTGTTGATGCTACAAAGCAAGTATTTTGCTTTTTAACTGATAGCCAGCTTCTGTTAAAATTTGGTTTCAGTTCAAACGTGAAACATGGTTTTACCTCACTAACCCCCGCTCCCCACACCATCCTGTTGATGCTTAAAAAAAAAACTGCAAGAGAATATAAAGAGAGCTTGGAACTGTGCCTCACTTTTTTTTTTCACAGCCACGAGAAAAAGGAGGGAAAAGCAGGTCTGGTGCATGAAGCCCAGTGAGTCACAGTGTGTATGTGTCTGTTTTAGCCACCACACCCACCTGCCACATCTCCACGCACACACACCCCTCACCCACACACACACTTACTTATGTTCGGCTGTCAGAGAAGGTATCAGAGGAATGTGGAAGGGGCCACTTTCAATATGACAAAAATAAACTTTCAGATTTACAAAACCTGAAGAAGGAGTGTAATTACAATAGTGATACTACATGTCAACATGCTGTATGTGCAATGATGTAACTCTGAGACTTACTACTGAAGAAATCAGGCTCACTGTGTTTCCCTAAACTAATATTAGCCAACAGGAAATGTTTTATTTTTTTCATCAGATCTTTGACGTGCTCGTCTTTTTTGGGAATGAAACTGGGCTGATGAGGACACATTATGCAAATGTTTCTGGCAAGTTTCACCAAAAACACATTAACAGCAAATCACAGATTTGATGGACTCCTATTTGAATGAGTTCACTGTTGCACACCTGGGCAAAATAACCTTGTAAAAATGTGTGTGTAGTCTAGGATGTAAAAGTCTCCAATGTGGATATGAACTCAGGAGAAAAAGGGGATTCCTGGTGAGGGTGTGTCCCTCACTTATTTTAAACCCCTCTTTTACAGCAACACAGTGACGGTCCATCAGGTGTGTCAGCTATCTCAATAAACACTAGTGCTAGGATCTAAGATCAGTTGAATTAATAGAAAGAAAACTAATCGTCACCTTTTAAAATAATCTATTAATTGGCAGGTAGGTTTTCAGGCAAAATGTCACTCTCTCTGGTTTCAGCCTCTCAGATGTGTAGCTTTGTCTTTGACATACACAGTTGAATATCTTCAGGTTTTGGACAAATGGTTGCATAAAAGAAGGCCATTTTATAGACAAAACAGCAAATCAATTAATCGATTAGTCAAGAAAATAACTGGCAGATTAATTGATGATGAAGATAATATACAATACAACCCTATAAGCTTTCCTACTACTGAATAGGCCTTTTTAGTTCAGAGTTGAGGCTTAAACATTAACCAGCTGATGTTTAAATGACCTTTAATCAGCTGTACAACTGGTCTACAAAGAGTCAGTTAGTCACAGGACTGAAGCGAAACTGAAACTTGCATTTACTTACATAAAGTAATTCAGTGTAATATTATACCCTTGCAGTAACTTCTATAGTAGCTAAAGACTGTGAAAGCATACTGTAGAAACGGGGTCAAACTCGGAATGAATTTGTGTTGGTTAAAGTTTCACAAAGAGAGAATGAAAACCAATGGATACTCTGATCAGAGGCTTCGATCTACGGTGTCACAGTCCACAATGTGAGTATGTCTATGTGTGTGTGTGTGTGTGTCTGGGTGGAAGTAGGAGGTGGATGGGGTGTGCATGGACATGGGACCCCACAGTAAAGAATATTTACTTTCATTTCACATCAAACACACAGACACAAATATACAAATCAAACTAACCACATGAAGAAAGGGGCATTTCAAAGCTTTGCACAGGTGAAAGTATGATAGCCTGTGTCAGACAGGGTGCAAAAACGAAAGGTTACGTGCATGTCGGGTGTGCTTTCTCTCAGCATGGGAAGGCTGTTTTTTTTTTTAGGTGTGTGTGAAACACAGAGAGAGAGAGAGAGAGAGAGAGAGAGAGAGAGAGAGAGAGAGAGAGAGAGAGGGAGAGAGACCGAGAGAGCTGCAAGAGTTGACAGTGTACGCGTGGCAGTGTTTATTGGAGAGACCAAAACAGAGAGCCCAGCCCAGGCAGCAAGAAAGATGGCAGTGTGCATGAAAACAGCTCTCCTCCACTCTATGTGTGTGTGTGTTTCTATAAGCTGGCATGAACACAAACAAATACAAAAGCAAGGAATATATTTACCTATTGTTCTGAGTCTTTCTGGAAATGGGCGATGCTTTCGTTTTCTTTCTGGAGAAGTCGCTACTGTACGGTAAAACAGATGCATAACCGTGTTCTGCCTCTACGGTGACACACAAAACAAAATGAATTAAGTTCATTTATTGTGATGTCTGCAAGGATAAGAATAAAGTGAGCTGCCACTGAGTCGGAAACTGTGAAACATGAAATAGCTTCAGAGGCTAAATATCAATTCAAGAGGAACAGTACATCCATATAGCTTCCAATATACGTCCATACAGCACTGTGTAGCCTTCAGCAATCTTTATATTTCAATCAACAGTCAATAATACATGGCCATTTATGACTATCTGTCCCTGTGATACTCGCTATATTTTCAATGTCACTCTTATTTCTCTACAAAAAATACTGCACTCAAGTATATATACCAAATGCTTTGTATTAGAAACACTGCAAACACAGTCCATATACATGACATCATTTAAATAATGAATTACAGTTACTCTTTTTCTAGCATAAAGGCTACTAGGTCCAGCTTGCGCCCATCGTCTGGTCTATGCCCCATTGTCTATAAAGTGACATCATACCTGCACTATGGCAGGGCACGTTAAAACTTTACATATGCTAGACTGTGAAGCCAGCTGCCACCCTTAATTCTCCATTCACAAAATGATCGTGAAATGCTGTCAACTTGGCAATTTAGCGTGAAATACCTCTGTCTCTTCTTTCCAAGTACTCTGCAGCCTCCAGCAGAATTAAAAGAGAATTAAGTTCCATCCTGTTGTTGTCTCGTTATAAAAATAGAAATAATCTATTTACACAAATGTACAAGTCATAAAATAATGGAATGGAAATTAAAAAAACTGTTGCAGAGCGATGTATGTGCGCTGCTATATTCACTTCTGAGTCTTGGTGACTCCAAACTACAGTATCAACAGCACCTAACTAAAACTCAGCGAAGGGAGTGATCGCATCTCTGTCCAATAAGAAAAGCCTGGAGGCGGGCTCCCCGGGTGTGTCTTAGCCAATGAGCAGGTTGAACAAGGTGAGATGCGATTCGATTGGCGTGACAGTATAAAAGTCATCAGGGACATGCCCTAGCAACAGCCTGAGCGACCTGCCCCCTCTGTAGCTGATTGGTTGGACACAGAGACTAGCGGTCTCTGATTGGCTGGGATGAATCTGGGCGTGTGTTGTGGTTGAACTTGGGGTGTTGTTGTCGTTGCCAAATTTGATAACTTCTCTAAAGTAGGGTTTTGGATCTGAACCGTGAAACAAACTACATTCAACAGCCACTCAAATAGGGCACTTGTATACACGTCAGCTGTTTCTCACAGGAGTGTGTGGCATGGCAGAATTACTCAGACTGTTTGTGTTTTCATTTCCTGTCCAACTCATCATGAAAGTCCTGTATGAGTCTGCAGAAGCAGTATTTGGTTGCTATAGGTTGTGCTGGTGTTATTTGCACAGGTGGAAATGTAAAGTTGCAAAGCACACATTTTACTTGAGATGTTTGACACATATTTTACTTATTATTACATGAACATCATTTGAATGATACAAATAAATCATCAATGGTCATGAAGTGCAAGTTAGGTAATAAACTCTGTGTTTGGTGTCCTAAACAAGTCATTTTACACCCTTGACCACATTTTTTTTTACAATTTTAAATGTACTAACAGAATAGTAAATTAGCAGAAATCTCATGCTTTTTTTTAACATTCTTATTTATTACTTACAAATAAAATTCAGCACATTTTAATATTTGTTGCGCTTTTGTATGTTATTCTTGATACATAGTGAGAGCTGAAAAAATGAATTGGTTCAATGATACAAAATTGTCTACAAAAATGTTAGTTGTCAGTTAGGCATTTAAGTCAGTTTCCAGCTTCTCAAATGTGAGTATATACTGTTCATGGGAGAAAACTATTGGAATAATAATTGGAATAAGTCAACTTTAGCTTTGGAAAAGTGTAATGGACATTTTTCACTATTTTCTAACATTTTAGAACCCAAACAATTAATAAAGAATGAGATCTTAATATCATTTGGCAATGAAAATAATAGCTGTTGCTCAAGACACTATTGTGATGCAGTTTTAATTCTTGAGGCAATGTTTTGCATGTTGCCATCCATGTTTTGTTTACCACAGCAGAGTTTACATCCAAGTATAAGTATAAAAATGAGTTGCTCTGCATGGCAGGCACTTAATATGCAGCCAGATGTTTGTGCATCAGATTGCTGGAATACATTCTGAAGCAATCGCAATGAACTTACAATAAAGCAAGTGACTTTTAAAGGTTCTATATGTAAGATTCAGAAAACCCTTGTTAGTAATGACACCGGTGGCTGTTAAGTGAGCTGCAGTCAACATCCTGTTGCTCATGTGCACGTTAGCATTCCATAGATAGGCACAAGCGAGTATCCTGGGCATCAGCCAAAACAGTGATGTGATGGTCAGACAGGGAAAGAATTCCAGCCCTGTGGTGCTTGGATATAGTGCCAATTTAAGGATTACCAGGATAAGAAGGAGGAGTAGTCTACCCCTCCTTCATCACTAAACCATGTGGAGTTTTGAATGGGATGAATTGGGACTGCATACGAGAGACCAGTAGCAACGTAAATGTGAATGCATGGAAGGAATGTCTACCGGTAGCGGCGTGACGCTGTGGACTTATCTGCTGGAACATGCTTTCAGCACACCCCAAAAGACAGGCACACAGAGAGAGACTGACAGGGACGGTAAAAATTCTATGGATTTTTTTTGACGGTCCATTGACCCACTGGTGCCCTCCAGGATTTGTCCCAGTAGTCTGGATGGCCAGTCCGACAACATGAGACTAAACGTGATTGGCATCCTGCTGATAGATGAGATAACTACAGTTACATTCTTATTATAGTTTGACTATAAACTATATTTTAGACCATACTCTTCTGTGCAGCACTGGCACAGCACTAAAATGAAGCGTGGTCATAAGTCTGGCTCTGCGAGACTATGGTTTGAGTAACTTCATGTTTTTTCGAATTAGGAATTATAAAATTTAATATTGTTATCAGCTGATGTTTTTTTTGCTTATGTGGAGCTTGTGTGAGGGTCTGCGTTGTGCTGGGAGCCAGTGTTTTGTTGATGTCAGCGGACAACATTTTTAAGCAAATGCTAGCAAGTGTTGCACACTCTTGACAGGGAAGAAAGGAACTGAGGCAAGGCATCTGTGAGTGAGCATAAACGTCACATCCTCTGTATTTTCCCAAAAAAAATTGGTCCCAAGTCTTTTACATAGAAATCAGTCAACTGGCTGTTATAGGCAACCAAGAAAGTCTCATTTTCTAAGTTATGTTGCAATCTGTTCACACATATGCAATAAAAATGTGATTAATACATGTGAATTGCTTCTTATTTTTATATATAATACCTTTAAAGTGAATGATGAGGAAAAGGCCCTGATGATCAGAGCCAGAAACAATATTTTTGTTGTAGTTTAAAAAAAAGTGCCACACAGGATCCTAATGGGGCTTGTACCGACAATTTATCATACATTTGCAAGTTTGTTACTGTCAGTTTTGTAATTATGAACAAGCTGGAATTTAAAAATGATGTAAAATGTGTAAAGCTGTGTGTGACACTAGCAGCCAAACACAGTTAGAAGGGTACCAGTGGTGCTGAAATCTACTATATCCATTTGTATAACATATTATGAAAAGACTGAATACTGTACATTGTTTGAATATACACAGCTGCCTGTTTATTTATACCTAGTTAATATTAATGCATGAAACTGAGAGATGTTTTTTCAGTATTTACTCTCATCAATATAAATTGGGTGGACAAAATATAAGAAATACCTCTCACTCTCAACACAACATAATTCATCAATACCACAAACTGCAGCTTCGCAAAAGGCTATAAAAGGTTCCTCAAAAGTTTCAACAAAACAAAATAAACTGGCAGCTAAGTGTATTTATTTTTTGCGTCAAGTAAAAAAAACAATTGGCATTTATAAAAAATTGTGATTATATTTGGTTGACCAAGCTGAAGCCATGCAGAAACCACATTCAGCTGCAAATGAAACTGTATGAATTTATGTATGTCAAGAGTTTTTATTTCCTGTGTTTAGCCTGTTGTTGTTGTGCATGACTTAATTTCAGTGTGTAACTCCTATTTACTGTAACATTTGCAATACATATTTCATTACAAATTCATTGTTGCCATGATGCAGACAGGTGTAAAGCCCATGATGATGTGGATGGGTTCTATGTTATGTTGATTATCCTTTGTTTGTCCTTTTATTACCTACTTATGAAGCAAGGCTGCTTGCCAGTGAGATGATTAGTGATCTCTCCTCCCATGCAATTTTAATTCACTAAATACAGATCAGAACAGGGGCGATATTTGCTTTTTTTGTGTCACTCCTTAAGCTTTGATAGAATACAATGATTTATTTATGAGGCGGTTTGATAGCTTTTCACAGGAGGATAGCGTTTTCCGTCCTGCCCGCATGTACGTTCTTCATGCCGATGTGAAGACACAGTAAACGAGACAAAATTAGCCTCGCTACATCCTCGTTTGAAACTGTGCAGCTGGTGTACAGTCATAGTGAGAATACAACCCAGTCACAGTGCAACTGTGTCACAACATTAATGCATATTCTCTGATCAAGTCTGATGGTGTGTTAGAGCACGCCTCATGACTATTCCTCTGGTAATTATAGAGAAGTTATGCAACTTCTTATCATGGGCTGACATATGCAGTGATGTCAATGCACTGTGCCACTGAACTCTGTACATGCAGCTCATTTCTGATTGCAGGAGGCCACAGGTTTATGGAGTCACATGGGGTGTTTGTCTTATTAGGTTTTATTGTGTGAACATTTGTTTGACCTCACTGCAGGTCAATGCAATCAAGCAAAGGCCTGCAAGAAACTTGACCTTGACCCTGCAAGGATCTTTTATGTAAGCAAGCATTCATCAACTTGTGCATGTTCTCATGTATTCACGCCGCACGGTTCTGTTTCCTCTCTTACTCTCGTGGACTTCAGTAGAAAATTGTGGCATTTTGCTGCTGTATTTTTTGCATTTATGTTGTGACATGGTTTGACAATCATTGCAGTTACAGCTGCAAGTTAGGCCAAGAATCCTTTTTAAAAATGGGTTAGTATGGTTAATGAATGCTGATCAAGCAGACACAGAGGGAAAACTCAGATCTTCTATTCTATCAAAATGTAGGAGGCTTACAAAATAACTTGTATAAAATGCTTGTTAATCTACTTGAACTTTGGATTTAAACCTGTATCATAGATGAAATATTTTTTAAAATGACAACCTAAACCAGTCAAACAGTGTCATGGAGATCTGCAAAGTTTGGCTGCAAACCCAGAAAAAATGGTTTAATCTAATATTAATTGTCTGTAATCTATTTTCATGGTACGCATGACACAAAAATATTGCAGTAAATTATTGTCATCCCAGAAACCCTCTTGGTGAAATGTGCCAAACGTGTTTGGCAACCTTTGATTTAATGGGTGTAAATGTAATAATAATTGGTCATTTTCCAAAGTGCTCACTACAGTACAGAAATTCAACCACTATTTACATCATATGAAAGGAAAAACCCCCCCCCCCCCCCTTGCTGCATGCTTCTATTTATAGGCTTATCATCTGCTCTCTGATCATAGTGGCTCAGGCCTTGCATTGCTCATTGCCTCAGGCCTGTCAGCCAAACATTACTCTCTCCACCGTTTGTTTGTTGTCTTCCAGTTTGCCGAAACATCGCGATCCAGTTGACCCACCAGTAACCAGCTGGGCTCAATGGGTCATCAGTGACCAAATCTGCACTGAGAGTAAGAGCATTAGGACTCTATTTTTTCAGGAAGATTTTGGTCATAATATCAACACTTCATGCACTTGCACTACATTAGACTATTACCTATTAATATTTGCTTCGCTGTGAGCAAAAAAACATGTTATTTTTAGAAAAAGAGCCTCATTGACTTGACTTCAAATATAATTATTTCCGTGTCAACTGTAACTACAAGTTTCTTCATTGTGGTCTTCAACGCCCACTTCAAAATCTTCTCAGTCTCAGTCTCAGTCATTTTGCAACTTTCCCTTGTTTACTTGCTTCTTATTGGGTGAACTGTTTGCAGTCACATTTAATACATACCACACCAAGACCTGTGTTATATCTCTGCAGAAGCCCTCCATATGTAAATACTGCAAACATGAGACTATTAATAAATGAAGGTCTTTATTTTTAAGGATGAAAATGACAAGTATGTTCTTCACTGTCCAGTTCTGCCATATGCAATAGTCATCAATTGTAAAATCAATTTGGTGAATTGAAAATCTAAGGTTTAATTCTCCTGCTTCATTCGATTTCCATTTTTAGGCATAACTGAGGCACAAACCATCAGCAACATGTGTTTTCTGCTTCCTCCACTGCAGCAGGCGGTCTCAAAGTGATAATCCCCCAATCAAAGTGATGTTCTCAGGAAATAACCCAAATGTTTTCAATATGTGACTGGAGGGTGGTTCCTTTTTTACATGAGACTACTCTGTCAGTCTCATTGCATTAACAGTCATGCCTGTGGCTCATAAAACCTCTTATGACAATAAATAGTCTGGCAACATGGAGCCAGGACAGAGAGTGAGGACAGACATGCTAAGTCTGAGGGCAATCAGTTTGTGTCAATTATTTTTTATCTGTTGACCTTCCTTTAACCAGGATGGACTCTTTAAGATCAAAATTGAATCACCACCATCTGAATAAAGACATTTTGTGCACTTAATGTGCATACTGTGAGATTACCTTGATGATTTTTTTTACCCCCCCAAAAAAAGACCTACTTGCTGAACGTCAATATTAAACACCCTTTTTTCCTGCAGTGTTTACCATCTCATTAAACCCTGATATTGTTAGGGTCCATGCTTGTGGGAAATCACAGCTCTGCTACAGTGTGCTAATGTGGCTCCAGAGTATTCGTTATTCAAGTAAGCTAATGAGAGAGCAGGGTTGGGGAGTTGTTTATCTTGTTGACACTGATTGTTTACTGACTACCTTCCTCCCTTTTGCAAGCCCCCCCCACCTCCCACTTCATTCTTTAGGCCAAAGGTCAGTTACTGTAGTCTGCTTTCCACCATTTTGAGACCACATTTTAATCAGGATTAGGCCTGTTAATGCCACTCCACTCTAGTGTAACTGGAGAAAGGGCTGAAGTCCATGGAGGCATTTTGTATTTTCTGTCTGCAGGCCTGGGACCAGATTATTGTTAAAGGGGTAAAATCGAGCCATATACGCTGTGTCAGCACTGAAAGAGATGCTAAAACCCTGAGCCGATAGAATTAAAGCCCATTAAAAGGCTAAGATCTGAATTCCAGCGTTCATGATCCATACTGAACACAGGTCATATCGTATTAGCATCAGCATGTTCTGATTGGTCTTGGGACACATCTCACATTCACTGGACTAATTATATCCCAAGAGAAAAAAAAAGGTGCTCCAGCTTGCGTGACTTCACACCTGCAATTCACAATTTTCCATTGGGCTTGAGCTTGATTGAGCTTGATGCAACACACCACATGGTTTGCATAGTAGACACCAACACAAATAGCCTTAGTCACTGAAATTACATGTTCCATCCCCTCTCCCTGTGCATTTACAGGAGTATCCGATGTGTCATAGCTGTTGATGAACCAGAGAAATACAAAGCTGTCTGGTAATATTCCTAAAAGGTGGGGCTGGGGTGGGGTGAGGTGTGTACACAAGTAGGGTTGAGTCTATACACCTCATATACACTGATGTAATCCAAACATCTGATTGCATGATGCGATGTTCGCCTCATAGTGTGCAGCTAAAGAACTGCAAATAAAATGTTATTGTATAAAGCAAAATGTGAAAATTCATCACATTGATTTGTCTTTAACATTTTCTGAGAGCAAATGTCTCTGCACCAACAAGCAAAAAGACATGTACATTTGCAGAACTCTGTTGCACCATGATTTTATGATTTTGAGGCAGGGCGTTCTCATGGTACAGCAAAAAACGGAACAATATCTACCCTGACTTCAAACCTTTGAGGCTGCTAGGCTTCAAACCTCAGTCCGTGTGGGCTCATATTTCTTTCTTTCAGCCAGAATATCTCAGATGTATAGGGCAATCCTCCCACACACACACAAACATACGCACAAACAGACACACACACACACACACACACACACACACACACACACACACACACACACTCACACACACTTATGTTTGTGTACCCAGTCTCGAAATTTTCCTTCCACAATCAACATGCTCGATCTTCATGTTTATGTTTTGCAGCGGCATTTTAAAGTGTTTGGGGAGGCCATCAGGTCTTTTTTTTAAAGACTGTATTCACCCTGTCAGCTTTCACAGTTCAGCTTCAATGTCCAGGCTGTCGAGTATAAATGTGCTTATCTCAGCATGTGATGCAGATGTTCTTAGGTCACACTTCGGATGTTTTCGAGGGGTTTTCAACAAGTACAGATAAATTATTGTTAAAAGATGATAAAGTCGACTCCTTAACATTTTAATCATTTCAAGGCATTTTTCATTTTGAGGCAGCTCAGTCACCAATACAAATTATTGGGTTCCATGCCTTTTAGCAGTATTTGTACAAATATACAGTATGTATGTAAAATGTTCAATACATTATTGGCTATCATTACCAAATCTTTCTCTTTTTTGCCATCATGATTTTGAAGACTGTTCCATTATCCTGACATTTGCATATAGCTGATTTGGCATTTTGGAGGTCTCTGTTAGTAATTTACTTGTCACCCTGGCAGCAGTGTTTTCTGGGTCTTTGTGCACATAACGACCATCTAAAAGACTCTTTTCTCCCCATCCATCCCTGCATTCTACCATCTGTGTCCCATCATATGTCCTGCTTTCTCCATCTGTGTGGCTCTGCCCACAGAGCTGACAGCTCTTCACACAGCAAGAGGCTGAAAGGTGGCAAACTATTCAGCTATCGTTTGCCGTTTCAGTCTTGTGGTCCAACCTCTTTTCTGTGGCACTACAGTGGTAGCACCTGGACTGTTTTCCGTGTCTGGCGCTGCTCATCTGGACTTTCTCCAGGTACCTGGGTTCCTCTGCCTTCCTGCCATGGGTGCTGCGATAGAACGACTCTCACTTGCTCCTTCCCCTCTTGTGCTCAGTGCCACATGGTAGCACCATGTTGTTGTGGCATATGTCCTTCAAGGGAACTCCAGGATCTCAAGCAGTGTTGAAGCATGAGTGCACAGGGCTGCTGCATTGAGGTAGGATGTGGAAATCGTACGAGATTTGTCAAAGAACAGTAAACAGTAAAAACTCATAAAAACATACTGTAATTTTTTTTTTCTGTTTATTTTCAAGCTAGTTAACTAGTGAGGGGAAATCACACCAGGCTGAAACACAGACACCGACACTGTGTAAAAAAGCCATACAGCCACAGAAACTCAAGGATGCCTAAGGGGGGCAGGGATGTGTGTATGTGAGTTTGAATGGGCTCAAGTAAAACAACCATATCCGTGACCATGGCAACTGGCGAACTTAAGCTAATTCATACACTCAAACAGCGGGTCTCTAACAACAAACATCCTCCCTATAAATATGCAAACCAGGCCTATCTTCTGTTGTGGGTGGGCAGCGGAGAAGGACAGTGACAGACCACCCACCAATGGATGTGATTCTCCTCTGGTAATAGATGAATATTTGAAAATGAAAGCAGTCTCAGACTGAAACAAGTAAAACTGAAGCCCATGTCTCATGGTTTGAGATTTGAGTTTCCAATCCCACTGAGAATGTGTGTCAGGATGTGTGGATTTACAAATCCCTGGTGAGCCATTGCTTGTAACCTTTGTGACTTGTTTACTGCGCATTTCCGTGCATTCAGTTGAAGTGATACTCCACCCAAAAAGTCTTTTGAGTATCACCCCCTGTCGGCTTGAAAGGTGGCTTTATAGGTTCGTTTTCCTTTCAGTGCTTACCTAGTTTTGCAGTGAAAAAGACAATGACTGAATTAATGGGTTGGCATTTTCAAAAATGTGTTTATTTGTGTGCTAACGTTGGCCATGTAGCAATAGCAAAATCAACAAACAACTCCTTTGCGTCTGCCGCATAGTCCACTTTAAAAATGTCAAACATATATATCTGGTTAATATGATGCAAGATAGAACAAAGAAAAAAGCACAAATACAAAACATCATACCAAGATAATTCATGCAAAGTAGTCATCGCACAGAGAGAGAGAGAGAGAAACAAAGAGAGAGAGAGAGAGAAACAAATTAAGGCATGCAACACACACACATATTTTGGAGAAACTTTGGTTGGAGTATCATGCAGTTTCTTAGCTAGGACTTTAAGCAGCATGCGCACATGCCCCAACAATAATTAGCTGTGTGTGTGTGCGTGTGCGTGTGCGTGTGTGTGTGTGTGTGTGTGTGAATACCTGCATTGCTGAAATGTCTAGCTTAAGCTTTTCATCAGCAAGTGGTCAAAGGGTGTGGCGGGGACAAATGTCAGAAACAACACGCCACTCTAATTACTACCATCTACCAGGGACATACGTACGGCATGACTTGTGTTTTTGTGACTGATTGCATGTGAACCTCTGTTTATACTCTTGAGTGCTTGCACGCATACTTCCATTGTGAGTGTGCTATATGTGGATGTGTGTGTTTGGGTGTCTGCCTTTCTCTGTGTGCATTATTTTGTCCATCTGGCATTTTAGGCCCACAGCTGCAAGGTACAGGGGTTGGCTCATATCCGGTGCCGAGCTGGCAGCGGAGGGAGGGGTGTTAAAAAGGGTCTGGCTGTGAGGAGTCATCACAGCTCCCTTCCTGCTGTACTCTTCCACTGCTTCACTTTCCTCATGTACAACTTCAGTGGTGTGTTTTCCTGTATGCGTGGTTGCTGTCTCTGGCCTGGTATACTGGTCTGTATATGCAGTTATGTAATACTGAATGTGAAGATTTATATGCAAGGGGCACCTCTCCTCAAAAATAAGCCATCTTTCTTTTCTCCACGCACACGCTGAGGCTCCTGACAGGTGGTGTCCCCCCGGGATGGGGCCTTGACAGGTAATTACCCCCAGGTGCTGTGTGTGTATATGTATGTATATACACACCCGCGCTGGCAATGAGGGCAGATCTGGAGGGGCATTGAGGGCTAATCCAGACATGTTAGTATTGGTGTCACCTTCAGGACAGCCGGCGGTTTTGATTTGGCTCAAACACTCGCTGGTTAAATCATGCTATATATCAGTTATTGTCCGGAGCAGCAACAGAGAAACACATTCTGCAGTTGAGCAATGTTTTCTTCTGAAAACAATAGGCAGAGCCACAGATATGCCTGGCTGTTTTTAAGGGCTTGGAGAAAAGGAGGGCAATGAACCTCCAGGGGTGTTTTTATGAGGGAACCGAAAGAGCAACAAGGGATGAAACATGCATGTTGGGTAAGATGAAATCATGCTAACACGTTTTTATTTTTCTGCACGCACAGACATCAGCAGTGATTGGTGTGATTCACAATATGTTTTTTTGCATTGAAATCCAGGAGCACAGGTCTGAAGAGCTCACCAAAACTGAAGTGCTCATGCAATCCCCTTATTCATCATTTTTAGGGGAGTAAAGTGGAGCGAAGAACAGGAGTCTCAGAGCAGGGGGGCATTTGAACAGTGAAGTTATAGCTCAGTACGGCTCTGCAATGGTTGCTGGCCTCAGCAGACAGAGAGAATGGCCTACAAATGCACAGCTGTTTCTAATCGGTAACTCAGCACCGATGGCTGACCTACATTCTGGTGCTTGCACGTCTTTGAACCCGTGGCCCTGCCAGACTCAGCCATGGGGGAAGGTAGAGGGAATGAGAGAGAAAAACAAGAGGGAGGAGAGGCTGGAGTCAAGAGGGGTAAAAGAAACAACAGGGAAAAAAGATGGGAAAAAAAGAAAGAAAGAAAGAAAGAAAGAAAGAAAGAAAGAAAGAAAACTTTTTAACTTTTTAACTTTTTAATTTTTCGTTTTTATGCTGAATTGTAATGGATTGTGCAGGTATATGTCCAACACAGATTGCATGGAGTACATGCATGTTTAATGACAGAGTACATCAGGCAGCCAGAGCTCTTTGTGTGTGTGTGTGTGTGTGTCTGTGTATGGTGTGTGTGTGTTTGTAAATGTTTCCACAGCCCCGAAGCGCAGCTGTGCACACCTAAAAAAAGGCAAAAAAAGAACTCATAAAAACCTCCTGACCGTCAATTTGCTGGTCCTCTGGATGGACTTGTTACGCTTGGAAAATCCTCATTTTTCAGAATTGTTTTTTCTTTGTCAACACCCTGCTGTCTATCAAACTTTAATAAAGTTCTGATGTCTGCATGTGAATGAGTGTCGCCTTTCATTAAGGCCGGAGTGCATCTAGCCAGCATTCCTTGCATGCAGAGGAGGGGTATAGTCGAGTGCCAGGGGTCCCCTGGTAATGACTCATGGCAAAGATCCCTATCCAGTCCCACTCCCAAACAGGACGCTTCCCTGGGTCATGCAGAGAGAGAGAGAGAGAGAGAGAGAGAGAGAGAGACAGTGAGTGGGGGTGGGTGTGTTGTATGGGAGAAAGAGACAGAGCCAAAGGAGGGGTGGGGGCATTTGGAGCAAAAAATGCTGCGAAAACAAAAACCGTTAACTTTAACATTTACACACACTCCGCTTTGGAGAGAGGAAGGAACTGGAAGTGGGTCACTGTGTCTCAGGACTACAGAAAAAAAGAAAGAAAATAGAGAGCACCAAAGTGGGGGAGAAAGGAAAACTGAGGGAGAGTCAGTGGTGGACTCAGGCCAGCTAAGAATTCACTGGATTGAAATGTGCAGCAAAAAAATCTACAAGGAAAGAAAGAGAAGGAGAGCAAACTTTTTTTTTTATTGTGTTCTACTGAGTCAGAAAGAGAGAAAATGACAAATTAGAGGTGTTTACTCCTCATGGGCACATTTTCATTTTGTGTCACCGAAAGCAGGTGTGACACAGACAAGTGCAAGCTTCAAAAGCTGTTTGCACCACAGCACAAAGAGGCATGTTTCAATTTCAGTTAGTCCATTTCTATAGATATGATATCAACAGTTTCTCACCATGTTTTTTTTTATTTTGTGCCACCAGTCATCATGGCAAGACAACAGGCTGCAGAAAAATACATGTTTTTCTCTTTGTGCATGTTTATGTTCTGCCATGATGTGTTATCTACCAAAATGTGGCTGCAGCAGTAACACTTGAGTCGGTCAGTCCTCTGTTTAAACTGTGTCACTGAACTCTAATAAGACATGCAGCCGGGAGGATTAGACACATTTTGCAGACATGCACTGGGAACCAACATTTCTGCTTGTGCTGGAGTTTCCTCTGCTGACTGGCTTGCAGCAGTCAGTGGTGCAACTCAGCTCGGTGCAGTGACTGTGAGCGTGCTCGTGCTTCTCTGTTCCTCTCTTGGCCCTGATGGTCCTCAGGGTTCCTCTTGTTTTTGTGCCAGGCTGAGACAAAGGCCTTATGTCAGCAGCAGTAGCGCCAAACACTGAAGAAAGCCATCAAGGTCCTGTGGAGGGGGTGGAATCAACAGGGGGGTAAACTGCACTAATATGGAGGCCTTTTATCAAACATAAAGTATTCTGTTTTTCATATGCAGTTCTTTCACTTCCCTCACCCAACTGTTTACCCCTCTTAAAATAAAAGTTGACCAGTATATTAACAATTCTAGCCATAGTCTCAACAACTGTAGTCTCAGTTAAGCACGGGCCCAAGCCTGACCCCTCCATTTGGAAGAGGAAGAAGCTTTGGACATGTGCCTCTATGGTGGGTTTCATCTCCTTTCTCTTTGATATATTCTATTTTTACTTTGCTGAACTGAGTAAACCACTGTTGTTTGTGTCACTGCTGTGTGCACATTTAAGCATGAGCATCATAAATTAACTGAAGTGAAGGGGTGGCAGCCAACAGCAGATTAAATCACATGGGACGATTTTAGCTCCCATTTATTATACTAGTGAGTCACAAACATTGCTGTTGTTACCCATGCATGCGCGCACGTTGCTTGCAAACTAACGCAGATAGTATTCACTCATTATTGTTGGTGGTTTGGTATTATTTCCCTCTAAAACTAGATTTTTTTGACTTCTCTGAATGGTTTTAATGCAGCAGTCTGACTTATGTGTCTGTGTCACATGAGAAAAATGAGTTGGACTTACTAAAGCATGCACAAGGCTCAGTAGTTAATCCTTTTTAACCTGCACGTAAACAAGAATATCAAAGTGTAAGTCTTTGGATTATACTATACAACATGTTTTTTGTGTTCTTTGATACTCTGTTGTGTAGCTACAGATTTAAGACTGCAGAGTGAGGTAACATGATGCAGGTCGTCTCATATGATGTTTTGGTTGTTTCACTCAACAAGCATGATAATCATGTTTGATAGCATGTGCTTGTGTGTATGTGTGTGCGTGCGTGCATGTGCGTGTGTGTGTGTGTGTGTGTGTGTGTGTGTGTGTGTGTGTCATGGTCTCTACTACCCTCATTAAGTTAACTGTGGTTGACTTGCCAGGACTTGTCATGAACCTCTGTTTGGCCTATGGTTCCAGACTGTGAGTGTGTGTATGTCTGTGTGTCTACGTGTATGTGTGTGTGCGTGTGTGTGCTGAGGAAGGGGTGGGGGGCTGTCAGTTTAATCCGCTGTCAAAGAGAGGAACAGGGGAGCAAAACAGCCTGTCAGTCACGTGTGCTTTCTCTCTGCATGTAACCAGAGTTTGTCTCCTTGTGAACGAGTTCAGAGTTACAGGGTAATACATTATGTTTCCCAAAACTACCTTCGTGTGGAAACAATACTGTCATTAACACAAAACATGCAGGGGAGGAAGAAGAAAAGTTATAACAGGCAGCTGTTTGTGTCTGTGAGAGTTGTTTGAGCCGAAAAAGCAGATCTTTACTGTCAGCTCATTATTTAGCAGAGTCAGGATGTGCTCTCTTTCCAAGAGATAGTGACTCACATTAATACAACTGTTGCATGGAAAAAAATACCATGGAATGATTTGGCTCAAATCAGCAAAAAACTAAACAAAACAACAAAGCAGCAAAAAACACAACAGTGTGTTTCCTATTGAATATCGCATGATCTTGACTCACATGAGACGAGATGAGGATGCACAAGTGATAAAACAGAGTGGTGTGTAAGCAATAGGGCCTGTTGTGCCTGTGTATTGACATATATAATAATGTATTGAGTTTTTCTGTGTTTGCATGTGGTTGGTGCGGGGCTGTACCGCGGCACATAATGACAAATGTTTGTACCCTCATCCTTCGATAAACATCAGAGGAATAGTTTTGTCTGTCTGTCTCCTCCTGTTTGACAGCTGTGGTCTATTAGGGACAGCTGATTTACAATGCTGATGATAACACACTGCAGTTATACTTCAAACAAAGAGGCCAAAGACACTGATCCGGTGACTTGGTCTGTTTTAACCAGTGACAGCTGGTGGTGGATCTTCTAGGGGTCATATATGAAGGCCTCCTGCTGGACATCAGGTATCATCGGCAGGTAAGTGATAATCACAGAGATGTTTGACAGATTTTAAAGAACCAGTATTCAAATGTTGAGTATATCTTTAGAAGATAAATCACAGATAAAGTTTGTTTAAAACATTGTATATATATTTATAAATGTCATTTAAGCACTGAAAAAAAATCTGCTTATCTGCTTCATCAGGACTGCGGGGGTGTGGTTAAATCCAACAGACATCTCCATGGCAGCAGCGACAACAAACCTAAATAAAACATTATTCTCTGTTTACTAAATAGTGCGTTTAAAATAATTTCACTATTTTATTTAAGTTTCTGAATTCTCTGGGTGAAATGTATGCTCTATATGTTCCCACAAAAATTCCCTCAATGGAAAAAAAAGTTGTGTTCGTGGCATGTAGATGGGTAGTCAGAAATGAAACTCAGAAATCATGAGCAATGTAGATAAGGCAGTGCTGTCCATCCCTTTTAGCTTGTGATCCCTTGACATGAAAAAATCTCCACTTATGACCCTTCATTGAAGATAATGGACATGAGTAGTGATCTATTTCAGATGGATTAATTTGAAGGATGTGGAGAATCCTCAGATTTAGCTTCGGTCCTGACCCCGAGGTTGGGAACCGCCGATATCAGGTGTGGTGAACGAGTGAATGATGGGAGTGATTTCAACCATAGCCTTTTTCTAATGTTGTTCAATTCTGACTGGTGCATGGAAATGTATGACATCACCTACTGTTACAACCCTGAATGCTCAACCTGAACACAAACCAGTAAGAGGAGTACAAACAAACAGAAATATAGAAATATTTCATGTGAAATAACCAGTATCATTCTAACTTTGGCAGTTAATATTGTATTCATGTACTGAAGGACCCCATTGCTTACAATAATAAGATGATTGAGAGAATAGGTTTTTGGGAGGCCTTTAATTTGCAATGTGCTCAGTATGACAAGTAAAAGCAGAAGATGTTGAATAAGAATTTAACAGTCAAATTGTCTTGGTGTGTATTGTTTGAGTTTTATCTAGAGATTTCTGGTGATGCATCTCAGCAAATAAACATTCTTTGCATGTTTCGGAACATCCAGTAAAGTGCAGGGCCTTAAAAAAGTATTATCAAAGACACAGTCAGAGAAAAAAGATACAGTACATTACGTGCAGGTTAGGAAAAAGCGCAGTGCTCCTTCATTACTTTGGAAAATGGCTCTTAATAATGCAAAGTATATGGAATTTTGCTCTTCCCTTCAGGGACCCATTGTGCACAGTGCTGTCATTTACAGTGGCATTTTTAAATGTCACATGTCCACAAGGCACAGGATGTGACTTGACAATGTGGTAAGTGCAGGCAGATGCAATGCATGTTGTTTTTGCAGCACTAGACCACTTTGCATTTTCTCAGCTTTGGTAAAATATCAAGCTTTGGTGGTTGCTTTGTGGACTTTCTGTTGGGCATTTAGAAAGAAAAAGGAAGTTCAGTGTTGCATTACTTGTGTTTTCTCTTTATTGGCTTTCCAGAGTGACATCATTGTCAAGATGTCTGACTGTCATTGGATGGGCAGGTTAGATAACAACACAGCAATCATGTAGCCACAGGAAACATTCCTTACTGTCATATAGGGGCTTTATTTTTGACAACTGTGTCGAAGTCCACAGCGTGAGCTCTTGTGTTTGGGCCTGTGATGCATCTCACAAAACAACCTGTGTTCAGTCATCCCCCATGCTGTCATACAGCATCCACTGCATGTGCTGTTGCGCTGTTAGATACGTGACTGTACCTATGAGAGTGTGTCTGTGCAAACACTTACAATATGTTGGTTGTGCAAGTGAGATTTTATCAGCGGGTGGAATGAAAAGGGAACAAACTAATACTTATTTTATAGTTCAGTCTACAAATACACACATTTTACAACTACAAATTAATAAAAAAATATATTGATGATATCACAATTTCAAGTTAAAACATCACAGCCATATCAAGAGTTCAGAGGATGCAGAAATGTAAGATTTGGAGATGACTGTCACGGGTTGAAGGGGTCTCTTCATTTTAACTCTCAACACTGTCTGTTTTCTGGAAAATAAATAGTCATGTGCCAAGAAATGGTTTAGTGGTTGTAACCGTGTCTTTTGAACATCACATGTGCCTGTTGGTTCAGGAGGATTCAGTGCCAAACGAACTTTGATCAAAGTGTCCTTTAAACCGTCACTTTAAACTGTTGCTGTTTGAATACATATTGTGAATTTGTGAGAGTGAAACCTGAAAAAGTGTCACCTGAAGAAATTTATACTATTTTCGGAGAAAAATATTTGTTATACCATCCTTTGTTCGTGTATTTGTGGATGTGTTGTTCCTGCTTTGTACAGCAGTTGCTCCCCTTCTGTGGATAGAGACGGGTTGATGACTCTGATATGAGATAAGAGAGAGAGAGAGAGAGAGTGAGAGAGAGAGAGAGAGAGAGAGAGACGTGCTGCAAGGCCACATCTCACATAGTTCGTGCCAGTGTGCAGTTTGTGGGGAAGGCATAAAGTAATTAACAAGTAATTATTGCATACTGTAAATCACATGTCTAACCTCCCCATGGAAAGAAAAACAAAACATGCAGTTTCATTTTGAATTTCCTCTAAATGATATTGCAGCCTCTTTCAGTATAGTGCCAAGTGTTACTGCTTCCATAGTCTCACTTTTCCACATAGTAGTAGTTGACTCGCCTTGTGTGACCAAAAAGTCTGATATATATCTGTTCAGAAGGAAATCATTCTATAAGCAAAAACACTGTATATTTTATCTATCTACCTACCTATCTATTTTTATCTAAATTAATCTTCACAAAAACTGAAAACTGAAAACATAACTTCACATCAACATTTATTATGGGGTTGTTGCTTTTATGTGTGGGCGTGCAAATGCATGTGTATGTGCTAACGGGTCAGAGGAAGTGTGCTTTTTTCAAATTGTGTCATTATGTGGGTGAACAAAGCAGTTGACCAAACATCTTCTCTGTAATGCTTGAGAAAATGACGATAAATCTGGGTACAGTAGCATCCACTCTCATCAATTGGATGCTATTGATATAACTGGAAATTTTGAAGTAGACAAAGGCATGGTCCAAGATTTACAAAGAGAGGCAGCCTTTCACATCAAATTCATCTGTTGTTTCTATTCTATCTATTTTAACTCCAATGTAAATACACACTATAAAACAAAATTAAATTTAAGACTATTTTTTAATACTCACACATTTAAACCCACCTAGTTGTTCAAAAATTGCTCTGGTGCACACAATGGCTTTCCTTTTAATCTTTGAATTGTTGATCAATTCACTTCACATATATTGTACAGAGCTACTTGTGGTTGGGAATAATTATGAACATTTCACATATTATAGCTGCTTCTTGTAAATTCCTGTTTGCGTGTGGCTCATCGGTAAGGCATTAAACATGGTGTGGTTGGCCTGCTAACTAACACCTCTGACTGGTTGAACACAACACCTCCACACCTAACACACCCTGATTATTAATGCTGCATTTAATCCAGAAGATTTAGTGGGTTTACACTCGACTGCACAACCAAAACTAATGAGCAAGAGCTCAAACTCGTTTCACTGAGAGGGTTGTCAACCACAGGTAGGAAATATGGGGACAACAATATAGGCGGGGCAGTGGATATACTGTAGAGTTTCCTTGTTCCCCTTTAGTGTCAAAGGGCTTACACAAACACACACACACACACACACAAACACACACAGAGGGAGAGAGAGAGAGAGAGAGAGAAAGAGAAAGAGGTTCCTTTAACATTTCTTCAACTGTAACGATACAACTGTAACTGTCAGCCCAAGTCCTCTGAGGCTGAAGTCTTATTTTCTGCTACAGGTCATTGATCCTATACTCAGAGTCTAAGTGCAGAGACTCATACTCATACTACTCATAATGTGACAGCCTGTAGTCTGCTGCCCTCTTGTGACCAGCACACACTTACTGTCACTGATGCTCCTTGCGAGATTTGTATCTACCCTGCTAAATTTTGGCTATGAGATGGATGTACATGCTACTATTAAAAAAAAATTACATACTATAATTCTAAATCACTTCACTTATATAAGTTACACATTAGTCCATAATGATATAACAAAATGATTGAATATCACAACTGACCAAGTTCCCACATCTCCCCTGTCCCCCTCTGTCATTGTCAGTTAGTGGCAAATGTGTTGATAAATATGTTAAAGATTACCATACAAGTGATATTTTTCATACATACAGCACATTTTATATGTTTAATGTCAGTTTAGAAAAACAAATCCTAAAAAGGTGAAGATGATATCTGTTTCATTCTTTAAAGAAACATATATATCTCCACCTGTAAGTTACCCCCTTCTGAATAATGCTGGAAAAAGCTTGCTTGTGGTTGATGGTTGAATATAATTTGTGACCCCTACTGTATGTTATTCTAAATATTGTAGGCCTAAATGAAAAAAAGGCAAGATAAAAGGAGGTATGGATACATCGTGAGGCCTCCAACAAGGAGCCCAGAGAATCCCACCAAGAAGAATCCAAAGGACTGACCTGAATCATCAACTGAACCCTTTATAAACTTGCCTAACAGTAAAATGAAATGTAAATATAATGTGAAAATTGATAAAGAGTTTGTGTTAAATTAAAATCTGAGGAAAAGACTCCTAACAGAGCAGTGGACCAGGATGAGAAGATAATGACTTTTAAGGTCAAGCTCAAGGATGATGACAACAACCCCAAAGTTTTCCACAAAAAGCACATGCTCATGGTTTATTAGCACTCATTAGCTTAGCAACACAGGCTAGACTGGCTGTATACAGAGAACTATAGCAACCAAGTGCTACAGCTGTGGATGTATGTCTTTAGCCTGTAGCTAAGTTAAGTTTTAGCTTTAAGTAAGTTTTTGATGGCTATGGCTACTGAATTAATGGCTAACAGCTAGCCAGCTAATATAAAAGTGCAGAAATTTCTCCCTTACCATTATTGGCTAATTTGTATCACTAGCTATATTTATTTAGGTTTTTTGTGACAGTTAGCTAAGGTAGCACTGTGAGCCACTTCAAAAACAAATATCTTAGGATCTTCTACAGTCTGCACACCATACAAAAGTCGTGCATTTTAGGGTTCATGGCTGATTGCACCAGTTCTAAAATATCATATATTGAGAAAACATAATGAGGTGTAGTCTTTAAGATGTGTTTTTTTATTTGCCAGACATCCACTACATTTATATCAAAGAACTATACTGTAATATTCATTGTTGTTGAGTCATTTCTGATCTAGGTAGACTCTGGCTTTTAAACCATCACCGAGCAAAACTGGATGTTTAGTTAACATTTTTTTACACAACTATGTTGATAAATAACATGATTATGTTTCAATGCAATTACAAACACACACGTGTGTACTGGTTTGATGCTTTGGCGGTCGTTAACAGAGCAACAGTGTGTGAATAAAGCCCAGCAGAAACAGCCTCTGTGCGGCTGTTGCTGGGAGCTCCGGCCAATCAAAGCCGCAGCGCTTCCATACAAGTAGTTTGGGGGCTGGAGAAGCATGACATCATGCACAGCTCCGGCCCTCTCAGCGAAAACAAAGATTGAAACATCTTTATCTCACTACAGCAAACCACAGTCGACGACAGAACCGTCTGCACTGTGATATTCCGCGGCCCCATCCGTAAAATACACCGGGAGGCTGAGCCTTGTTACCCGCGGTGTGCGGAGCGGAGTCTGGGAGGGGCATCCGTCCGTCAGTCCGGGGGAATGGCGGATGGGGAGGCCGCCGTGTCTGTGGAGTGGGGCAGCGGTGATGGGGGTTTAAGAGAGTAACATCCCACCTCTGCATTTCTATTTCCTCCGTTTAGCTTGGTGTTCAGCTTTGGCCATGGATCCTGAGAAAAAGTTGACATTCTGCCTCGGGCTGAAGGCTGAGGAGGTAATGCACTGCACAGCTTTCCTTTGATTCACGCACTGCTGTCAACAGCTGGGCTTTAGTGATTCTGCAGAGCAACATGCTTCCCTCCGCCTGTGTTGTTGTTGTTGTTGTTGTTGTTGTTTCAGCTGCTGCTGTTGGCAAACAATCGCCTCAACTTGTTCTGTGCATATTTGTCTTTTCATTTCTTCGACATATTTTTCGACACAATAGGTGCATCTTTGCACCACTGCAGCAAACGGTTTGTGTTGAGTAAAGTCAAGTCAGTTATGGTTCCTGAGTGTTTGTAGTCAATGGTGAGGCTGTGTGTGAGGCTGGGGTCAAGGCACAACACATTATCACAAGTTTTAGAGGTGTGGGCCTACCAACACACCACAAAATATCCAGAACATCATGAAATAGTTTTGCAAATATTTTAAAATTTACTAAGGTGACTAAAATCAAATTCCAAATTGACAAGGTATGGACTTATAGTCAACTTTCTCAGGGATTACTAGGTTGTGTGTTATAATTTGTGACTTACTGCCTTGTGTTGAGGAAACTGCTTTTAGATTTTAAGTTGATACCTTGTTTCCAGCATTGTAGCCTTGAAAACCTGTGGTAATGCACCAAGGATTTAACCCTAATTTATGCAGGCATGATTACAAGAGCTTTCTCTGCCAGACTCTTATAGCCTCATAAATCTAATGTACAGTTGCTTGTCCAGCAGAGGAACAGCATACTGCTGAGTCAGGACACTGCTGCTTCACTGAGGATGATGTTTCCTGAAACAAAAGTTAACAAACGGTCGACATCGTATTGCACAGAACACAACTGCAAACATATAGGGATATGATGAAGTCAGATAGAGTTGATGGTGAGAACCACCTGGCAGATTTTGAAGGAGATTAGTTTAATGTACTGCTCACTTTTGTTGGCTGTGACATGCTCACATATACAATATTTCATTGCTTCCATGGCAACATCTGCTTGTTCCTCAAGTAAATATTCTTTTTAGGAACTTAGTTCTTATGTTGTCAAACAGGCAGCAGTATGGCAGAAAGTGTTGCCTCACAGCGAGTCACACCTCAACCCACATGGTGACAGCAGTCTGCTACAGCATTAAAGAGTGAAACTTTAACCTCGCCTTTATAAACCTTTATGACACTTTTAGGGTTTAATATCCTGGGTCATAATCTTGACTACACCACATAAAATCAAGTTTTCTGTGCAGATTTTCACTTCCCTGTCGCCTACTTGCAGCTGGCATCAGTAAAGTGAACATCTGACATTTCACTAAATAGTACTTTTGTGGCAGTTTACAGAGTTTGCATATCAAACATACATTTTACAGCTTTTCACACTCAGTTTCCCGCATTTTTACCTTTTATTTGCTGCTATGCTGTGTAGACCTTTGGGACCCCAGAGGTGGAAACCATTTGTGGTTAGTCCGTGGTCTCTGGGAAAGCCTGAATGATCTCCTCACACCCGTGCACATACTCAGTGCTGTGTGGTGGGCTTACCACAGGAACTCAGCTCGACATCACTGATGCCAGAACATTTCCCCTCTTGACTCTGACTTTCGTAACAGTATAGAAACTTAGTTCTATGAACTAGTTGAGGTTATGTTTGACAGTTGGATTTACCTCTTGAGCTTTGTTATTACACAATAGCTGTGTGTGTGCACATATAAGAAAGACATGGTTTGCAGGATCTTATTCATCTATAGCTCAAGCAAAGTAAATGAAAAATAGCATTAGTAAAAAAAACAAAATAACAGAGATTAAATCATCTTAAATCTTGAAGCAAACAGAGGCAAACAGTTGTTCATGGGCATGTTTCTGATTATCCAGTACTCTTGTAGAATTTAGAGCTCAGTATCAAACCTTAGTGTGTTTTTTTGGTACCCTCTGAAACATGTCTGTAGCACAGAGTAATCCAAAACTGTCGAGCACTGAAAGTGAATGCCTGCACACATTTGTATTGTACTTATTCTTTGATCAGATTATCTCGGACTCTGATTAAAATCAAAAGTTTAGCTTCTTTTAATATATGAACAAAAATGTTTTGTAGAAATAAGACGTCTATATTTGTGTTTTGGTATCAATATATATAAATATTCTATCAGGACTGGTATAAAAAAATGTAGCCAGCCATAATAGCGTTGAAGATCATGTGTTCATGGCCATATATATGCTGCCTGCCACCAGATCAATATCTGGCAGAAAACTTGAGTTATCTGTCCCATGCTCTGCATGCTGCAGTGCCAGTTGCTTTTTTGGAGCCTGTATGTCCTTCATTAGACATTGTTCTTCCACCAAAGAATCATGTAATGCTGTGTTATGCAATATTAATAAATCTGTGGTTGCATCAGGTGTTGAAGAATTGTTTACTATGCACAGTTTTATATGATATGCCACAGCAAATATGAGTGTCTCTTGGCTAACAGCTACTACAGTCACATATACAGCCTCAGACCAGTGTGTGGAGTTGGTTGCTTTATGAGATTTGGCAATTTGTCATTTGGTACTTTGTAAACGGACAGTAGTTGTGATTCTGAACTTGTTAATAGCTGTGTATGCACACACCCCTGCACAAACACAAACACACACACACATACTGCAGTTTAGGACATAGCATTGTTCCCCATGCTGACTACATAACCAGGAGGAGTTGTTAACAAAAGAGGTCTCATTTACATGGCTGCAGTCCTGGTGTTAAACAAGGTAGCGTGCCCCCATTGTCTCCACATTGTTTTTTGACAGTAGCCCCAGCAGCAGCACACACACACACACAACCATTTTTTTCTTTTTACTCACAGTGGGCCTGTCTGGCATTTACCGAGGCGTGAGTGACACTCTGAATTTTGAAATCTGCACAAGGACAGAATTGCATTTGAGTAGCAGAAACGCACATATAGTATAGCAGTATTCATCACTCCTGCACACAAATCATTGTTGATCATTATGGCTGAAGGTTATGTTGCCTACTGAGATGCTATACGTGTCAAAATAATCCTGTGAGGAAAATTAATATTCTCATAAAATGACCAGGTGTTTCATACATATGTGACTTTTTAATTGCTAGAATGCTTTGGTGATCAGTTGATCAACAGAAAATGATTCGATTTGAATAACTGATTTATCAAGCAAGAAAAAAAATGTCTGATTGTGTCTGACTATTGGTCAGACACAAAAAAACAACTATAACATGTCACCTTGTGCTTGGGAGGTTTTCTAATATTATGTGATAGTAATGAAAATAATTGTACTGGTTAAAGTCATCACCATTTTAGATTTGTATGTTTTGCATCTACTTGTGTGTTTGGAGGAAGAGAGGAAAAGGGAAGTGAGAGAGCATGCAAGGTTTTAGGAACGTGTCTGGGAATTGGTGCCTTCTGTCTGCCATGTCGACACACACACGCAGGAGAAACAGGTTTTGTTAAAAAGCCATTGACCTTCCCGTCTCCTTGAAGGGCCAGGAGTATGTGGCAGCCAGCGTCTTCAGACTGGAAAATAGACCTTTAGTTTGCCTTTTTTGTCATGCTATATCAGTGGAATGAAAAGACAGGATTGTTTGTCTCATGTGAACCATGTGCCCTTGACAGCTGAAACATGTAGTGCCAATCTTTTACATCCTATCATTTCTCTTTCTACCTAACTGCTCTCGCGTCTTAACCATTGTGTGTCTCTGTCTTTCACCAGATGACCATGTCCCTGCAGGGGCTGGATGGCACTGAAGCCGCTACGGTACGGAGCTCGACCTTCAACTACAACTAAACATGTCATGCCACTGGATAATATAAAACATTGTCCACGAGTAAAAAAAAAAAAAAAAAAAAAAAAACGTCCTCCAAGCGGTGGTTGCTATGGCAATGCATAATTACTTGTTAGCACTTCAGAGTCTCATGTGTGGTAACTATGTACATAACAGATTTAGCAACCTCTTCTTGCTGCATTATTATTGTGAGTTGTGATTTTGCTCAAGTGCCTGAGCTCATCCACACACTCTTATTTCCTCAAGCAGTCAATTTTGCTTTTTCTGACGTCTCAAACATTTAATAGTTAATGTCTGTCCTTCACTTGCTTGTGTCCTTCACAGTCACTTGCTAATGACTAAGATGCAAGTGTAAAATTCACAGAAGTCTTTTCATTTCTCATTTTAGGTGGCTGTTTCTCAGAAGGACCCTGAAGTGCACACGATTAACAAGGTGTGAGATTTTTTTAATTTAACCTTAACCTGTAGCTGCCAGCGAACATACTGTCATCTGATAAAATAATCTTAAAGCTGCACTAATCACTAAGTGATTCTCTCAAGTCTCATTTTTTCTTTATTAACAATGGATTAAATGAGTGATGTTTTAATTTGAAAGGAGTCTCTCATAGCAAGTAACCCATAGAGAATTATTACCCTCTACAAAGCATTTTAGCGTTGTTCAGCTTATTGTTTTGGTCTCATGGCCTGCAACTGTACAGTCTTGGTTCATTCTCAGGCTCACATCAATCCTGTTAATAGCTGCTGCAGACAGCTTTCTTCAGCAAAACGGCAGACAGACACAGTTATCGATTAGCTGGCGAGCGTAGTGGAGCATTTAATAGCTACAGAGCAGGGTTATCCCCTCAGAAGTTGGTGGGGACGAAAACAGATGGATTCATTAGATGAATACTAATGTGACTCCAAATGAATTCTAATGTTTGTCTAAATATGCAAACGTTTGCTAACGTGACCACTGTAACATAGTGACGAAATGTCAGTGTTGAGGTTACTGCTTGTTGTCAGGCTTAAGATCCACCTACTAGATTTTTCTGGATCTTTTGACAGCTTTCAACTGTGATGTCATGCAGATGTCTCAGTTGTCATCATGTGACCAGAGTATGAAAATTCAGTCAGGTGATAACAGGTGGTCGTATAAAGGGGGAGATTGTGAACCCTGTCTCTGTTCAAAGATGTTATGGCCTCCTGTTCTGTCTTGACATTATCTTCTGGTTGAAAGCTCTGAAGAAAGCCAATAAGCGGACCTTGAGTTAAGATTATATTGTCAAAGGTAGAGAATGAACTTTCACGCTCATACTGTGGTCTGTCAAAGGAAAAACCAAAGCTATACCAGCCATTACAACTTTCCATCTGCAGTGACATTATTTCCACTGTGGTTATGTTGTGATGTGATGTGTTGTCCACTAGGTGGTGAAGCAGCCCGGAGGTTCTGGTAGCCAGCCTGTAGTCAGCCCCAAGTACTGTCCTGGAGTAAACAACAATCCAGGTTACCTGTGTGAAACAGGACACTGCTGCGGAGAGACAGGCTGCTGTACCTACTATTATGAACTCTGGTGTGAGTCAACTTACTGACTTTATGTCCAATGTGTCACTGTAGACAGCGGCCTGAGGCAATGGTGGTATTTTGTGACATTTGTCATCCAGTCCTACCAGGAAGTTTCAAGTGAAAAATTCGGGACACACAAAAATCTGATGTTTGCTCACATTGCCATCACAGGTTATAAGAGATATTTTGGCTCGCCATGTGATTGGATTTCTGCTGTATTATAACATTTAGGTATAGGTAATGAATGAGCCCTGTCCCTGCACATTCATTTTGATTTTAATTTTTATGTCGTTTGTTTAATTTTCATTCGTTTAACTCAAACTAAACTCAAAACTAAAAGGCTGCCATAGATAAAGATTTGAAATAAACGCTAGGAGGGACATTATGCAACATGTTGCAATGCTATCTAGTTAAATTTGCATTCTGATTAGAAATCCCTTTGAGATGACAAATTTGGCTTCACTGTCAGGCTCATTTAACACTGGCCATTTACAGTTAAAGTAAAGGTTTAAGCACATGCTTACATTGATACCAAATGATTTATCTGCTCTGCTCTCCTGCCGCTGTGAGCTACTAAAAACCAATGCGTTCGTGCAAATGAATGGAAACAAAGTGAGGATATAAATCCAAAGTCGTAGGGTATGCTTTAGAAAATGGACAGCTGTAATTTGAAACATAATAATTTTGTATGTTATAGGGCGAGATGTCCAAAACCACTGACGCCGTCTTTTTTTTTCCTCTGTGAAATCTGAGTAGATCTGGGATGTAACTGAGAGAACAGAGCAGAACTTTAATGTTTATTTTCACATTGATGAACGTTGGGTTCATTTCCTGTTTTCTTCAGGGTTCTGGCTTTTGTGGACGGTGCTGATCCTCTTCAGCTGTTTCTGTGCTTACCGCCACCGCCGGGCCAAGCTGAGAATCCAACAGCAGCAGAGACAGAGAGAGATCAATCTGATCGCCTATAACGGAGCCTGCAACTACCCTTCCTCAATGCTGGACCTCAGTATGTTTGTGTCATCTCAAATGTTTAGCTTTTTAAGTGTAGTTCTACCCAGGTTAGTTCCAGATTTGGCACGTTCTGGTTCCCTTGTGCCTTTTTTTGAAGAAACACAGAATTTAAGCACAACCACATTTCGATCGGTTGGCACTTTTGTCTTATTAATTGTTACCTTGGCAAAAACTTCTCTCAATCCTTTCATATAATATTGAGTATTACAATATCGATATTACACCAAATACAATAAATTATGTTTGATAATACAATAAAATTATTACATCAATCATATAAATATGTTTAATTTGACCACCCATACCACAAAGAAAAGTGAGAGAGTATGTATTTTAATTACACGAAGGGCCCTTTTTTAAAAAAAAAAAATTTATTTTGATAACACAACTCTGACGAACACATAATGCTAGAAAAATAGCATAATTTATTGAACACTATCTTCAGTGTTAAACAATAAGGCTGGTGTTATTCTACATTTTAACTGTCAACAAGTTCCATGAAAAGACCAAAACCTACAATGTGCTCGTCTGTCCCCCAGTACTTGCTGACTTCCACAGCCTGTCACCGTTGTCGCTCAGCCCCAAGCCCATTTGTAAATCTGTAAAATGTGTTACAAATATATTGTTTCTTTAAAAAACACTAAATGGTTTAGTAAACAGCCCGGCAGTTTTTAGTTTTAGTTAGTTTGTACTTTTTAGTAGATTTGTTGAGGACCATTTTCAGCTGAGGATTAATACACATTTAGTGCAGCAGTGAATATTTACTGCAACAGGAAACCCAGTGGAAAAGTGTGGCTCAGTGATGTGTACGTAATAGTTTAAGGACAATGATGGAGGTTTATAGCACAGCTGATACTTATTAGTCTTTGTTTTGATATTTTCAAGTGATTTGTTGACAGTTAAACAGATAAAATCTTGCCGGTTTGCCCCGTCTGAGCTGATGTTTCCTTTGTCGCAGGCTTCCTGGCTTCCTTCAAGTTGCCCTCCTATGAGGAGGTGGCTGCACAGCCCAGCACCCCTCCTCCGCCTTACAGCTCTGTCTTTGCCCTGCAGGGAGGTACCATGGGGGCTCCAAGCTCTTCTTTCCCCCATCATCACTACCACCGTCACCCCTGCCCTCCCTATCTGGGCCCTGGCCCCAGCGGCCTGACTTCCTCCCAGAGCTCTGACAACTGCTACACCAGCTGCTCCTGCGAGTCCTGCTCCCTCACCTCCCCGTCGAGCACCTCCTTCTCTGTCCAGGTGACAGACGAGACGTACGACAGCAGCCACAACTCCACACCCAGCGAAGCAGGGGGCGACTGTTCCATCATGGGTTCAAGGGCTGGGGCCACCTTCACACCGACGCCCTCCCCGCCGCCTCCATCACAACTACCGCCTGATGTTATACCTGTGGCCTCTCCAGATGTCATACCTGTGCAGAGACGTTCCAATGGCAGTGAAGGACTCTCACCTCCGGCTCCACCACTGTTCCTTCCTTTACACTCTCGTCCCTCACACCCTTCTCGCCTCTCACTTTCTCCCCTCATGCTGTTATCTTCCCTCCCTCCTGGTCAAGTCCACCCTCTTGTCCTCTCAGACCCACTTGGAGCCATGGCTGTTAAGAAAGAGATGGAAGAAGAGGCCTCACCTAATGGTGCAACCCCCAAGCCCACGCCTTCTCCCCCTAAACAGGCTCTCTTCTCCTCAAATGTGGCCGTTTTCACGCATCGCAGCAGCAAAGAGGAGCAGAAACAAGAAAAAGAAGAGGAGGAGGAGGAGGAAGAGGAGGATGACGAGGAGGATCATTTCCGGCATCGACGTCTAACGGGTGACTCAGGCATTGAGGTGTGTCGCTGCCACGTGAAGAGAGAGGAACAAGAAGGACAGGAACTGCAGAAGGGGCATTTTGCTAAAGGGGGTAAAGAGGCTGTGAAGGGGGAGGAGAGGGCAGATGTGCTGCACGACAGCATGGACTGTTCTCTCCTGGATGACTGCGCTGAGCAGCGTGGCCACGTCTCCTCATCCTCCAGTGTCATCCAGAAGACGGGCGAGGCCATTATCGCAGTGGAGTTCTCGTAGGCTGACAGCCAGTGAGATGTCGTCAAAACAAGTGGGAAAAAAGTGAGATGTTAATGCGTACTGGCCTCCTTACAGATCAAGACTAGTAGGTGAAAAGTTGAATCACTGAAGAAAAGTCTTGCAGGTCTTAACGGTTGCAAGCCAAGGGATAGGATGAGAAATAGATTATTTCCTGTGTGTTCTGTTTCAAAGGAGAACCTGACAGCTGAGTCATATTTTGTAGTTAGTTGATTTGGTTCGTGGTTTAGGAGAAAGCATATCTTGTTCTCTAAAGTGATGAAAATAATAATGAATTGTTTTTTCTTTTTCTCCTTCACTTTCACACATGCTAACTAAATCCATTTTGACAAGTGGCTCGGTGTCAACATACCAACATCCTTTTTATCTCTCTTTTCTCTGCATGACGAAACATTGCTAAAATAGCATTTTTAGCTTTTTGCAATGAAATCCCTGATAGTCTGTGGTTCCCAATCCGGGGGGTCAGGACCCCTCAAAGGGGTCTAAAGATAAAGCAGAGGGGTCGTAAGAGGATTAACAGTGTAAGAAAGAAAAAAACATAGTTCTGCTGTACAGAATTATATGATATTTTCTGATGTTTCTCTAATCTTTGCTTTTTATTTAAATGTGAAATTACAGATTCATGATTAAAGATAATTCATAGTAAACAATCTGAGAAGCAAAAATCAATCCGTGGTGGAACTGACTGCAAGTTATTGACATATGCAATATATGATGGATCTCAACAAAATATCCTTTCAATTTAAGGGTCATACAGCAAAAAGGTTTCTTATATATCAGTGGTTTGATCAGCAGTTCTTCTTAAATTTAAGAAATCATATTCTCAGAGTAAATTCCGTAAAACTCTGGAACAGTATGTTTTCAAAAGAGCTCAAAAACAAGCATTATATCATCTTGTAGCTTTTGAAGAACTGAAAAGAGTTCAGAAATTTTGATCAGTTATTCAAAATGTTTTGTTGTGGGGTGAATTTTTGCTTTCACCAGCCAACTTCTCTTCATTGGAGGAAACGATGACAGAAGGCAACTATTCCGACTGTTTCCAGGGGTGTGTGTTTTATACATTTATGTTTTATGTTCCCTTAAGGAAAAGGGGAGCAAACTGTTAAAATTGATTAAAATGTGTGGGTGGCACAGCTTTACAATGGTATTATGACTATACATTGTTGTTTCAGACTGTTACTTGAATATACTGTATAATTATCTGACTGTTTGACTTTGGATGTAATGTGTTTGAACATGTTCCTAGTTGGTCATTGCCATCTTTTGCAAGGCAATGTAAATCTGATTCCTCCATGGATGGACTATTGAGTTTTTACAAGGCAGAAACTTTAAGCCCAATCTCATCACAGATAATGAATGTAAAAGGTTATGTATCGCAACAAAAAAAAAAAAAAAAATTAGATTTAAATTGTTTATGGAGAATTTTTATTGCATGATGCTTGACTGAAAATGTCTGGGAAAAGTGTCCAAAACTGCAGCACGGCAATACAAACTGCCAGGTGTGGGCTTTGAGAAGACACTTTGAAACGAAGTGCCCATTGTAATGTGTGTATAATGTGTGCTGAGTAACGCTTGTAAATGTGTGAAGTGAAGGTTTCAAGTCACAGTTAATTTCGGCTGTGGCTAAACAGAGGGTCACTTTTTAGACTTGGGACTGCTTCTGTTCAAATGTGTCCCGGTTGATCCTGTTTTTGTGTGTGAAATCATTTGTCAGCTGATGTCCAGTTGTACAGCGTCTGTCACTAAAGAATAATCTCTGCCTCAGCAGGTGGAGTGTGACACTCGTTATCATGCTGTGTACTTCTTAGGATTATGTGAAGTCAGTCTCAGAACTTAGTGGGAATAGCACACATGTATTCTCTTGTAATTCATTCTCAGTACAAACTGTACTCAAGAATAGAACAAGTTTTAGAAGGAAACAATGTCTCAAATCACATTTTGTACATGTTTGTCTTGCTGTATTTATTATGAGACAAATGTCTCTGTAGTTCATTGGCTAGAGGCCACTTTACTGTGTCCTTGGCTCAGTGCAAAGCTGACTTAATTGTCTAATGCCTGAAGGCAATGCTTTCAACTCATTTATAGTTCTGTGGGCAGAAAACTTTGCCTCGATTCAGCTCTATAATACCTTTATTTGTCAGAGACAAATCATGTGTGTTCGTGTGTACCTTAAAAAGTGTGTAGGGAGTGCAAGCTGGTTTGCATTGCGGTGTGGTTTTGTTATGGGGCTCGTCTCGGCAGCCCTTGATCTTCTTTGTTCAAAGCTCTTGTGCAGTGACTCACAGGTGTGTCTCAGAGGTGACAGAGACTCTTCATCCTCTCAACACATCCACATAAAAGCCTTTCGGCTGCTGTACATTTTTGGCTTAAGACAAAGACGGACTTTCTTTTCATTTTCAATAAGTTTAGCTGATTTTATTTCATTTTTTTATCAAAGTATATGGTGTCTAGATAAAAATAGACTTTCTTTTAGGCATTCCTTAGTTTAATGCTGCTATGTGAATGTGTGTGTTTTCTGTAAATTGTGTATAGTCTTACATCAAATGGGCAAACATTTTCTAGCAGTGCTTGGCAGTCTCTTTGTAAAAATGTACACAGTACATGTGAGACTTGCAAAAATAGTATTTAGCAATAGTATTCACACTTTTTTTTCCTTACTCTAGTTAATGCTGGTTGATAGGAAATAAACTGTTGTGAAAAAGACATTTACCTCTTCATTACTGATCCGTGAGCTGTGCTGGGCAGAGGCCCTTGATTGTACATAACACAGCGTTTTTAATGCCTTTGGCTTAAGGTTTCTCCCAAGTGCAAACTCAGATTATCTGATTTTACCTTAGCCTTGGTTTATGCCTCTCGTGTATTACTATTATATTTGCGTATACCCAAGTATTTGTGTTTCTGAAGGATAAGTACCTGTTGATCTTTGAAAAACCTGAAGATATTTCCAGTTTCCTCTAAGACTCTTCTGTCTATCCTGATGAAAAAAAAGAATCAACCTTCTACTGCATTATACAAAAGATTTTTAACCCATTTCCCAAGTTGAATTTTTTTTTATATCACGACAACAATGGTAGCTGAAAATAGGTCAGGTCCTTGCTCCATTTGTATGACATCATACAAAGTTGTATTTTCTATAAAGCTGCTTTTTTTTCAGCATATTTTCATGGAAGATAATGCATTCATTAGGTCCTGATTCATATGTTACATCTTGTTAAGCTAAAGGCCAAAAATCTTTAGTTGCACATTTGATAACTGGTATTGTTTGTCCGGGTAATGAGGATGGCAATAATATTCAGGAGCAAAACAATGTAAACTGTGTATTCTGGGAGAAAGTGGGTGTCTAAAATATCAAATGATCAAAAATTGGATTGATTACTTTTATTTGTTTAAGGTTTCTCTTTAACTAAAAGCCAAAATGAATTACTGCAGTGTTATACAGGACATGTTTTTTCATATAGACATGAAGCTCAGACTTTATTGTGAAAATAATTAATCTAAGTTTTTTTAGTTAGGGAATTTTTGAGGTGCAGTTTTGTAGTATGCAGCATTCTGGATCTGGCCTTTATGAATTGTCAGTACCTTTTAAGCCCAAACGTGTTGGGCAAAGTTGTATTTGTAATATATAGTATAACAAAACTGCATTCATTCATATAAATTTTTTTGTACTAAACAATAGAAAATATCGTAGGCAGGAAATAAAGTTGTGACTTAGGAAAAGGACTAAAAATCTCTTATTGTGCAGTCGACTGAATATTTTTTATCTAGTTGGACAGAAGAGTTGCTGAAGGTTGTGAAAGTTTAATGACCTGGGTTTTTTCAAATTCGTTTTTTTTTTTTTTTTTTAGGAAAAAACGTTGTTTAGCTCTGTGACTTAAACATAATGGTAATACATGAAATTTAAAAAACTGGGGCTAGTTTTACCCCGACTCTGATTTCTCATAGAAGCCAAACTGAGTTCAGTGTATATAGAGCTAGTTTAGTTAAGTATAGCAGCTAGTGTCTACAGACAAAATGCCCAAACTCTACCCTCATTGCCACTGTAGGCCAAGGCCTGATATAAGACTGTTACCTCGCTGAGTTTTGACTGCAAAGGACTGTTTACTTCTCCTTATCAAGATAGTATTTACTCTATATTTGTACTGACTTTATTTTGTAATGCCAAGAATTGATGAAGTGAAAAAAACACACACACACACACACACACACACACACACAGAGCCCACATTGGTACGGCTGAACTAGTTTGCCAGGAAAAAACTAAATATTAATCCCAAAAGCGTTCTCTTTTTCCTCCTGCAGTTATGGGACAGCAGGATTTATAGCAGTATCAATATGTGATTGTATGTGGAATAGTTCAGATTAATATTATGACAAAATGTGGTGTTCTTTGAGGGTATCTTTGTGCAATTCTACCTGCAGCTCTTCAGTGTGTCGTACGCATGTGTGAGAGAGTTATTGTCAGCCGTGTTGTTGTGGCGTTAAATCATTGTCGCTTATTATGAGGCCAAAGTTGAGTGTTGTTGGTATTTGTTAACATATTTGTCGATATAAATATCCAAACATTTTTATGTCATTATGGATATCAAGTTGATTTTGTATCTTGGTGTATAGCATAGAGATTTCTGATGCATACTCTGATGTAAGATCTAAACAATGAGATGCTGACACATTTTTAAATATCTATTTGGTTGCACATCTTTTGGTGCTTTTTCATAAGGTGGGGTTGTATTTAGGTTTTTCTTCCATTTGCCTTTTCTTTTTCTTTTTTTTTTTCATTGATGCCCTTTGGGATTCTACCGTGTTGGACACCGACATCTGCGCTACTTTATTCAACAGAAACTGTGGAATTTGTGTCAAAATAAATGCTAACAAGTGCTACCAAATTCACCTCTGTGCTTTTTGTCTGTAGTTGGGAGTTGCCTTGGGTACCAGCGATGTTCTGCATTGAAACACAGCAAATGTCTAACTTTTATTTAGGCAGGGAGTGAGCTGAAAACACCCACTCATGTGTAGCTGTCACTGTGACTCAGGGTGAATCATCAGGCTGCATTCACACTGAAAGCTTCATCTTTTGAGGAATGAACCACATGAAGAAAAATTAGTAGGAAATCAGTGATTATGTCTTGCTGACAGCACTATGGTATCAGTGCTGACAAACACAGCACATAATATGAGAACATTGACAAGCTTTTGTAGTCATACATGCTTGTTATATATGTATCAACAGCTGTCATATTCCTTGACAAGACCTGTTCATTCGTATCGTTCTGAAACTGAGTAATTTGCTGTCCCACCACAAATATTACTTATTAATACATAAACTGGATTACCAACCAGGCAAAGCAAGTAACTGACGTGCGTCCCCAAAACTCCAGGGACCACAAAAACTCCAGAATGAACTGTCTGTGACCTGATTTAATGTAACTGAAAATTTGCTCGGGAATATGCTTGACCAATTAAGCACAAAATCTACTAATGTGATCTGGGGCCTAAAGGTTGGGCCTGCTTTATTCCCTAATATTGAGGCTTCATCTTGCAGAGGGTTCCTGTGTAAAAATCAAATTTAAAGACCCCCTTTATTTCAGTCATGCGTTAACATGTTGCATAAGAGGAAACAGGTGCACCTTTCTGGCACTGAACTTCAGTTGGGAGCTCTACCTCAGAATGCAGCCATGTCTGTACTTCCCAGAAACAAAGTCAGGAAAAGGTGGCAGTCCAGAGTTCAAAAAGAGCAAAAGAATCTCACCATGTGTTGATCTCTTGTCTGATTTTTATGTACAATCAATAGGATGTTGAAAACTGAATTCAGAGTGGAAGGACGAGAGGTCTAATAGGGGCCCATAAGATCATTTTTGCCCTGAGGATCTCCCGAAAAATGAATCCAGTCATGATTATTACAGCCCTGACATGTTACAATGGGCCAAATGTTGTTCCGCAGAGAATATATTCTGATTCAGATGAAAAGAGGAACCAGCAGATATGGTTGAGGGGAAAAAACAATCCAGAGAATAGTGTAAAAACATGGAATAAGTGATCTTCACGTGGTTGCAGGCGTCTTAGTGAAATGATAGTTGGCTTGTATTGATATATACTGTATATTACTGAATGCTGACCAACCATCAGCAAACTTAGGTTTTTAGCACCATCTGGTGGTGTGATCCTAGATGACAAAAACACTTGTGTACATGTACAGCAAGTTTAACTTTATTTCTCCTTTAAAAAGCTCCTTTTTGCCTTTGTCAGATAGATGAGACCTGAGGGGTAGAGAGGGAGTGAGAAGGAAGAGGACAGGCAACACAGTACACACGCCAATTACATCGTCAGCATCTCAAACCCTTAGATCCCACCAAAAGATATTGATTTTAAAATAAAAAAAATTAACAAAGGTTGTGGGTTTGCGCAACATCAAACCCGAGCAAGCACTGCTTTGAACAGGCTGATGATGAAATTTAAAAAAAAGCACAGACAAGCATGGATGCACTGAGGTGAACACCCAAACATCTGGAACACCACCCACAGTTTTCCATCCCTCCAGCAGCCACTGCGTTTTGCTGCAATCTCCATAAAAGAGCATTACAATGCTCGAAAAGAGTGTAATTAAAATGTTTGACGTCACAAACGGGCAAATAGTGTGTTAAACTGATCCAACTTGATGCAACTTGATGTAATGAATCTTAATGGATAAAATATTTATGAAAGAAAAAACACTGTTCACCACAGAATGAACAAAAGGAAGGAAAATTAGAATAATTAAATAAATCAAAATACCTCATCGCCATGACAATAAATCAGAATAATGAAAAGGTATATAATAAGAAAGCCATATATTAGGCGATTTTTTTCCTGCTCAATGATTGGTCAGAATGGACCAGCACCCACCCCCTCTTCTGACCACTCCCCATCCGCGTTTTCTCCACGTGACTTCTGCTCGGATCGCTCTTGCAAAGTTAAAAACAGACTTTGTTTATCTTGGTGGCTGTTTGCTGAAATGCTCTCCGTCTAGTTTACCTGCTTTCCTCTCCTAACCTCAGCTTCGTTAGTTGACTCTTCCCAGCACTACACGCTGAGAGGAGTGCTAAACTATTGCATTTATCTGCTTCACTCTTCAGCATTTCTGGTCTCTTTGTAATCCAATTTCATATTTTTTTTTTGTTCTCTTCAGCTGAGACCGTGCTGCACGAAAAAAGGAATCAGAAAGACTTGAGTTTTTTTTTTTTTTACCCCCTCCGTCTCGTGCAATTTGTTAAAAGACTGTTTTGCGATAAACAGCTTGCTCTGCAGACGTGTGTCTGGCAGTTTTTGGGGGATTTGTTGCAGCTGAAGGCAGGAGGAGCGCACCGTCCGTTGAGGATCTTTAATCGAGCATTCGGAGAGCGCCATGGCGACCGAAGTGGATACGTGGTCCACCGCTCCGCAAGCCGACGGTGAGTGAAATGCACCGAGCCGCGCGCTATGTAGCCGCGCTTTGGCGCAAAGTCTCGGGGAGCCACCGCTGGGCCTGCTGGCGTGCTCTCCCTGATCCATTGTCCCTGCATGGGATGGGCTGCAGCGCCAGCCATACTCCACCATGTGCTCCCATTAAACCAGACACACACACTTTCTCTCAATCAATCTCTCTCTCTCTCTTTCTCAACACACTCACACGCTCAAACCGAGCACTGGTGCAACAATCACTGCTCACTGACGCAACGTTGCACTTTCGACAACGCAACTAGAACCGAACTCCATTAGCATTTTTGTTTAGCTTTTCTGGAGCGTTGATACTGTTGTTTGTTGTTGAACTGCTTTCACATTTAACCCTTTCACGTTTCTGATTGGACGAGGCCACAGTGCTTACTTCCGCTTTGACAAGTCGTTGTGTGCACACTGGCTTAGCTGCTGTGACTTTCCTCTGCAGCTAAATCAGTAAATGCATGACAGAAAATGAGCTGTTTTGGTTCCTGACCCCCCCACCCCCCACTCCCCAGTATTGTCACCGTTCCTCAGTCTCGTATATATGTCAATACTTTTTCTGTTACTCTGGCTATTTAAACCTTTATTTAGACAGAGACGCAGAACAAATTTGACGCCCCTATCCTTCCGAAATGTAGATTTCTTTGATAAGATATATGCTTACAGAACAAATCCGCGCTCTGTTTACTTTTCACGCAAATCAAAAACAGGATGCGAGATTCACCAGACGTGTTCACCTCACCCCGTCAGTTTGACACACTCCATAGTGTGTGTGATTAGTGGTTTCAGCCATTGCACAGTGGCTTGTTTAAACGATATTTGAGCTCATGGCACACTGGGTTCCGTTTTCCTCTCTCAAGCCTGGCCGTGACGTCGACACGTATAGCCTACTATAAGAGCCAATAGGAAAGCCTTACATAATCTCTGCGCTGCTGTTTATTGGAAGGTTACGTAAGAAATATAGTTAGCAGGTTTATAATGTGTCAAAGTGACATTTCACATGTGTGATAAACGTTTAACCTCAAATATTAAATACCTTGATTGGGGAAAAAAAAACACTACAGCTGATTCACCTGAGGTTACACAGAGGTAAATCTGTGACCATGTGAGACACCACATGGTTTGTTTCTTGCTTGTTATGGTACTGTTTAGTGTGTGCGCGCATATGTGTGTGTAAAAGCAGCACAGATGGGCTTTCCTGCATGAACTTGACTGGCCTATTTTCTCAAGGAGGGTCAGCCACGCTTGATGGAGCAGCCTCTGTTGATGAGGTGGTCACACACACGCTGTCAAAGACTCTATTGTCTGAGCTGAAAGGAAAATTAAAAAAAAAAAGACGAAAACAATCCCTCTATATGTTGTGGGGTCACACTGGACACTGAACTCACACAACACTATGGGGAGTGTGTAAAACTTCCATAGTAGAACATGGATCTGCCCAAATGATCAGTCATTTAGGCTTCAAAGGCCTTTGTGTCATCCGTTTCAGGCTTGAGACTGGTGATTACAACTAAGCTACCAAACTACAGATTAATCATCAGATCTTAAAGTCATGTCTTAAAATTGTTAGTCTGGCGAGTGGCCAAAAAAAGCCCCGTATGAGGCATAACGGAACAACCTACAGGGAGGTACATAGTTGTCTCAGTCAAGTAGTATCATCATTTTTTTGGTGTTTTGTCTTAATTAATAACTGAGATGAGAAATGAGATTTAAAAATAAGGCATGAATCATTTTATGTTAATGGCCTGCTGGCTTGTCAAGTAGTGTTTCACCACTTATCTGTATGGACTGGGCGACTTTTCAAGTGACACAGAGCCCATCTGTGCTGTGATGAGTGCCCTATAGGTGCAGATTTAAAGCCGGTGTCGAGCCCCACATGTGGGAACATTTACGTAACTCCTTGGATAAATACATGCATCATGGAAGAAGCCCCCTGACATAAATGTCAAGCCAGATGTCTTCGTGGCCTGCTGAGTACACATTATGCTATGGCCTTTGCCTTCTCTTCTTTTGTTAACCCTCTTGCCTTACATACATTCATGAAAACAATGTTTGCACACACCATCCGTTTGCATTAAGTCCTTTAAGTTTGGAAACCGAACAAACCACCCGTGCAAAGTAAGTGGTTTACAGTGCACCAGTGGAGGCAATTGGTTGAGCATTAGAAAAAACAAACCACACACACTTTATCAGACTGTTAACCGTTTATCTGAGTATCTCTAATCTTTTGTATGCACCTCCCCCTTGCCCCTTATCAGTGTTGTCACTCTGCAGCTGTTACAGAGGCTGACTCAAGAAGCATAGTCAGCAAAAGTTTCCATTAAATGAAAACTTTCATTCTTCTCTCACTGTATTGTTGAAGAAAAGAGACAAAACATTGCTTCACACGTGGCAACTCATGTACCCGTGTTTGTGTATCATGTGTGGCCAATTTCTCATTTTCTGTTGTCACGGTTTTTATATTTAAACACAAATCCACCATATGCAAACAAGTTTAGGTGACACATCTGAAATATGTTTTTCTGTAAAAAAAAATGTGGCTGTGTCTCCTTTCATTGGATGAAATGACAGTTAAACCCCCAGGACAGCCACACCCGTTGCTCCCTGTGATAGATAATCACCACAGGGCCACATACTGTACAGTAGGGCTGCTTGACCTTAGAGGACATCACACATGTGTTGACTGAGAAAGCTGAGTAGATATTTACCCGTTTGACCTGTATTTAACCACATTGTTCTACTGAGATTTGAGAGTCTCTTCTAAGAGAACTCCAGCTAAAATGGCGGCATTTCTATTTTTTTTGGAAAATAACATAGAAGCATGAAACAAAAAGGAGAGGAATGGGGGAAAAAAAGAAGGAAACATGTAAAAGCATAGCAAGCAAGAATTAAAAACAACATAAAGTTGTCTAAATGTACAGTTTCGGTCTGTACTTGTGCAAAGCTCAACACGGTCTGTGCATGTTAGATTTACACAAGACTGTGACCAAAAGTTGATCCAGTGAATACGGTGCTGGCAGTCTTGGATTTGTTGCTACATATTTCTTAAGATGCACAGGGATTCATAAGTCTTTGATAGTTTCCTCAGCGTCTTGACTGACCCCGAATCAAAGCAGTTAGTGGGGTTAGTTGAAGCTTTTTTTAGAGTTGAAATTCAAAACTAATCTGCGTCATCTGGTTAATGATGGGTTACAGTCCTTACTGTAAAGATTCCCTCCAGACATGTTTTTAAGATGTTATGTTAATACTGTGCTTTGAATGATATTTTGGAAATGACATCTACAGTCTTCTCCCACATTGAAAGACAATCCACAATTGAGGAATTTGCAGATATTTTTAATTTTGTGTATGTGCACTGGAGGCTTTGTGTTTCCACATCACACTTGTTGGTTGTGCACAGAACAGTAATTGATTTCGAACCAGTTGTAAAGTCAGAAAATCCTGCTCATGAGTACGCGTCTCAAACTCCGATTCAAGGCGAGCACAGAAACTTTCCCCCCAAAACAGTGTCAAACTCTGCAGGGTGAAGTAACAAGAAGGAAAAACACATTTTTGAGTGGAATGACACTTTAAAAATGATGCTGCATTTCACAGATTCTCCCCCAAAATTACACTAACTCGTGCTTAGCCTACAGTTGCATTTATGGTTTTGAAAACTAGGTCCACCCTGAGCCTAGGTGTGTGAAATCCCTGCTCCACTGACCTCCTTCTCATTCATAAGCACTGCCACTGTATGGATGCCTAAAAGTAAACGCCTCAACACTGCAGCTCGGCCTCACCGGCTGTGTGACGCTCCCACGCAGCATGTAGGGTAGAGGTCCTCTGCTGGTCTGCATCTGCCTGTGTGTTTCTTTTTAAAAACTGGTTAACTGTGGGGGCGATTTTGAAAACCATCATGACAGTGTTGAGTGGTTTGATAGTTTTGTTGCTGTACTCTGGGTTTAGATAGCAGAGTGCAGCTTTATGCGACTGCGACAGTGACACACAGGCCTACCGTTGTTGAGTAAGGACAACAGCTCTTTTTAGCAGCTACAGTCAAGCTCTGCGTTACAGAGGCACATGGTCTGTGTGCCGTGTTTTTTAGAAAGTTAGTTAGCTCGGCTGCATTCTGTTACGCTTGTTTTGCAACTCTTGTCTTGGCAAATGGCTCCGACTTTTTCTGCCTTCTCATTTTTCTGCTCTTTTCCAGTTGGCCGGTCGTGTGTTTTGGCACGCTGCCATTGGTTAGTTCCTAATTTACAGTGCTGGCAGGCCCTGTGGCCTCCATGAGGGGAGGAGGTAGAAGCAGTAGAAGGAGCAGATGACACATGGTCGGCTGTTTACAGAGTTTTGAAGGCCAAGGGTGTGGTGCCTCTCTTTCTACAACAGGTTAATTCAGGGAGGTGTCGTGTTTTTCCTCAAAGGTGTTTCCTTTCATTTGTTGCTCACATTCTTGAGCTGATTGAACTCTGCAAAACTTTGAGCTCATGTAAAAGTAGGTTGTAAAATAACTGTTTTTGTATAACGACTTCAATTGCAACCATTTTTTGTTTTTTGTTTTTTTACAGCAGACGAGCTGCTGCTGCTTTTTAGATTGTTAGTTTTATCTGTGGCTTGGACACGTTCCCCTCTCCTCCCTCTGTGTGTTTTTTCTACATCTCCTGTAATCTATAGGGCCATAATTCCTCTAACTGCCGTTTGGGCCCATGCATAAGGGATCTAAGTATTCATTACAGCCTCAGAAATTCCTCCACCTCCTCCTCCTGCTCTCCTACAGCCCCGTCATGTGACCAGTCATGGTCCCAACCAAGCCATATGTAGTCAGGTCCACTCTGGCTGCCGCCAACAGATCGCGAGAAGACAGAGGAATAAAAAAAAAATACTGGTGTCAGCATTTCTCCAACATGTGCTCCTCTTTGCTCCCTCCCTCCCTCCCTCCCTCCCTCCCAGGCCTGCAGGAACACTCCAGTACCACTTGTTGTTGTTGTTGTTGTGTCTCTCTCCTCACCTACAAGAAGCAACCTGAGATTAGATTCCTAAAAATCATAACTGTTTCTACCCCCCACAGACAGCATATAGTATATTATAGTTCCTAGTGTATGTAGTTATTTGACACATTGACCCATCTCACATCTGCTAACAGAGCTGGTGAGTGTCGCAAGAAGTGTGTGTGTGCGTGTGTGTGTGAGAGAATGAATCCTCTGTTGTGTTCTGGGTGTTTGTGTGACCTTTGCCCTGATGTGTAAAAGACGGCCATGACATATGAAGGTGGCTGTCGCACATGCAGGCAGAGCACATTGTTGTTATGCCCTGAGCTGCTGTTGTTACTGCAGTGTAAAGCTGCTCATGCAGTTTGCTGAATTCACACTAGATAATCTGTCACGGTTGCAGTGCAGGTAAATCCAAGTCAAACAATATCAGCAAGTTAAGCACTGAGATTCTTTCTTTTTTTCCTTTTTTCCCCAGCAATAATATGTTAAGCATTACTTTGTCTTTTCAACAGAATGCATCCCCCTGAGTGCAGCTAAGCCACATTAAACAACCTACTGCATTTTGTTAGTTGTTGTTGTTGTTGTTGTTGTTGTTGTTGATGTTGTCAGATCCTTTTTAGACTTTAGGCTTTACAAACATCTCTGACAGACACAGTCTGTTTGCAGACAATATTAACTTGTTGCAGCCCAGCGTGCAGAGCTGGGCCATGAAGTTGTTTAGCGCAGTTTTTACTATCAGTGTTTCAGCAGCTGTAAAAAATGGCATACTTATGTAATTGATTCACTAGTGTAGATGAGATAACTTTTATCTGAATATTTCAAATTATTATAGCGATATTCGTTTTTGGACACAGAAATGAACTAATGTGTAATAGAGACTCACATATTCTGACTAAAGATTCTGTTAGTGTTTCTTTTTGAGTGGTTAACATTCTTATTAAAGAATAGAATAGAAAGAGAGAAAAGTATAAATCCACCAGAAGTAAAATTATACCCATTTACACTACTGGGCCAAAACTAAGGTCAAACAAAGTACAAAGACACTTAAACGTGACACTTATATACGAAAGTTGAACACATAACATCCGTCACTTAGGAAGGCTTTCTGGAGCATTTTGGAACCGGGCTTCAAAGTCAGAAAACCAGGGCCGAGCAGTTAATCAGAATATTATTGACATCACAATATGGCCAAGTGCAATATCCAAATTGCAGGAACTGCATTTTAAAAAAAAAAAAAATTTTTTGATAAAAGATAAAATGTTTCTCAACATACCATAAATGAAGCGTTGTGGTGCTACAAAGATGCCCCGGCCAACATGTCATGACACAACTCATGTTCTCCAGATGTAAGTGAACATGCTTCTCATGATTCATATCGCAATGGCAATATCTGCCAAAATAATCACAATGGGATTTTCGTTCATCCCTATAGAAAACCATTTCTTCATCAACCTCACTTTATGCACTGGAACAGAAAATGGAAAGGGCCTTTTCCGTCCTTTTGCCACAAAAATGAAACAATACTCTTGTTTAAATATCAGTTTGTTAAAGAATGATTAATTGACCTCAGTTTAGTGGAATTACAAACTGTCCAATCGTCTAACAAAGTTGTTAACAGCAAACCATCTGTTTCAACTCTCTGATTACAGGGATGTTCTCTTTCGACGACAACCTGGCGGGGGCTAACCGTCCCTACAGCGATGATGACGACGCGCTGAATGAGGCGGAGGTGAACGGCAACTGGACGCCCCAGGAGAAAGCGCTGCACGAGGCGCGGCTCAAAGCCAAAGCCAAGCGCCGCCTGCGCAAGTCCTCGTCCCGCAACTCAACCAGCGAGTCCATCTCTGAGTCAGGAGATTTGGCAGGAAGCGACCCACACAGTCCAAAAGGCAAAGTCAACACCAACGACCGCAAATCCAGGACGGGCAAGGGCAGAGGCCTGCCAAAAAAAGGTACAGCTGGCAGAGGCAGAGCAGCACATTTTTACACAGCTGGGGAAAGTTCAGCTTTGTAGAGGAGTACTGAAGACACAGACTTCCTCTTTTTTGAGCAACAGTAACAAATAACAGATGGTTCACACGTTGTACTGCTAGAGTTGAAAAGGAAAAGGCACTGATAGAAATGCTCCCAGTTATAAAGACTGGCCATGAAATGAGTCAGTGGTTTGTGTATGGGCTGATTGTTCACAGTGACAAGCTGGAAACACTGTGTGTTTCATGACCTGCCTTTTATTAGCTGCACAAACTATATAACTATAAAAAGTTATATTGGTGAGCTCCCCTCACGGTTTGTTTGCTGTCTGGTTGTTCGGCAGGTGGGGCAGGTGGGAAAGGAGTCTGGGGGGCTGCTGGGATGGTTTATGAAGATGAGGAGCCTGATGTACGGGATCCTAACTATGATGAATCTGCCCAGGTGAGTGAGTGTGACAGACCATGTCTCTTCTGGGTTTTAGATTGTGGATACCTTTGTGTGCATGTTTACTGGACTGGACTTCCATTGAAATTTGAGACATTTGGTTTTGTGCTTTTAGTTGATAAAAATTCCTTGTCTTTAAGAAAACCTGATACATGGGAGCCAAGTAAAAACGTGAAATAGTATTTGTCCACATCATCCAAGAAAGCTTGTACAGTTTGACGATCATTAAAGTTGAGTTGCAGCCACCATTACTTACATTTGGAAAAATCTGCCAATACTTTTCTCAGATGAGTTGTGGCTGATGATTGTTATAAAATGGGAGATTTGAGAATTTAAGGTGAGTCTAAGGTAATGTCTTCAAATTGTTTGTTTAGTCCAATCAACAGTCCAAAACACAAAGATAATCAACTTACTGTCATATGAGACAAAGAAAAGCCACACATCCTTATATTTGAGAGGAATTATTAAGATTAGTTTATTTTCATAACAGTTGCACATTCATTTTCTGATTTAATTGTTTCAACTCGGCTTTAAAGAGAAGCAGTCTTTCTGAAGTGCCCTGAAGAAATTGGCTTCAAAACACTGACATGACTCAAGCGTCAGCGATCTTTACACACATCCTCCCACCACCGTTACCCCCCCCCCCCCCCCCCCCTTTCCCCCCCCCCCCCCAAGTGATGAATGAGCGTCACCAGCATAGGTTGGTTCATCACTGTTGTTGGTTGGTCAGACCCGCTGTTGTTGGGGCAGCCTTTTGTTCCAAAGAGGACCACTGATCAAAGCTGTGTGTGTGAGTGAGGTGTATTGGATGACAGCTTTTATTTCTTGTGTCAAACAATGTCGTTGAAAGGACGCTGCTGCTGCGACGACGCACTGAATAGAAAAGAGGCTTCGCCCTGTGAACAAGATAATGATTGTCCACACTCAGACAACAAGCATATGTACTCTTGCATCTCTGATGAATTACAGAATGTCGTTCTCTCTTGTCATTGATTGCAATTTCTCAGATGGCATACGATCAAAGACAACATTGTTTTTCTGTCATTTATACTGCATTGTTAATCTACTGGTAATTACAAAGCTGTTTTTATATCAAAAAATCCTCATCATTTGGCCGAAGCTCGTTTACAGCACGCCTCCTCACATGCTCGTTTGATCCAGATGGCTCTGTCCCATCATGATCAACAGTGTTTTCAATCTTTAACCCTGTTATCAAGCGAATGCTCCGTGTGATGCTGTAGGCCAAGTTTGTTGGTCTGCTGTTAATGGTCAGGCTGACTGGATGCAGAGTGGGAAAGGAGCTTCTGTCGGGAAGGAGTTGATAAGGGTTTGGGAACGGCTCAGAAAAGCCAGTGGGATTTGGCCTTGAATGTTGCAGGAACGTAGTGGAAAGATGTCAGTGTGTTACAAGGGAACTGGGACAGAGTGGCACAAAAAAAACAGATGGGACGTGTGCAGATAGTGACCTCTTGAATCAGGCTGAGGGGATCACCTGATGAAGGATTTCTGAATGGAACAGGGCATCCTGTCCTTGGGAAATTGAACCAATCCTTGCTTAAAATATCAATGGCCTCCATGTGAGGACAAAAAAATACAGTTTTTTTTTCTCTCTTTTGCCTGTACTTGGCCAGAAATGATTGTTTTGGGTCCCTCCCATCATCCTCTACAGTCAACAGTCACTTCACGTAACACGAGTGGAAAACAGGAAGATGAATCAGCTTGTTGAACTCTTGGCTATAATCTTCCTTTATACCAAGATTTATTTATTATTTTCCCTGTTACATGAGCTTGGCCTCATCAGAGAAGGGGAAGACAATAGAGCGATTATTTAAATGCTCAAAGTTTTCCAGGACGTTGAAGTCATTTGACCAGCTCTCCAGGTTGAGTAACATCTCACCACAAAAAGTTAGTTGGACTGGTTTTGACCGACATACTTGGCATTCATTTATGCAGTATGGAAACAGAAGAGAGAAGTTGGAGTTACTAGTGCGCTTTACAGAAGGACAGAAAAGGGACGGATAACACAGGCATTTTAAAGAAAATTCCACTGATTCCACTGGAAGAAAAAAAAAAAAAAAAAAAAAGAAAAATTTTTATGGCGTGGTATAACTTTTCCGAACTGGTTAAACATTAATTTAAATCCTCATATTGTATATTATTGGCTTCTGATTTTTGTATTTTTTATATATAACTGACTCGAATTGATATTGAGCTTTCAGTCGGGTTGTAGGGTTTAACTTTCAATGGTCAATGCTGGATATGATTTATAAAAAAAAAAAAAGCTTGCAATAATTCATATGCATCCACTTTGTTGTGCATATTTGTGTACGTGAATGGATTTTTCTTACTGATGATGGCGTGTCTGTTCTTGCACAGGGGGACACAGTTTATGCAACAGTTGTGCCAGAGGTTGATGAGAAGGAACTGGAAAAAATGGTCAACCCAATTGTGCAGGAGTACTTTGAACATGGAGACACAAAAGAGGTCCAGGTAAAGGATTTCAGATGAAGCACTTCCTCATCCCTTCACTCAGTGCATGCTGACCTGTCTTTAGAGAATAGATGGATGGACGTCTGTAGCAGTATTGGTTAGAGATAGTTCTGTAATCTCTATGTATTTCAGAGTTTACACTTGTATAATGTACATTATTAATTCAGAATTGAGAGGTTGACTCCACAACAATCTTTTTTTTTTTGTTTTCTTTCCTGTCAGATGTTGCTGAAGGGGCTCAACTTGGGCCCCCATAAGTATGAGTTCTCCTCCCTGGCCGTGTCCCTGTCCCTTGAGGGCAAAGCCAGCCACAGAGAGCTGACCTCCCGCCTGCTCTCTGATCTGTCGGGCAAGATGCTGTCACAGAGTGACATGGCCCGAGCCTTCGACAAGATGCTGAAAGAGCTACCGGACCTCATACTGGACACACCGGAGGCTCCACAGGTAAAACTGATACACAGAGGAGAAAGCAGCAGATATGAGCCACTGATTTCCATTCAGTGGATCTATAATTGTTTTGTGCGCATAAGTAGCTCTTAAGTGGGAGGGGACACGCTGCACTTAAAAGATTAAATGTGACACAACATGCATTCAGTAGTCTTTCTCATGAAATCTCATGAGGTACTGACTGGTGTTACACGCACCACTTGAGATTTTAACACCAGTAACTTCCCCGTCTCACAAAGACACTGATAGTAGCGAATTAAACACTGAGGTGTGTTTTCAAGAGTGATTTTCTTTCCACCCTTGCTGTTTTTTTTATGTCTGTGTGTTAGCAGTTGAGAATGTCATCAAAAGCCAAAAAATCACTTGCTTAAATCATCATCTGTGCTGAGTGTCTGTTGTAATTACCCTAGAGAAATGTTAGTCTGATATTGTGAATCAGTCTAGATAATCTTTGTAGTTTGTCTAGAAGGTTTCCTGTGTGTCTCCAGTCAAAGGATTCAGTGACGTTGCACTGTGTCTGCACGTCGTCATACTGACAGCATATTGGACTTGTGATATGCGATATGGGGAGACTTCCATGTTTCTTAAAAGATGTTTTCTCTTTCAGATGTTAGGCCAGTTCATAGCCAGAGCCATAGCGGACCACGTCCTCCCCATGTCTTTCCTGGACTGTTACAAGGGCAAAGTGGACTGTGAGCACGCCAGGTGAGCCATGACGAGCAAAGTCAATGTGCAGAGAGAAAAAAAAAATCAACCTCAAATATAAGAGCGAATTTATGTTGTTTGTTTTATGGTAAGATGAGCAAACCAAGATAACGGATGTAGCAGAAATACACTTTGGCATTCCTCCTCCGTGTGTTGAAAACAGCTGCTGCTTTACACTTTCTTTAAAGAGGAACAGATGTCTTCCTTTCCTGTGGTTCTATGTGGCTGTCGGATAACGTTTACGCACAATGAAACGTTATTTGTTGTGGTGCTATCTTGGTCATTTTGGACCTCCATGCTAAATTGGGAAAATCCCTCCAGTCTTTTTTTTTCTTCAAAATTATTAGACGTAATGTAAATACACTCTCCCCATTTTTGATCATATGAAAAATCATATTGCGGTTGTGGTCTTTTTTTTTTTTTTAACTGTCTTTCCAGAGTGGCTTTAGACCGTGCTGCAGTGCTGCTGACCATGAAGACGAAGATTATGCGTTTAGACAATGTGTGGGGTGTGGGTGGAGGCCTGAGACCTGTCAAACATCTCGTCAAAGAGGTAAGTTCAGGCCAACCACTGAGAGTATTGTACATTTTAAAAACAATAAATGGAGAAATCACCTGCTCGGTTTCAACATTCAAAATGATTTACTCCCAACACCTGAGGTTGCAGTGTTTTGCACTTCTTTGTTGTACTGTTGGCATTATGTAATGTAAACAGAAGGCAGAGATGCATGCTGGGTAGAGAGCAACAGGCCAGCCCTCTGCTATGTTGCTGTGTCAGCAGGGTACTTTTCTCCCCTGAGAAGTGGGAATTGCAAAAACGAGTGCGCAGGAGGGGCCGACACGGATACACACCCAAGCCTTTAACTGAAACGTGCACTCTGCTCACACACACACACGCACACACACTTGCACCCCACGTGTTTTCTGCTTAGTCTTTGTTTACAATTATTGTTCCATGGTCTGGATTTTCTGGAATTGTGCATATTAATGTGGGTGTGGATAGTGTGGGAGTTTCAAGAGCACAGCTTGTAACTTATGCAACATTTTTTAAGTGAGTGTGTGTGTGTGTGTGTGTTTAGAATCGAGAGAGTGGCATGTCGGTGCGTCCTCGGTCATACAGCATTGTGTAAGCCTCAGTAGCCCTCAGACCCTCAGGCTCTCCTGTCCGGTTTTGATTTCCTGCCTGCTTGTGTGCAGCCTCAGGGGGGAGCATACTGGGCTGGAGGAGGCATAAGGCCTCTTCGACTCACTGCTCTCCCTCTCCTCTCTCTATTGTTGTCCTTTTTACTTGCAGCCTCTTCTAATCGTTTCAGTGTCTTCATCCTCCCCTCTGTCGCCATCCTGCATGTCAACGTTACGTTTTTCCCTCCTGTTGTGGCGTTCGTGATGCTCAGACGGCCACACATTCCGTCAGCTCAGTGAATTAGACCCAGAGTTGACTCAGATGTGTTGGTTTTGCTCAGAGGCTTTTGCACTTGTTGCATCAATCACGCTCTTCTCAAATCCCAAGTGGTGTGACTAATTGCTCCATAAATAGGTTTGAGTAAAACAGTACATGCAGCTCAGCAGTGTGCGTGACATAACCGTTCCTAGTAAAAAAAAAAAAAAAAAAAAAAAAGAACCGAGACTAAAAGATTCAAGTGCAGCTTCAAACTGGAAGAAAAGCTTTTTTTTTAACTGACTTCAAGTTGCCAGGTATATCAGACATGTGTGCCAGGGTCTATTTCCCAAGGAGGCTAGGTTATTGCTGGAGTAAATCCTCTCATATAGCTTGGATGAAAATACTTTTGAGGGACAGGTACTTCCAGGTGTTATTCAGTTCTGTGTATTCAGCCCTGTGAATACAAACAGATGTTAGGGTTTTTTTTTTTTTTTTTTTTTCCCAAATGCTGTAAATTTGCAATATCCAGGAAAGAATAAAGGCTGGGGCCAAAAAAAAAAGACCCTTAATATAACATGTTAAATACAACACAATCTAGACCAAAGTAGTATTTTAGCATCAGTCGGCACGCCACAATCATCACTAACTAAACAAATAATTTTCTTACTAGCAAATGAATTCAGACAAATTCTACCTTTTACTGTAAATTATTGCTGCTAATAATGGACTCAACATTTTCTGCGGATGCCTCAGGGTAAAAGCCTCACAGAGGAGTGAAGGGATTCTGCCCCCTGAACTGCTGTAGGATCCATTTTCACATGAAATGAATGCAGGGAATAAACCTAAATACTTGCAATACCTATTACAAACAGGATGGAGCATTGGTTTGGACAAATCACAATTATTTTTGTATGCATGGTTCTTCACCCTCATACACTTCTAAATGTAGTTTGCCAAATGTGGCTCAAGAAATCTCAAGGCATATTGGACCCCCAGCTGATACAGTCTGAAAGGAAGAGACTGTGTATTTCTGACTGTCCTGTACTGTCCTGCTTGCCTTTCTTCTGTAGTCTTTGCAGGCACAACGACCCACTCTAGAGATAGTACAGATGCAAGTTTACACACATTGTTAATAACCCGTTATTACCACAACTTAGAAATTCCTACAATTACGATGAAAGAAAACAACATTGGTTTTATTTGTGTGTGTTTCTTCCAGATGAACCTTCTGCTCAAGGAGTACCTGATATCAGGAGATGTGTCGGAGGCAGAGCACTGTCTGCGGGACCTGGAAGTCCCCCACTTCCACCATGAGCTGGTCTATGAGGTACTACAGTCAGTCTTAATGTATTTAACGTGAATCCAAGTATAATTGTATTTGCAGAGATGTCAAACATACAGTCTTCAGTCATATTTTGTTCCCAACATTATGAAAATAAGATAATTAAATCAGCAAAGTGAATCTTTTTTTTCTCTCTCTTGTTTTTAGTCAAGTAAACTGATGAGCAAAACTGAAAAAAAAAAAAAAATCCCTTCAGAGACTTTCATTTCTGTTTTCTGCCAAGGACAGTGTGTGTTTGGCAGCAGATTTCTCTCATTTGCATTATATGTATTATTAGCAAAGCTCAGTCCAGATCAATCAATCCAACATGGTGATGCACATTGCATAACATGGAACTGTCTATCCTCAATACAAATATAATTACTGTTATTGTTATTTTGTACAATGTGTTGCTGAATGTTTTATTTGTGATGCTTCTAATTGTAGCAAAGAAAATAAACTTTCAGTTAGTCAAAAGCCTTTATTCTCTAATGTATTAAAAAAAAAAAATATATATATATATATATATATATATACACACTGTATATTTGTATGACATCTACTTGTGGAAGTATAAACGTGCAGTATGCTGGTTGGTTACCAGGTTTCCAATGTACTCACAATTAACAGACTTAGACAACAGGTTTTTCTTTTCCAAATTAGACTGGGGACCAACCGCAGCTACAACTGGTCAAAGTCAAAAACTTCAGATTCTGGATTTTCTTTCCATCAAATGGAACTGAACACATACATTTATATAAATCTGTGTATGTATAATTGTATTATTTCATGTTATGAGCTTTTACCATTCTGGCAACAGTGCATTGTGTACTTTTGTCCAGCTGGGTGCTTTTTGTGCTGCATATGCTGCACTGTTCAAAAGTGTCCGGTTTTTATTTTTTCAGTTACAGTTTAGAATTGCACGCAGAAGTTAGAGTGGATTATGAATATTTGTCACCGATTTCAAAACTTAAATCTTTTATGTTGGTCAGTGTTAAAGTACATTATGAGGACAACAAAGTCCTGTTGTCAGTCTTACCTTCAGCTTGTCCTGACTCATGTTGTGAAAATGTCTGATGATGAATGCCTACCATGTGGATCCAAACACTGCGACCATGTGGTGAAATGTGCAATTGTCACGTGTTTGGAAAAAATCCTTTTTGGTCATCACAGACGTTTATTCCACCAATATTTGATTTTCGATTAGACGCTTGGTGCAGAACATCTCTCTGTCTCAATTATTCATTATGCTATATCATATCATTGTTTTTCAGGCTATAGTGATGGTGCTGGAGTCCAAAGGAGACACTGCCAGTCATATGATGATAAAGCTGCTGCAGTCCTTCTGGAAAACAGGCCTCATCACTGTGGATCAGATGAACAGGGTCAGTCTTTTTATGCACTTGAAAATATCTTTCCCTATGAGAGAAAAGATTTAAACAAACTTTACGCTTTATTTAAAAACGAATGAGCGTTTAACCGTGTCATAATAGTATCCCTCTTTATACATTGTTTTCCACGTAGGGTTTCCAGCGCGTCTACGATGAACTCCCTGAAATCAACCTCGATGTGCCACATGCCCACTCGATCATGGAGACCTTCGTGGACCTCTGCTACCAGGAGTCTGTCATCACCAAGCAGCTGAGAGATGCCTGTCCCTCCAGGTTAATCAGGCAGTGATTAGCACTTCAAAACAATGCCATTTTCCTAATTAAGTCATTTTCAAACACTAGTGGTGTTGTCTATTTTTCTCACTGTCAACAAAGCCAAAAGTGCAAAGTGAATATTTTCTAACTTCCCCAACTTTTCTGTGGATCTCAGTCTCACGGCCTTTTGTTTTGTGCTTAACGTATTCATCTTAAAAAGGCTCAGGAATTTCCCCAAACAGCTGGGACCTCTAGTTTTTAGTGGACACTGGGAGTAGATAGTGCTTTTGATGAGGACTATTTTCAGATGGGGGGATAAATACACCTCTGGTTCTCTTTTGAGTATTTACACCAGCAGGGCAGTGTATATGGGATTAACTCGAGATAAACTGCAGTACCCATATGCATGGTAATGAAGTCACCCAGTGTAAAAGTGCGGCTTACTGACGTGTTTTAATTGGTTTTGGACATTGACAGAGAGGAATAATCTATAAGCTTTTAGTTAAACAGGCAAAACAACAGTAGGATCAATTCGTTGTTGGTCTTTTAACAGGATTTGATGACAATAAGGAAAATACAACATAACCATCCTTAACATTTATTATTGTAAGGTGTAAACCAAAATTATACTAACATGTCTCTCAAACTTTATTTTCTCCACCAGAGGGCGAAAGCGCTTTGTAAGTGAAGGAGATGGAGGCGTGATCAAGAACTAATCCACAAGAGGAAGAGGAAGAGCAGGAGGAGGAGGAGGAGAAGGGGTGTCTACAGGTTCTCGCCCCCTGTTTACGCTCCAGCATGCCCTTCTGAAATGGGGCATGGCTGGCAGTCTCAAGTTTCCTTGTTCCTCTCCTGATAATGTTGTCATTACACAAACCAGCGTTGACGTTCGGTGAAAGCAGACTGAAGAGTGGCGTTCAGTACCCTTCATCTTGTTAATCACTGTTTTTGACATTTTTGTAAGAATATTCTTTATTTCTGGGGTTGATGTTCCCCCGTTGCCTCAGTCTTTGTACCTGTTTGTCAAGAATAATTCAAGTCAGAGCTGCAGAAGACAGACAGGTGGGCAGGTTGGGTTTTGTGCGAGATGAGTTTTGGTTGTTTGTCTCTTGCTTTGCTTCACCTGTTGCCACATCTCGATTTTTTTTCATGTTAAGCACTATAAATGGAAAAAAAAGCACTTAAAAGAGAGCATACTGCACAGTCAGTGAGCACTTAGAAATTTAGCTCAACAACAATGAACTAAACCATTTCATTTTCTGCTACAAATGATTTGAAATTATTTCAAGGCTACCATACTTAGAACCCTCTGGTTCCAGTGGTTCTGTTGATTTGAGTTTTGAGGTTTATTTTTTTCTTTTTTTTTTTTTTCTTTTTTTTTAAAATCTTGGTCTCTGCGGCCAAATCTTCCCGTTGTACAACACAGCAATCAGAGCAAGAGGTGTTTGGGCACTGTTTGGGTGTTTTATTGCATTAGGGCAAGTATACATTGGAAGCCCTTAATGAAAATAGGAATAAATTGGGGTTAATGTGTGTAAATACAATTGAACAAGCAATATTTTGAGCATTCTGACTTTGCTTGCAGTTAATGTATCCACAGCCACATGGTCAGCAGTGGATTCTGGACAGGTAACCTTAAATATAAATCCAAACTTGCTCTAGAAAACAGAATTGATCTGGATAATTTCTTTAAACTTGGAATCTGTTTAATATGTCTGTGAGAAGGCAACCCTGATATGTTGGGTATATTCAGATTTTTCTGCCACTGTCTGTAAAAGTTTTACATGTTGACCAAAGTTGAAATGTGGATAAGAAATATATTTCATTCATTAAAAAAGGCAACAAAATGAAGTTTCTGTTTTGTTTTTTTCCATGCCAGCAGCATTGGTGAAAGAGTAACCAGAATTAAGTCACTGGGCAAGAGTAGTAGAGATATACATTAATCACACCTGTTGATCATAGTCATCAGTTGGGATCCTTTCACTTGAACCATCTTAAAGTTTCTCATTTCCCATTTTTCTCTGACTATTGATCAGAGCAGGTGTAAAAAATGTTAACTTATGTAACTGAAGAACTGTTCAAGGCCACAGGTTGGATGTTTTATTTCTCCTAAGGCTCTGACTCTTGACAATTTATGGTACATACAGTATATGATGCCTGGCTATGTGTTTCTATAGCACAGCTTTATTATGTCTACAGTGTAAATAACTGATTGAGGGAGATGTATGTTAAATGGTTAATATTTAGAAACTGGTGTAATTCACAAGACACACTCATTCGTGCATGCAGCCATCCACTGTCAAGTAGAGGCTATAATGTTAATGTTTTGTATTCCTACAGTCATATTTGTACTATTGATTGATTTATTTTGGATCAGCAAACTGTTCACAACACACTGTTCTACAGAAGAATTTCATTTTATATATTTCAATAAAATGACATATTTCCCTCTATAAAGTAATATTTGCATTTTTTCTCCTCTCATTGCTTTAAAGGGTGTTTTATTATTATACTTATTTGGTACAGTCAATGTACAGATAACATCTAGAGACACTGTTAAACAGCAAGACAAATAAGAAACAATGCATGTATTACAAATAGGTAGAACTGCAAAAGTTCTTAGAGGAATTTTGTATCATTTGTTTTTTTTTGGGGGGGGGGTTTCAAAAGGAGGCCAACAGTGTTCGAGTTGTCAGTGCAAAATACCCCCATTATTCTAAATAAAGCACATATGAGGACAAAAAATGTGTTTGTAAATGAGGGACCATTCTCTGAGTGCGTCTGTAGAAGTCTCGCAATTTGAGAGGGAAATTAGTAATATTGTAACTGCATAGCAACAGAAAACTTAAGTCCATCTAATTAGGAGAATTTTAAATTATATATTGAAATAGGATTTCTCGGGCAATTTGACCAATTAATTTTGAATGTCTAGCTCAAAGTTGTAAAATCATCAAAATTATTTGCCCCATTTTCATTGATGGGCATTTAAAACAGAGATTGCCTGTCGTACTCTTTCTGCCGACATTACGTGAACGCAGCACGTCAGCAAGTGGAGCAGAGTACACGTCAGTGGAAGCGAGTATTGACCAGGAAGTAGAAGTGGCTAGTTTGCTAGCAGCGGATAATGAGCAGCTGAGATTCTGGCATTTTGACAGGTCGGTAATCATTTGGTCAATGAAAATTAAGATAGAACTGCGTCCTGGAAGCATATTTCTGAGTTGCTGACTAATTAAAGCCATATTACATTGCGACAGCCGGTCGGTATCGCTAAAACTGACGTTATCATGACGGTACTACTAGCGTGCAACCTCCAGGCAACGTTGCTTTACCTGGGTGTAGCGGCGGGTTTCCGGCTGAATGTGCTCTGGGTAAAACAGGTGTCAGTGATTTGAATTGGAGAAACTTACTATATAAGCGGGTTTAATTATTGAATGGTCGGCGACGTAAGAACACATTTTCTGTCATACACCATGCAGAGTTAGCTAGACCGCTGTGTTTAGCCTGAGACGGTAGAGGATGCTCCATGACCAACCACAGAAATAATAAGGACGATTTTCATCTCATAAATGTTGCCAAATTATGTGCTGTAAACACTAGTATTTGTTGTATTTCTCTTGCTTCGAAATCAGAAACTATCCATAATTTGCCAGTTTTTCAGATGTACTTGGTTAACACCATTGCAGTCTAGTACAATGGTCCTGCCATTAATCCTGCATGCTCAGTAGAGCTGCAACATCAGTCCATTAAATGCTCATTCGATTAATAAAAAAAATAGTCATCAACTCGTTTTAGCTGTTTTTGTCATTTAAGTCATTTTTTTAAAGCATAAATATCAAATATTTGCTGTCTAGCTTCTCAAATGTGAGGATTTGATGCTTCTATTTGTCATACATGACAGTAAACACGTTTGGCTTTTGGACTGTTGGTCAGACAAAACAAGACATTTGAGGATGTCACCTTCATCATTTTTTAATATCTACTGTCATTCTATTGTCAAAAGAATTAATCAATGAATCTGTCGTCATTGATATTAGAACTAGACTGATGAATTGGCCAGGCTGCTATATTGGCTGATATCAGCTTATTGCAGATATTTGCAGTAAGTAACAATAAATTGCCAGATATGCTCTGTAAAAACCATCAACAATCTTCAACAAAAACATCAACAAAACAGCATTAATTTCAACAATTTACAATGCTGTAAATGTGTGTGCTACCTTCACAGTTAAAGTGAGCATAGTGCAACAGTCTATAGGTTGACTGTAATGCATAGTTGGAAAAGCTGTTGCAGCAGCCCATATGTAATAGAAGTAAGGTGCAAAAAGTCAAAGGGCCACTATTCATCATCAGTCTTTGTGTGTGACACAGTTTACATGTAGCAGGTTCACAGTCTGAGTGGAGAAGTTGTCTGAAGTCTCTTCCTGTTCTCCTGTTCTGAATTGTCCAAATATGATTTCTAATGGCTTCTCTAATGGCTCCAAAAAACCAAACAGCAGTTCACAAACCAATGGGTGACACCTCATAGGGTTGCCACTTCTTCTTTACCAAAACAGTCAAACAAACAAAAGGGATCTCCAGACTGTTTGAGGGTGTAAGGTTAAATACTCATTGGATCCTGTCGTTTAATATGCACTGTTCTCTATGTCTAAGGACATAAGGAAGCATTATTTGAAAGAGGTTTGCCTTTCTGTTCCCTTGACACAGCTACACACTGAAAAAAATATTTAAATCCTAATATTTTCCTCCTTCCTCCTCTTGTCTCCAGCTTCAGAAGGGCAGGATGGGCAGGCAGAGGAAGAGGGTGGTGAACAGTGAAGCTGCTCCCCTTCCAAGGAAAGATGAGAAGCCCTCTGCGTTTCACCGCAAGGAGAAGAAAAAGAAAGTTGATATTGGAAAAGTCTTCATCAACATCTCGATTGGCCTCTGCATATTCAGTCTGATCTGGTTCTTCTATGCCCTCTACATGCGGTCAAGCCTGGCCAAACGGGTGGTGACTTTGCACCCGTCACCATCTGTCCTGGATGCCAATAGCAGCAGTGCCAAAGTTTCTCCGGAGAGGTTCTGGGGCTCATACAGGCCGCAAGTCTACTTTGGCATGAAAACTAGGAGTCCCAGGTCGATTGTGACAGGTAGGCTGATGCAGTCAGAGTCAAGCTGAAGCTTATAAGCACATTTATGGTGGGATGGTTAAAGGAAAATATGACATCGACATGGTATTTCTGTAATATTGTACAAATTAAACATAACCTGGGATTTTAGTAGGGTACGGGTAGGGCTCGATGCTAATGAAAGAATCAAATATCTAATTTATTTCTGAATAACTGAAAATAGATGTGATGATAATGTGACCATATTTTGGAGATGCTGTTTCTCAAAATGTCTTTTTAGACATACTACACAGTTGTTGCAGGATTATTGTATATTTAACTCATGTATTGAGTATTAATGAATTCAAAAGAGTAAAACAATGAGAAAATCCCAAACAATATCTTATATCATGATCATTTTGCTGACATTATGCATTCATCTGTGAGGTACATTTTCTGATTTAGAGCTGTAACCATACAGTCAGACAAGACCAAAACTTACTTGTATGTAACATTCTATGAGCGCATAGAGTCAATCACTAATTTATCACAATGTATTACTGGCAAAAAGTGTACATAGACTAGACAGTTGTCTGTTTTGTAGATACTGCCTCTATTTTCAAATAACACAAAATAACTAATAAGAATGGATTTTCCCTTTTCACATTTAATTGTTTCCTTTTACAAAATATTTGCTTTGCTGCGTTAATGAAGTCTTCAGTGTGTAATTGCACTAGATCAGCAACAGGGTTGGAAATGAGCCCAGGAACTTGTCAAATTCAAGTAATTTTTGGCTACAGTTCCTACGACTGTTTACTCTGTCAGCCAATTTGGATGTCCAATATTGTTTGTTGACAGTGCATTACATTTTCCAATACTGAGTAAACACCAATAATTATGCACTGGTGTTCTGAAAACCCAGTTGGCTGGTAACTTAGTACAAACCAATGAGTTTTAGGAATTACCTTTATCTAAAACTGTTGACTAGTAGTTTTATTTCACAAAGTAAGAAGCATAATCTTTATTTGTGCATCATCTGTGCTATACAGCCAAATTAATTTCATTTCATTATCATATCTCCCCAGGCATGATGTGGATGCGCCAGTTTTCTGACATGGACGTAAACCTGAGGCACACTTGTGAGCAGGGGGATCGTTTGCAAGGCTATGGCTGGCTGATGCATGATGGGATCACCTTCGGAGTCCAGGAAATCCGAGACAACGATTTCACCCTAACCACAGAGTTTGTCAAGAGGATGGGAGGAGGTCATGGAGGAGATTGGACCTGGAGGATCACTGCTAAACAGCATGTGAGTTCTGACTGTGTTTATTCAGCTTTACTGTATGTGCAGATGTTCCCTTACATGACCCAAACCAGCTTTTGCCATGGATATTGCAGTTAATAGTTGTATTGTCTTCTGTTGAAATATCAGTGGTCTAAGGGATGCTGATTTCTTCTCTTTTTACCCGCCAGAGCTCTGCCCCTCAAGCACCAGTCATCTCCCTGATGTTTTATGCAGCAGCAGACACACAGGGTTCACTGGAGGCTCACGTGGAGGAGAGAAATCGCCTTGCATCCATCACTGGTTTCTCAGAGGAGCTTGGAAACTTTAAGATCACCTTCCGAAAGCCTGTTACTGGGGAATTATCCAGCGCTAAATATGCCAGGTAAATAGATAAATACAGGAGTGAACGGTAAAGTCAGCAGTACTTTCAAAAAGTGATGAGAATCAAGAAAGATGGAGGGAATATAGTGTAGAATGACTGCGAGTGCTCAGTTTTATCAAGAGTAAAGATAACTAGCAAAGAAAATTGACAAAAAACTTGTTTAACTAATTAAATTAGGTAAATGAACAGAATATAGTAATGTTTGCACTTTGTAGTGCTGATTATCAATCAGTCGTTGAAGTTAGGAGAAGACATATGTAGATAAACTTTGATAGAAAGGTGAGAAGACATTGTGAGTGTGCCAACACCCTTTCATAAAAACTTACATGTGGTAAATTAGTGTGATGAAAAACCAAATCTTTTATAGCAGAAAAGCACTGTTCCTGAGAGTGACCCTGAATGTGGCCTGTTTACACCTCACTAGATTCCCAGCATCAGATGTGTGGTCTTTAAACTTTGACTCTTTGGATGATACTCAGTAGTAATTTCATGATGTGTTGTAGAGTGATCCTACATAAACACTGGGGTAAAAAAAAATGCAACCGCTAGATGGCAGCAAAAGCAGGATTTTCAGCCTTTGTTTCATCATTTTCATCATTGTTGTGATATGGATTATGGCATGGCAGTTTGTGCGTGTGCGCGTGTGTGTGTGTGTGTGTGTGTGTGTGTGTGTGTGTGTGTGTGTGTGTGTACACATGTATGTATGTAATTGAAAAGCTAAAGAAAGCCTGACCCTTTCCTTAAGGGGTCTTGTGTTTTCCTGAAAGGCCACAGCTGTGATTTAATCAGTGAAGGTGTTTATCCACCTTCAAAAAGAACTGTGGTACTACTTTTTGCATTAAATGGATCAGGAGTCTCTGCTAGCTGTCTGCTAACAGCATTCACAAGAAGCGCCAGTATTTCACAACTTTTAAAAGGGCCAGAGAAGACCAGCATAGCAAAATAGAAGGTACAGTATGTACTGATAGAAATGATAACAATTGTATGAATTATGAGTTATCGTAGGAAGATGGATGATGTAGTGTAAGTGGGAGCTTAAAGTTTGATTGTTACTGTGACCAGTCACTTCACCTCTGAGTCACCAGTTCAACATGAGACAGCAAAGGCTAAGATACAGTTAGCTAAGGCTGCCTAAGCATAGCTAGTGCTGTTAAGATCACTTGTACAGCAGTAACTCCCTGTAAACTACACTTTAAACATTTGTGTGACTGCTGTAGTTTCATAGATTTGAAAACACAGGTTACACAGTTAACAATAGTTTCTTACCTTTTCAGTTACAACTATCTTCAGACTGTGTCTCCTGGCTTGGAGAAGCTGACTGACATTGTGAAGCACAGTCTGAACCACAGGTTTGTCTACAGTCTTCCCTCTGGTGAGAAGAGGCATTACATTGCTGTAGACACCTACAAGCCTCCCCATCAGCAAAACCAACAGAAACCTGCTGACACAAGGAAAGAGAGTGACTTTGTGGTTCACCAGGTAACTGTCCAGACGCCGTTCCAGATTGAAATTCTATTTGAGTCCGGAAGCTTCCACAATCGTCCCAACCAACTGGTGGGCTCCATCATGACCCAGGAGCTGGAGAAGAGGAAAGCTGAGTTTGATGCAAAATTTGAGAGGACTTTTGGGCTTGAGAACAAAGGTTTTAACCAGGCGCATATTAAATTTGGCAAAGCAGCGCTCAGCAACATGTTGGGTGGAATGGGCTACTTCTATGGCCAGGCAGTGGTGCAGTCAGTCTACAACGAATACCCGCTTCTGTACCCTGAAGGTGCTTTATTCACTGCCGTACCATCACGTTCTTTTTTCCCCAGAGGATTCCTTTGGGATGAGGGCTTTCACCAGCTGCTGCTTAGTAAGTGGGATCCCCAGGTGACAAGGGAGGCTATTGCCCACTGGATAGACCTCATGAATATGGAGGGTTGGATCCCCCGTGAGCAGATCCTTGGAGATGAGGCTCGCAGTAAGGTCCCAGCTGAGTTTGTAGTTCAGCGGAACGAGAATGCCAACCCACCAACTTTGTTCTTAGCTCTTCAGGAACTTATTGAACAGCTCTCTGCTCATCCAGACAAGGCATCTTTTCAGCCAACTTTGCCTTTCCTCCGACGGCTCTTCCCCAGACTGAAAACCTGGTTTGAGTGGTACAACACCACACAGACTGGACCCTTACCCAACTCCTACCGCTGGCGTGGACGGGACAAGGACACCAATCTGTTCCTCAATCCCAAGACCTTGACTTCTGGGTTGGATGACTATCCTCGAGCATCGCACCCCTCAGCAGATGAGCGGCATGTAGATTTACACTGCTGGATGGCCTTGTCCTCAGGCATTATGGCTAGTGTAGCCCGGCTTCTAGGTGAGCCCTATCAGGACTATGAACTTTCCCACCAAGTGCTCAGTGACAACAACCTGCTGAATGAACTCCACTGGTCAGAACAACTCCGTGCTTTCAGCGACTTTGGCAACCACACTCAGGCCGTGTCCTTGCAGCAGGAGAAGGTGTACGTACCTCCTGGACAACCTCGTCACCAGTTCCCTGTGGCTCGCCTTGTGCGCTCAGTCCGCAGGGCCCCGAAGCTGCAGTATGTTAATGCTTTGGGTTACGTTAGCTTGTTCCCCTTCTTACTACACATCCTTCAACCTGACTCACCCAAACTAGAACATATCTTCCGAGATATGAGAGACTCCAATAAGCTGTGGACACCGTATGGCCTGCGTTCAATCTCCAAGGCCGATCCCTTGTATATGAAGCGAAACACAGAACACGATGCCCCCTACTGGAGGGGCCCAGTTTGGATTAACATCAACTTCTTGGCAGTGAGAGCCCTCCATTACTACAGCAACACAGAAGGGCCATACCAAGAAAAGGCAGCTGCTCTCTATGAGGAACTCAGGACTAACATTATCAATAATGTTTATAGACAGTATGTTGAAACAGGATATATCTGGGAACAATACAATGACAGCACTGGTAGGGGCCAAGGAAGCCACCCCTTTACTGGCTGGTCAGCACTGACAGTATTAATGATGGCTGAACAGTACTGATACTGTAGGTTTCATCTCATGTTTTCTATGATACTGTGCTTCATTTATCTGGATGGGATTGAACAACACCGTGACCAGAAATAGAAATATTACTTGTCTGGTTGATTAAAGCTCTACTAAGAACATCCAGCTGACAAATAGGCATTTATGATCTCATTTCCACATATAACCTTTAATTAGAATAACAGGTTTCTCACAGGTGCTCTCTGAAGGGCAATTTCAAACAAGTGTAAGTGCAGCTACCCTGACTTTGCTGTATGTGGAGCTAAGCACTGTCTAGTGCTTCAGTTATGTACTTAAGATGCATTTTACTTAATGAAATCATATTCCTGACACCTTCACATATCTGTACATTCACTGCAATCTTTAATATGGAAAATGAAGACAGACATATACTTTGATTTAAAAAGTAGGAAATTGGTGGTCCACCTCTCTGAGGGAGGATTCATGCTTCCCCACTAGATGTGAAGAAAGTTTTAAATAGACAAGGAGCTTGAAAAATAGGGGACTTAATTGTTACATGTGCCATTTTCTCTTTAATTTTGATATTTAATTGTTTAAAAAAAAAAAAAGTTCTATTCAGTCTTGGTCAACATTTCTACAATTACTGCTTCTAAAAGCAGCCCTATTTTGTATGCATATACATATTTGACTTGCAGGGAATACAACATGGACTGTGACATTGGTCTTGTTTTGTTAAAAACAATAAATGGTTTGCATCATTTTTTGTCATACTTTACTTTTTTTGGTAATGTTGGTATGTTACCTCTATGGATGGATGCAAATTGCAAATTTTATCTGAACCTGTAATTACAATCTCTGCTTGAAATACAAGAGGCAGAAAATAAAAATAAAATTCCCCTCTGTGCTTCTGGCTCAGACCCTGACACACCTTCACACTAGGCGCTTATTCTGGTGATGTCTGAATATAAGATTAATCCATCGCTGCTTGTGAGTTGCTGTGGATGAAAGCATCATTTGAGTCTCACAGATAAAATTTACCACTAAATAATCTCTCTCCAATCACAATTGATTAATCCCTGTTTTTTACTAATGTAATCTAAAACATCTAAAAAACACAGTTTATTAATACAGCTTTTGGTGCCTCCATGTTACAGAACATTTGTATATGGTAGATGCACATCAGTCTGCGTAGGTAGTTCTTTAATGTGTGCAAATTTTAATGTTTATATCTTAAATTAGTAATGTTCTTATTGTCAGGAGATGAAATCCCACCATGGCTCTTTTTTTGTTTTATTTTTCAAATCTTTCCAGTATTCCCAAAAATGCTTTAGAGTGCATATTATCCAAGAAATACAGGCTTAAGAGAGTTGTAATATTTAATGGATGTTAGACAATGGAGAGGAACATACTCTGAATTTTTCTTTCAGTATTACTAAGTAGCCAACATTGTTATCAGTTTCCAGTTCCACTTTGTGACATGAATTGTCCCTATTTCCTAAAGAAGTAAAGAATTAGAGGACAGGATCCTCACCTTGCAGTTAATAACTCCCCACGTGTTCAGTACAGATGTCAGCACTCCTCTGTCAGTCAAAGCAGACAGTAGCTTCAACACACTGTGACCTGGTCCTCCTTTCTTTTGTCGGATGGCACATTTGGAGGCCTCAAGCTGACGTCAATCTGCTGCAGGTTATTTCTTTTTTGTTGCATGGTTTCCATGGTGCGCATTTGTTGTGAAGACTTGGTGCTTAATTAGCTAACATCAAAAGGCATGGATAGTACATAGATGGCAAATTCTTTTCACTCCTTGACATATACTGGCATACATTCACAGACCAGGGCATACAGTGGCAATGTTCCTATTGATAATAAGACACCAAATATAAAACGGTGCTGAGAGCACTGATACTGGCTTTCCGTCTGTGTGCATGACCACTGGGTTCCAACCTCTAGACTTTATGAATCCTTTGAATGGGCTAGATGTGCAGTTGTATAGTTGAAGGCTTAGCATGGTGCATTAAGGTTGCATGGCTAAAAATAGTGCCTCTGTCAGTTAGCAGAACAGCAGATAGGCTGTGAAGCCACAGATTGGTAGTTTTGCCACATTTATCAGAAGATACAGTATGTCCCTCAGTTCTTCTGTTCATGAAAACTGAAGATGCTGTAAATTAACTGCAATAAAAATAAACACTAAGTTTTTCACTCTGTATCTTGAAAAATGTTTCAAATTAATCTTTTAGCATTTCTTCCAACATTGCAGTACCTTCATTTGGATGAATTGTTGTGAGTTTAGATCTCAAAAATTAGTGAATGATGTATCAGTGTGCAATGATGCCTTCAGGGCTCAGTCGTGGGAGACACAAGCTCATCATTTGACCCTTTGACTTGTTAACGCAAAGCACGGTATCAAGGGATTTGGACACAGATGAGCCATATCCTCTGCCTTTTGCCATTTCTCTCAGAGGAAATGGATTCCACATCCCCTCAATGCAACTACAGTCGAAAATGCATTTATTTCTTTGAAGAGTGCGGACAATCTGTGTGACTAAAGCACTCACTGCGCAATCCATCCCCCTCACCCAAGACCCTTTTTTCACAGTGAGATGGGATAATAGCCAAACAGCATCAGAGCTAACTAATGTGACTGCATAATAAACAGATGAGTCAGGGAGTATTCATTTGCATATCATCCCAACCTTATCAGAGCTTCTATATTGTGAATATTTTGTGATTGCCTACTACCAATGAATTAGCTGATGAGTGCAGTGAACATAGTGAATGCAGAGTCCAAATGGCTGCAGCCCAGTGTTGAAATGGTGTATTTCTATGATGGAAATCATTATACATCTGCAGAGTAATTATAAAGTTGTCTAATAGTTGCTGTCTGGAAATACAGCCCCCCTCCCCTCCTGCCTGTAGCACTGACTGCTGTATTGAATGTAATTACTGGGAACTTATGCTAGAGGGAGCTAATTAATAAGGCATTTGTGAGTGGGAAAGAGGCTTTTTGAATACAGCTTAGCTATCATTTTACTTACAATGGAGAGCTACTTAGAATTAAAGCAGTATAAGTGGATAATTATGCTAATGGCTCAATTTGGATTTAAGATATGGTGGCAGGCTGTATTTCTAGATGATCACTGCTATTGCATTACAGCGGCTCTCGCACAGGTTCTCTGTACATATGTGGGCTTGTATGTTCATATTATCTCGCTGGAGATGTCAGATATTTTGTCCTGAGGCCACACAGTAATGTGTGTGTGTGCAGTCTCCTCTGACCTAACTTTTTTTTTTTTTTTTTGCCTCCCATACAAATAAACAAGACCTCTGGGCAAACTCGCTATGAACTTCTGCTTCTTGTGACGTATGCATTTTCTTGTCTTTGTGTATTCCTTGAACCTCATGGCTATATCAACTGTTTAATATGTCAATTTTCATTAGCGTATTGCATGTTAATATAGTCCATGGTACTCCAGCTTTGACATCACTCCCAGGACAGTGTTTGTTCTCCCTGACATCAAAACAGAAAGCCTTCCTCTCAGTGTGGACGATGATGTCGACTGGCCTAATTGCTCTTTATACTTCTCGTCTTCCTTTAAAATACCCTCCAGGATCCTGCATCTCCAGTTCTCTCTACCCTGCCTTTGCCCCCTAGAAGCTTACTGTTGAGCACCAAACTTGCCTCAGCAAACATAGGTCTATGTATGTTATGTAAGGCCCACTATAAATAGGTTCACCCGCGATCTTTTGTCTTTACCTGATTCGCTCTTAGCCCAACAGTTTTTATTTCTGGAGAGAGCTGTGGAAGCTAGTGCAATGTAGAGCTGGCCGTTTCCATAGTTACTTTTGTTAGCTGCAAGCTCTTAACATTCTTCATCTGTTTCCTCACATGCCTGCCGTTAGCTATTTGTTTGAATCTGTTTGCATTGCATGTCCTCGCAATGACTGTATGTGTATCGATCAAGCAGTAATGGAAACAATGTTCAAATTTTTTAGATTCATATCTTTTCATACATGTTGTGATGTCACTGGATGGAAGAAAGCAACAAACAGAAACTAGTGTGGGTGCAGATGAGTCAGAGACTAGAATATGTAGACCTATTAACTTCTGTTGGTCAAAAGTACATGCAATTAGTCCCATGTTGCGTGATAATGATTTTGTGTAGTGGATGTTATTGAGTTTCACTTTGAGGGGATTGTTGTTGTATCTGGGGAAGTAAATAACTCAGATATTTGCATTCTGACACTTTATCTACGGTTCATCAAACATTTTTGAATCAGTTGTGGAGTGATTAAAAAAAAAAAAATCACTGTTCTGTTTCATGGATTTCTCTTAAGAAATGTGCTTGCAGTTAGGTAACAGCAGGTACAGTAGCTGGATCAGGCCCAAGAATCGGACTGTCAGAGTGCTGCGAGCATTGGATTCAACAGAGAAGAGGGCAAGGTGGGAGCCATGCGAGTGCAGTGTGTGTGGAGGAGTCTGGGGGCATGGTTAAAGAAACACTGGGGCATTCCGCAATCACGATTGGAGAGCTGAATGTGATTCTCACCCATCCCTGTTGTAGAACCAAAGAGTACAGGCGGCTGGGGACCAAAGTGGGCGAGTGCGAAAGTATTTTTGGATCGCACGGGAAACCTGCCGCACCAACAGCAGCCGCAGCATCGGGGCCTGGTACCGGGCTTCCCTAACCCACTCCCACTCTCAGAGGAAGAGCAGGAGAGAGATGTTTCTTCAAGAGAAGAACCACGCTTCCGCTGCTTTTATTTTTCTTATTTGTGCTATTTTTCTTTCAATTGCCCGGTGTTTGAATGATGATGTAGTATATATAACTATGCAGAGCCCAACATGACAGAGAGAGAGAGAGAGAGAGAGAGAGAGAGGGAGAGAGGGAGAGAAAATAACGAGATTGGCAGCTGAGGCGAGTATCTTGTATTTATAGAAAGTCGTGTTTCCGGCAGAGGTTTCTGTGGTTTTAGCACTCCCAATCCATTTTTGCGGTGTCTTACAGGCCCTATTGTATCCATGTTTAGATTGAAGATGTTCCCTCATCTAGCGCCTTGGGGCGAGATTTGACTGTGAGACATGTCAGAATGTGATTTGGGGGAGGCAGATGGATTTCTCCAGCTCTTGTGCAACCCTAGCTTTCGTAGGATTGCTCCAGCAAATCTGCTTTGCATCCACAAACTTAAAAAGGCATTAGTCAAAAGTACAACGCAGCACTTGAGGCTGAATGTAAATGTGTGTGCTGTATGATATATACATTTCATTACTATATGGATGCAGGCAAAGCTGTAGCTTACCTCGTTTTTTTTTTAAATCTCAGGTTTGTGTTATAGATTCAGTACAGTGTTTTTTGTATAACCTCTCCAGATCATGGTAGGTTTGAAGTGCTTTTTTATATCAAACAGCAACGACAGCCTCTGCATCTCAGTGGATTTCCTGGTATGGATCAGGTTCTTCTATTATTTACTCTCAAACAGTGTGGGTTGCATAGTTGGTTGACAGGATGCCAAGGCATTGAGACTTTGAGGAGCCACTGTAACTCAAGTGAGATATATTTCATTTTGAAGTTAGATTTATGAGTATAAAATGATCGTGAATGTGACACCAGAAACAGCCTACACTTAAAATCCTTTAGTCCTGAGACAAAAGTTAGTGTGGGTTTTAAATGGTTAAGGTCTGAGAAAATCAAGACAGTGGAGCTTTCCACTAAATTTAGAATTCCCCTTGGAAATCCATGGATGAGAAACTGGCTACCGATTTTCAATAACGAGTGAAAGTCCCCTACTTATCTGATTTTAACCAATGTTCATTTCAGAACAAAGGCAATAATGTTATCAAGAGAATAGCAAATGATAACTGATTTTGCCACCATGACTGCTGGACGGTGTCAGCTCAACTCTGGTCTCTGGCTCAGACTTGACTTCATAGTCTCATATTCATAGGGATTTGAAAATCTAAGTTCTAAAACGGTATGTACAGAGCACAAATTAGGTGTAATATCATCTATTGATGTGCCTGTAGTTTTTGTCAATAGCTTGCACAGTTTTGCAAAATCAACATGCCACAGCTTGTAGGATTCATCTTAAGATGTGTATCAGCTTTGTCAGAAGCAGAATGTAGTATCTTATCTAAACGTTAATGCTTTTATTTTTAGATGTTGTTTCTTTTATAATAGACAACAGAGTCCAATTAGATATTTTGTTATTATAACATTGAAAAATAATATCAAAAGTCAAAATAAGAATATATAGACAGACATTACTGTCCAACCTATACTTCATCTTGCAGCTGGTTATCTCAGAGGGCAGTCACTCCTCACTGCTTCTTCACCTCTATCAGGCACTCGAGTGCAAGCAAAACTCCCACACCCTGTCCAGGAGTGAACCTGAAAATAACGTGGCCAGGGGTTTACAGTATAAAAAGGGTATTTACATTTCCCTGGGGAACAAAGCTTAGCAGTTATGTAAGTAATATAAGGCATTGCACATACAATCAGTAAAGCAGGAGTAATGCAGTCAATGCATAATCCACAGAGATTTAAATTCTTTTCTGTTTGACAGTTTGAATTTAGTGAGAATAGGTCTGTAGTTGTCAGGACATTGATTTTTTTAAGCAAGTAGGGAATAAACTACTTTGCAAAATACAGTTTATGTAGTGAAAAATGAGATGTGTTTTTTCTCTACAGGAGTGTTTTTAATCACTGTTTGTCAATGTTGGTCTGTCTGTCGGTCCACAGACTGAAATATCTCGACAGCTAGTAGATGGATTACAGTGAACATTTGTACAGACATTCATGGTCCCCAAAGGATAAATTCTAATGACTTTGGTGGTCTTTTTGACTCTTCATGTGGTGCCACCATAAGGTTTCTAGTTTGTCCACTACTTTGGTTTTTGACAAAATACCTGCAAAACTAATGACATTCCTTGCAGCCTGACCAGTACTTTATGTTTAGTGCTAATTAGCAAATGTTAGTATGCTAACATGTTGAACTAAGATGGCAAACATGAGATAATTTATGTTTTGAATTGGCGCTATACAAATAAAAATTTACTTGGCTTGACTTGACATAATCATTATACCATAATCATAATACCTGCTTAACAAAAGCTTGTTAGCCTTTGCATTGTGAGCGTGTTAGCCTGCTGTAATAAGCACTTAGCTCAAAGCACAGCCTCGCTGCTGGCTGTAGACTCTTAGTCTTGTTAAAATATGCATTGAGATGTATATGCATAAATTCATAGTGATGACATAGATAGGATGGATGAATGGATAGATGGATGGATGGATAGATAGATAGATAGATAGATAGCTCTATATAGTTCTATTTTAGGTTTAGTCTATACGAAAGCATGTTCCACTTGCACTTTGCTGAAACTATCCATTCAGGAGAAAAACTATATCCTTTCATTAAAGCAATGTTTCATCTTTTTGCCATAGCCAGCACTTTGAACCTCTTTTGAAGTCAATATCCTTGTTAAAACATGGAAGCAACTTTGTATTGCTCTACATTCTTCCTCTACCTACCAGACCGTTCAATAAGAAACAGGAGCATTTTGTCTCACAGTGCTCAGATGCAAGGGAATAAAACAAAGGCTTTCATTTAACTTTCACCAGTATGGAGTTACCCCTGCGCTATAATGTCAGTAAGTGCTAACATTACATAAATCCATTACTTAGTCCCTGTGCTGTGGCATTTTATGGAGGAGAGAGGTTAGCCACACTGCAGTTATCATAACAGCATCCCGTGATCTGAACTCTGTGTGATCAGATTGGTTTTAATAGACTCTGGATTACTTGGAGGCAGTTCCTCAAAGCTAAACATCTCTGGGCCTAGAATTAGAGTGCACATCTGAGGTGAAAACGATTTGTTCCGGAGAATGTCACTGCTGCAATGAAAGAGCTTATACGCTATTATCATACACTACCTTAAAAAGATGACAGGGAAGCGACTCAGAGATCCTTTGATACATTTTCCACCACTCAGTACTGGAGGAGATAACATAAAATTTGAGTAGTCTAGTGTAAGCAGGCTGTTTATTATGTCTATTAGTCTCTTTGCATTTGTGCTACAGTAGATACGATACATTTTATTCCATATAACCCACAAGCTTTCTTATCTTCGGTTAATCTTGTCCATAACAAAGCACACTTGGATACTTTTCAAATAGCCAGAGATCTAAGTTCACAGGAGCCTTTTCATTACGTCTCAAAATAAGAAAAAAATCCTGTGGTTATCGGTAAAATGCTGTCTGTAGTGGTGTGAGAGAAATGATTTTCTGCTTTGGTCCACTTACCTTATAACATTTGTGCTTGTGTACAGCCATGTGCACATGGTGACCCCTTGTAACAGGTTCTGTGGCCATTGTGAAAAGTCCAAATGAAAAGTGATATCCCCTTCTTAAATTGTTTCATTTGAATAATCTTTAGAGCCTTGAAGATGTAAAACTATACATTATACAATAATGAATGAAAAAAGGAATGATTAACGAACAATCTAAAAGATCATTTTAGTGGAGTCTTTGGAGCCTGTTGGTTAAGATGCATACCATTTGATGGCAGTACTCCTGGCTTGGCTCTGGCTATGGACCTTTAATGCATTTCACCTTTCTTCTCGCCTTCCCCATGTTCCCTGTCTATCTCGACTGTCTGCTCTTTAATAAAGGTTAAAATGCCAAAATCCACTCAGTGTCAATCTAATGCAGTTCTGCACAACTGTTCTGCCATAAAGTCTACTTTTGTAATGCCCATAATGTTCAGTTTTTAGATGTCATTGTTAGTGGTGGTGTTGTACTTGGAGGTTTTTCTATTATTCTCCCCCACTCATGTACGTAAATAGGTAGAGAAAAAAATTACAAACACCTCCTAATATAATGTAGTTCAGTACAACACCACCTTTAACTATGACCTAAGTAGTAAACATGTAATAGAATTTACACAATCCCGACAAAGTCACAAAAAATGTAATGTTATAAGCTTTGTAAAGGTAGATTTAACAGCAGGTTGCATGGGTCTACCTAATAAAGTGGCCACTCAATGTATAAAAATAACATAACATTAATGTTTTGTAGCAAAATTTAGCATTATAATTTTCTCACTCCGATAATCACCTTTTGATCCACTAGATTAATTTTGTGTTCCCTTGTGAGGGTACCTCCAACTCCAACAATAGCAGGAGTGGAAGACGTATTCATATCATTTGCAACAGAACAATATAAAATAAACTAATTGCAAGTAAAAGTCCTGCATTCAAACTTTAACTTAAATAAAAGCACACTGAATTATCCGCAACAAAATGTACTTAAAAGTATAAAAAGTAAAGGAACTCATTATTCAAAATAGTTCCTGTCAGTGTATCTTAATAATACTTTAATGATTTAGATGGAGCTAAATGAATGGCTTGATGAGCGTTTCTTGGGTTTTTGGATCTATAAAAAGGCAGCATATTTTATAAAATGAGAAATTTAACAAAAACAATGTTTATTGTGTAAAATCTTAATCTAAAGAGTAATAGTGACTATAGCCTATAGCTTTCTAATAAATGTAGCTGAGTATAAAGTAAAATGTTTCCCTCAGAAATATAGCAAAAGAAGCAACAAAACAAACAAAAAAAGAACGAAATATTCAAGTTAAGTATGAATACCATATATCAGTTGAAGAGTAAATGTCCCTTGTTATTTGCATTGTCTTGCATCTCTATAGCAATGGGGAAAAACAACTGAGTATAGCCAAGGGACTCAAAAAATCCCATAATTGTGATGATTGTGTAGGACCTCTGTATATTGCTAATATTATACTGATTAAACTACAGGGTCCCTGCTCATGTTGTATCAACAGGATCCTTACAATTATGTTGACCACTGCTTCTGTAGAAAAAAAATGCACCACAGGATTAAGGCAAAATCATTGCAGTAGTAACGACCAGAATTTCCCATAGTCCTCTAGGGTGTGATTGGATTGATGTCGTGCAAAAGAATGATATTCACATGAACACAGAGCCACAGGAACCATTTAGTGCAAAGCAACAAGTAAAGGGTTTGTGCGCTGCCGGTTCATGTGTGATTACACAGCTGAATGCTGCACCGTCGCTATCCATGGTCCTGAACCTCCAGCCGGTGTCAGAGGTCTGCTGCACACTGCAACGTCCTATGAAAGAGTATCGACTTTTTGTAATAGGAAGTGTGACCACGGAGTGCACCCAGCAACAGATGCGGAACTGAAAAAAAATGCTTTGGGGGTTGAAATGTCATGTGAACAGTTGGGTTCAACCACTGAACACCTCAGGGGTGTTATCGACTCCCTTCAATGCTTTTAAAGGCCAAGGGTTCGTTTAGACTGGGCTTTGCAGTTATTCGCCCTGACGGTGTAAGCGACCACAATTTCCAGCGGCCACACGAGATGAAGGGATTTTGTAAATCTAATCAGTGGACTGCCTGGAAGAGGTGGTCAGTTTAACTGCTGAAAACATCTAGAGCATGCAGTCTGGATAGAGAGGGAAGTGTCTGGAGAGAAATTTGCTGAACTGGACTGCAGGTTGTTCTTGTATTTGACTTAAAGAAATTAGTGCACCCGTCCTAACTTATATTCAAAGATAATCTTTCGAACTCGGATTTAGGAGAATCGACTATTATCTGTTTAGGTTCCCGCAGTTTTGCCTTTTATCGTTTAATTAATCAACCTTTAGTGTACTGCTTTTTAATCTTCACTGCAAGCTATTACACACACAGATGAACAGTGTCGGCTGTTAGATCTACAAAGAACAGCTATAGTCCCACCTCTGAAATCTGCACTGCTCTTACAGCTTTTTTAGATATGTATCGTGTTGCGTCAGTGTGTTGATTTTGAACTTGAACTAGTCTCCAGTATTAGCCTTCCTTAAAAGAAAAGAGACCTTAAAGGGAAAAAAAACTACTATAGACTGATTCTTCTATGATGACCTTTTAGTAACAGGGTATTATTCTGATCTTGCATTATTTTTTTCTGTAGCTATGTTTAGGATCATAAATATATTCCTACATCATGTATCATATATTTTCTGGCATTTTATCTCAGTCCCATTATTGTTACTTTAAAGAACATGCAGTGTTTTGTTTGCTGTAATATCTATAGACCTTCAATATCTTCCTAAAACATGTTATAGATTATTGTAGCGTTTTATTTTCATATCTTATAAACTAATGCATCATTATAAAACATAGGCCTACATTTCCCTAAACTTTGTTATATGACTGATGGAAGCAAATATTTTGCTGTTTCGTCAACGGGTTTTTCCAAAATAGTGTCTCTGAACTCTGACATACAGACTAAATCCAAGTAAGTCTATCATGTTCATGGAATATCTGCTGTTTATTATGTTATATTGTAAATCATGTATAGTAAGGAAATCAAATTGTCTTTTAGTTGCCACCTTAATCAAAAATATTTAATTTCTTATTTCCCCAATTCAAAACACAGTGCTTAAGACTCTGAGAGTAGCCTATATCTGTGTCGTTACTCGTTACATTACCTTCAATACCGTCCTCAATAGGCGGCTCAATGCCTTCTCATCCCAAAAAACGGGAATATCCCTGTAAATTATTTTAAAAGAACAAGTCAGCCATCTCTTTATTTTATTTTTGCAATATCTTTTCTCTGATACCATGAGAGGACCTGCCAAAACTAATCAGCGGATGGAGGTGGCTACTACACCGTTTGGGATAATTCACCTTCAGAGTGATATTTTGAGAGGTGGAGGGCTGGAGGCTGATACCAAGAGTGACGACTTCATATTTTCATCATTGCTTTACTTTAATATGCTTTTAATTGAAATAATGACTCGATAATATGCAAAGAAATACCCTTATTACAAACGTTTTACCGCCTAACACTGGTCGCCACTTGTTGCAACGTCAGACTCCATCTCTACAGTATGGGAGGAGGGAGGATTGGGAGGAGGAGGGGTGAAGGGGGGGACTCCGTCACATCCTCTGTCCATATATGGGCATGAAGTTTACACGCAGCGGGGAATCCTCTCACTGGAGCTGATGAATGGGGAGGAGGGCCGAGGGAGCTGCCAAAGTGTATATAAGGAGAGAGAGGGGAAGTCGCTGATGTGAAATCCACAGCAAGCAAATACCTACCGAGGAGCAGAGACGAAAAGGAATACCTTTAATTGCTTTTTACACCTTTTGACACAGACCACTTTGGATCATTTGTTGAAAACCATCAAAAGGGGGGTTGAAAGAAAACAGTCATCTGCATAATTTGTTTTACATTTTCCCCTTTTACCTTTTTCCCTGGGAGAGACGGACTTCTAAGTGCATCATTATGTTGAACAATATGGATTTGAATGCGAAAGATTCTTTTTACCCCCAGTTTGACAATTGCAACAGTTCTTCCCTGGGAATGGAAAACAGCGTGCGGAAAGATAACCAGGAGGTGTATGTCGATGCAGAGCGGGGGGTACCTGCCCAGTTTGGCCACGGTGAGTTCGCATCTTTGCACAGTCGATAAAATGTGCATGCATGAGAATTAAAATGTGTTAATTATGAGTACCGCGGGAAATAGACGACACTTTTAGTGCAGTCGTGTATATGAAGGCGTCTTGTCAAGGCATTCCTGTGCCAAAATACGCATGCATGTTTATGTAACGCTGATTCTCCTCACCGTTTAATTTGCACTGATTCTCAAATATAAAACACTCGCGATGACAAAGTTTTGTCTCATTCTAATTCAACAGAAGGAACCCCTGCAACCCTCAAAACCGAAGCTTCCAACTCGGAATTTGCTTTTAACCCCTGCGAGTGCCCAAAAGACACCTACACCCCCTCCTCGCTCGCCTACTCCGGCAGTTTCTATGTTGAGGCATCTCAGGGAGCGCCGTGCAGCACTGAAACACTCCTCAATATGATCACTGAGATCGTGGGTATATCTACTCTGCCACTTTCAGAAGTGCAACAGAGCGGCAACAGTCGGGGAACTTATCCATCGCCTGCGCCAATGGACAGCAGCAGCAATGGCAATTTTGGAGACCCCGGCCCCAAGAGGCAATCCTACACCTGCTCCGGACCTACTCCTCCTGTATACTCTCCGGACCAGACATGTCCGAGGTATGCTGATGATCAGGCCGGCAGCCAGGCCCAAGACCCGTCCACTTCCCAGCTAAGCTTCGGCTCCTCCCGAGCTCCAAACCAGAAGAAGGCTGAACCAAAGTCAGAGGCCGCTTCTTTCCCAGTTGTGGTCAAGAATGAGTTTGAAAGCAGCTGCTACGAGTGGGGAACATTTAATAAGTCTGACTGTTTGGAGACGAGTTTCCAGACAGAAACCTTCCCGATGTCAAGCGACTTCCCCCCCGATCAGCAAATGGATGTAAAGGAACTTTTAGACACGTTCCCCCCAATTTGTCCCAACCCAGAGATGGAGTTTAAAGTGGAGGGAGGAATCAAGCAGGAACCGTGTTTCTCTGACACCTGTTCTCAGAGCTACTCCAGTCCTCTATACAATAATTACCTCCCACCACCGCCGATGGGCCTCTCCTCCAACCTGAAACCCTTCCCCGAACCACCACAGCCATCTAACCAGTGTGATTCCTTATACACATCACCAGCTTTACCGAGCACCATAGACTCCATCCTGTACTCTTCCTTGTTGCCAGATTCTTTTGCCCAAAGTTACACTACCCGTGCAACGAAGCCCCCCAGGGCCAGAAAGAGCCCCGCCGCCTCTCACGGCCCAGCCAAAGAGAAACCCTTCACCTGCCCCATGGAAAGCTGCGACCGGCGCTTCTCTCGCTCGGACGAGCTCAACCGACACATCCGCATCCACACGGGCCACAAACCTTTCCAGTGCCGCATCTGTTTGCGCAGTTTCAGTCGTAGCGATCACCTCACCACCCACACCAGGACTCACACCGGGGAGAAGCCGTTCTCCTGCGACGTGTGCGGCAAACGGTTTGCCCGGAGCGACGAGAGGAAACGGCACGGGCGCGTACACCTGAAACAGAAGGAGAAAATGGAAATAAAGCCACAGGTGACCGCCGGTGCATGGCCATTTACTCTTCCTGAGGGAATTTGAAGACACGGCTATGTGTCCACACATATAATATTAGGATCTTTCCGTCTTGGAAGATAAGCCAGCTGACTATACAACTTGATATCTGAGTTGGTCTGACTGGCAAGCCAATGCCTGACATAAGAGGTTTTGCGAATATTGCAGTTTTTGAGGAGCAGAGAGGGAGAAAGAGGTCTGCTTCGGCCTTATTGCCTGCTGCTGATGGTGCTGACTTTATGCAAAGATGCATAAGTTGTAAAAGTCGGTAACCAGATCAACAGTGACTTGTTGCTGATACTGTCAGTAGAGCCAAACCTCTCTGCTGCGGCATTGCATGACTGCTGTTCAGCACCTCTTCATCTGGACAGCTCCAACCTCCATCCGCCTCTGAGCCTGGATGGATTGCACTTACAGATTATTAATATCTCCATTTAAGATTCTTATTTTCTGCTTTTAGCATTCTTAGAGCAATGGTTTGGACTATGTTTCTTAAAATGCATGTTTATGTGTTTTCTTTCCTTTAACCGGAATATCAGCCACTGTCAAGGTACTCCTTCACTCCACAGTGAAGGTTATTGACATGAATGTAGGCTAACATAATTTATGGCTTTGACCATAAAGCTGTCCATCTTTGATCAAATTTAGTGTTTGTTTAACTTCTTATCATTTGGCTGTCAGTGTTTTTTGTCATTGGTCTTTGTGTTGTGTTACAATTGTTTGGATTATTACAATTGTGAAAGATATATCATAAATGGGAAATAAATATATTTGTATTACTGTACTTCTTTGTATTTTTATAGCTAACTGTATATTTTACATTTATCACATTTGAGTGTCATTTCTAAGGTGAAATGTATTCTAAAACATTAATAATGTCTTGGTTTTTTGAGGGCTACTGTTTAGTAACACAATATTTTAAATGTTACAATTTGATATCAGAAACATTTTCACACTTCATCCCATTGTTGGTATGATAAGAGTTATTTCATTGAACTGCTGATCTAGATTTAAAAGGGACCAGAATGTACACTAGTTGTGGTACGGCTTTTCAACAAAAATGATTTTACAGTATGTACAGAAGTATGTTTAATCAAGCTAGAAATGACTAGCAAATCATATAAACATTGCTTTTGAGTAATCAGGTAGCACACATTGCTGCGAGTTTCTGTGGACTTTACTTTGATGATGAAAGGGTCTTGACACCTGGTATCTTTTACTGGAGATACTAAATGCTGAAATGTTCACTTTAGCAAAAAAAAACAAAAAAAAAACAAACAAAAAAAAACTTAAAAATAAAACAATGTTGAGCGTTTGGTGGCATTGTCACCAACAGGGTACTGCAAAAAAGTAATTTAACTCGCCTTAAGTTATATTAACTGTTCAAGTAAAGATTTTGTACATACACAGTTTCTACAATACTTTAAATTAATATTGATGTTGTTATTTTTATGAAAAGTTTATGAACAAAATAAACATTTTCTGGAAACAGCAAGTTTCTTGTGCATGGTTCAGAATGATCAACTATATTTTCCTCTCTGACTTTGCCCGGTCTGTTTCATACATGCTTTGAGACCCCCCATCGCAGCATTCGGATGAGTGTATCTCTTCCCAAAATATACATTATAACAGGCCACCTGTGGCACCACACTGTAGCCCTAACATTAGACAACTCTCTGCCCTGTGAATCACAAGGCTTTTGAATCAAACACAATAAAGTGAACACCCTGTTACTCAGTGCTGTGATTCTGAGTCCCCTTGCCTTCAAATATCACTTTCATCCTGACGTAAATGTAGAGATGAACATCAAGAACGCCATGATAATCTCTACAGGAAACCTGTTAAGCAGGACATTTTCTTGCCATGTCAGTGAGATGATCTGATGCTCTCGGCTCATTCATTCCTTTGTTCATTCACTCATCCATTTTTGCAATAAAGAGATATTAATTTCCACTCAATTGCTGAATGCAATTATGGTCTATTATCATGTATTTTTTTCTCTCAAAGAATGGTGGTACTGAAGTTTCCTCTTGTCAAAACTGCCTGTGCATTCTTGTAAATGAAGTTAATGGTCCCTGTGCCATGAAATCTCTCTACTAGAATTAAGAGAGAGAGAGAGAGCGAGAGAGACTTGAGATCTCTCTACTAGAATTAAGAGAGAGAGAGAGAGAGAGAGAGACTTGAAATCTCTCTACTAGAATTAAGAGAGAGAGAGAGAGAGAGAGAAAATGCAGTGGTGCAAGCAATTTCTGCCAATTCTGATGGTGAGGACATTTTTTCAAGGCAACAAATTTTGTATGTCACTACATCAAGAACAGACCAAAATGCATTTTCATATGAATTTGTAAAATTCACACACTTCTGAGCATAGTACAAGTAATACAAGTAAGTCAAAAAATGTGACTCATTTATGGTGCAAAGTGTACATGCAAGAGATTTTGGGAAGAAGACTGTTGTTTCTATACATAAAGTGGGTTTCCAAGATGCTTTGTGCTCTGTGCATCTTTTCATGATGCCAACATCTTACAGTCTGTCATTGCAAATTATGCAGACATGTATTACCAGGGACTCCGCGGTGGTACGTAGGACATGCATGTGCCCATGACGCAGTCGGCTGGCAGAACACTACTCTGCTTGCCCACGGCAGTGCGTAAGTGCCTGCGTTGTCTGTAGCTGACAAACATACTGTACCAGTGTGAAAATGCAAGCTGCCACATGGAGCACTGAATAGTATGTACCCATCCTATCCTGTCCATCACTCATCATCACTTACAATACCACAGGGCCCAACCGGCATCAACATGCACTCGCTTATCCATGTTGTTTTAGTGGCAAACATTGTCCAGTGATGGATAGTTGAGGCTTTGAATTGCAGTGATGTGCAGTCACAGTGACCATTATCCAGACACTTGAAGACTGAAGAGTTATTGAACCCTGGCCAGTGATGGAATTTCTGCATTTGTGCATTTGGAAGCTCAAATTCGCATTTGCATACTGTAAATGGTCCTTGATATCTACAGCATGTGAGTACGGTTTCAGCTGTGTCGTCTTTATCGAATACGTTTACCATGTCATAAACCTTACCAAACTCATGCTTTGATACAGACAAAAGACATAAAGCAGTTCCTTTCCACTGACTGACATTTATGTTTGTTTTTTCTCCAGTAAATATGTGTAATTGCTGCAGCCATTAAGTAATTGTGCAAGGAGGACACATGACCGCCACTGACAAACATGGTTTCTCAGAACATGGACCTCTGTTATTAATGGTGGCACATCGAGTACATTAAATCCTTGCCAGGGTGTTACTAATGCAAACATGTTAACATTAGGACTTTTGCATGGAGGGGGGTGGGGGTTTATCCAAGGTAATGTTTCTGTGTGACTAACGTATTCCATATGTAACCGGAGAAAAAACCATGAACAGATGTGATTTCACTTCTTCATTGTCTCATCCAATTAATCGCTTGATGTAGGATTGCTTCTGGATAAGTCAATGGGGATATTTATCTGCTTTACCAAATGAATACTTTGGCTCAGGATTAAATAAAAAAATCCTTAAAAATGACAGTGAAGGATTAAATGGGCCCAAATTCTGAGGATAAGTGTCATTGCAGAATGATATGTACTTACATGTTTGTTACTTGTAAAGCACAAGCTTTTTCTTTCTTCTGATTGGCACACAAAAGTTTGTTTTTTTGTGCATAATCTATTTTTTTTTAATTCTTTTGCATCATACACAAGCAAATGGTGACCTCCAGCTCATTTATATTATATAGGCTCATAACTGGAGCATGCTGTCCTCCTCAGTGTCAAGCCCATCTACATTTGTGGTACCATTACATGTCTGAAGTCTATCTTAAGAGGGACAAGTACAGCCCCAGTCATCTCTGAAGAGCCCAACATTCCTTTTATCCATGCTTGAACTCCAAACAATTCTACCTCTACAACAATAATCCAATAATCACTTTCAGAATGTATGAAAATGAATTTATTTGCTTATATGAAGGATCAGAGGCAGTTGTAGTGGTCCAAGCTTCAGGTATCAGGTCACCTCAAGTACCTATTAATAATCACAGTCCTACTTGAGACGGTCTATATGGCCACACAGCCTCATTCGCTTGTGGATTGATCCATTGTGGGGTAATCACCACATAATTTTATGCGCACCTTTAAAATGTGCACAGGGGCACGTCATGGTCCTTGGGGTGGGCTCAGTAATCAAAGTGCATAATCGCATGGCGGTAATGGCAATCAGGCTTAGCAGATTAATTCCTCGGATCATACATCTACCCGTCGGTCCTGTATCTGATCATGAAGAAGGGTGTAGGTGGTCTGGAGAGTGCAGGTGATTAAAAAGAAGAGAACCATTGCGGCAAGAAGGAGCTCGTTATGCAAACATTTTAAAGTGCCTAATTCTTTCCATTGTTCTGGCTCCCAAATTCTTCATTTGTATTACAGATCAGGCAAAGCACAAGACTTAGAAAATAACTTTTTCCTTGCTCCTTCATAAATTACAAGTCAACTCAAGGGTCAAGGACTCCAGTCTGCCACTTTTATCCTGTGCACAACATCTCTATGGTAACTACGTCAAAGGACTTAAGGTGTATGCTGCACCTAAAGTGAATGGAAAAGCGGTGACCATACCCTAGCTGGCTGAATGACTTCATAGCAATTCAATTACTCAGGAAAATTTACAGCTGCCCATGGAACATTCCAGGTATGAGCCCTTACAATACTGCTGCAGCGGTGTCGTTCAGCTGTGTCTATACTGTGGCAACCTCTAGGAATCTGGACAGTCCATACAAATAGCTTAATAGTCATATAGTCATTTCTTTTGAACCTGCTCGTCTGAATTCCCAGTGTGCTGGGTACTTGTTGCTTCAGGATTGGGCAGGAACAGGGTGCTCTTTGGTAATTTATAACATAACATAAATAATGTAAAGCTGCTACATATAATCAATACTTTTATATTAACAATAAATCAAGTGTAATGTAGAATGGTTTACTCGAAGTTACGAACCCAGAGAATTATTACCATAGTCTGTACTTCCCCTCAGCACTAAGGAGCATTTTAGCATCTGTCAGCTCATTGTTTTGGTTTTTCGGCTGGAACTTTTACAGATTTGGACCTGATTAGCTTCTCTTTACCTACTTCCAAAACAATTCCACTCTGACCATGGTCCAGCCCAGTTCAGACGGCTGTGACAACAGGATGAAATATTACAGTGTTACATCACCTCTGACAGCGAGTGATCATTTAAATTAGTCATGATATATGTCTTCAACTATATGCACAAAAAAAGAAAAATCCTCACCTATGCTCTCATCACTCTGTTGTTCAAACAAAGGGCTGCTAACAATGAACTGTCCAGCACATATGCTTTGACATGTGTGGAGTAAAGAAAATAAGCTTCAGGTGCATATATACAGTAGCATAACATAGTTGAAAGCTTCCTGGATTGACAGTAATGACTCTGAAGGAAGTTTGTGCTTGTGTAAAAAAAAATGTCCATCATGCTATTACTTGTTGCATATATCTAGGAAACCTGCTGTCACATTAGCATGCAGCCGTCTCACAAAAGAAATGTGTAAAATCCACCCATCTACATAACATCACCACATACACTCACAAGTGTTAACCCCTCCTTCCATAAAATAAATTACCGTATGACCATGTGTCCAGTAGAGCTGAGTGATTACTTTAGTGCTTTGACATTTGCAACAGCAGTAATGAGGCATGTCTGTGACAGCTGTGTCACTACCAGCAGCCTATGTCTTGGCTGTTCAGTTCATCTCTAGGAAGGAGGCATACTGTGGCCAAACACTGGCACTCTCTCTAGATAATGATGGCTCACCCATAGAGAAGCTGAGAGAATGTGTCGAAGTCTGAGGAAACGGTGCGCATGTGTGTTTCAGTGAGAGAAAGAAGTGAGTGAGGGAGGCCTATTGAGAGTGTATGTGAAGTGTATTAGTGTGTGTGTCTGTGTGTGTGTGTGTGTGTGTGTGTGTGTGTGTGTGTGTGTGTGTGTGTCTGTCATTGCCAAGATGGAATCAGAGACTGGTAGAGGAGGCTGGGCTGGGACATAAAGACTAGTAGTATAAAAATGAGTGGGCTGAACACGCTCCGCTCATACAGTGCACCCTCAAGCAGGGCGGCGATTTGCATGTGCACACCAGCCTCAACGCCAACTACAGTATGTATTCTGCATCTAAATTAACCATCAAAATCAAGCGTCGCTTTTCCGGGCTCCATGAAATGTATGCAAAATGTAGCTACTTCAGCATTAGCAGCTTGCTTTCTCTGCTGCAACAGTTGTTTTAATGCCCGCTGAATTCTGATAGTTGTGAATTGGAGCCATTAGTAAAGAACAGCAGTGAACAGAGAGAGAGCCTCATTATATTCTGGCCAGGAACATGAGTGACTTAAATCACACAGAAGGTGTTTATGACGGTTTATCACTTAATTTATGTATGACTGTATTTTTAGTTTTGTTTTAGAATTCATAGAACTATTATGTTCCATTCTATTATATTCAATTCTGTTCTGTTCAGGTGAATTCTATTCTATTCTGTTGTTTTGTCATCTGTTCTATTCTATCCTGGTCAATTCTATCCTATTGCATTCTTTTCTGCTCTATTCTATTGTGTTCTATTCTGTTCTGCTCTGTTGTGTTGTGTTGTGTGTCAATTCTATTCTATTGCATTCTGTCCTGTTCTATTGTGTTCTATTGTATTCTTCATTTTTTTTCAGAAAAGTTTCTAGATCGTGATAGATTTGTATGATAAAATATGATAAATAAATTAATAACTTCTCAACAAGATTTTGCTGAGGAAGATTCTACTCTCAAACAGACTGTAGGATGCTGAGCCTACAGTCTTTATATATATATATATATATATATATACGTATATATATATTTATTTATTTTTTTATTTTTATTTTTTTTATTCAGTAGCCTTTCAGATGTGGCGATATTTATACCATCATGTCATATAGGGTGTGATATTTTCTGCTGTTGTAAGTTACAACAGCTGTAGTTTCCATTATGGCATTCATAATGTTACTGCTGTGTTAATGTACTTGAGTTACAATGGCCCCTTTCAAAGTGTTAAAGCCCCTGAAAACTTCAGCTCAAATATTAAATATTTCTCTATGCCTGTAAATACTGATGACAAAAATAAACAACAATCCTCCTCAAAATAGTGAGAAAAACTCATGTGAAATGACCAAAACTTTTTTAACTTTAGTAGAAAATCATGTTTGACCCAATAATCACTCACAGTAGAAAGCGACTGATAAATGAGGTTTTCATGGCTTTAATTATTGTAGCTTGTATCACTGGATCGTTATTACGATTCATTAACTTGTACGCAAATTTTCAATGTTGTAAATAGGTGCTAAGGTGGTGTTAATCGTAGGTGCCTTGTATACTGCATGGCACTTACATTTTATAGCCTTGCATCATATTTTATCAGCTGATCATGTGCTTTACATGTGAAATCTGCAATATAACTAGTAAATATACATTCACTGAACACTTTATTAGCAACACCACACTAATACTGGTTAGGGCCTCTCTTTGCTTTCAAAACAATCTCAATTCTTCGTGGCATGGATTCCACAAGATTTTGGGAAGTTTTCTTTGAGATTCTGCTCCATGTTGACATGATTGCATCACATCATTTCTGCAGATTTGTCAGCTGCACGTTCGTGCTTCCAGCCTCTGTTCTACCACACCACAAAGCTGTTCTATTTTCAGATCTGGTGACTGGGGAGGCCACTGAAGTACAGTGAATTCATTGTCATGTTCAGGAAACCAGTTTGAGACACTTTGTGACATGGAGCATTATCATGCTAGATGTAGTCATTAGGAGATGGTAACCTGTGGCCATAAAGGAATGCACATGGTCATCAGCAATGCTCAGATACACTACCACCACCAGCAGACTTCACTGTTTTTAAAAAAAAAGGCAGGTTGGGTCCATGGATTTATGCTGTTGACGCCAAATTCTGTGCCGCAGCAGAAATCCAGATTCATCAGACCAGGCTACGTTTTTTTTCTCCAGTCTTCATCTGTCCACTTTTGGTGAGCCTGTGCCCACTGCAGGCTCAGATTTCCGTTCTGGGCTGACAGGAGTGGAACCTGACGAGGTCTTCAGATGTTGTAGCTCATCTGCCTCAAGGTTTGACGTGTTCTGCACTCCGAGATGCTTTTCTGCTCACCACAGTTGTCATGAGTGGTTATCTGAGTTACTGTAGCTTTTCTGTCAGCTCCAACCAGTCTGACCATTCTCCTCTGACCTCTCTCATCAACAAGGTGTTTCTATCTGCAGAACTGATGCTCACTGGATGTTTCTTGTTATTTTTTTTGCACCATTCTCAGTAAGTGTGTTAAAAGGAGATCAGGAGATCAGAATTCAGAAATAATTCAGAGGAGTTAAAATGTATTATTTCCCTCTGGAGTGTAGCGCATTATACAGTAGGTATAAAATAAATCAAGTAAAGTACAAGCTCTGCAGATTTGTAGTTAAGTACAGTACTTGAGTAAATGTACATAGTTAATTTCCACCAATGGTTTCCATGAGCATCAGTAGGATATCCTACGATGCTGCTGAGCACAAATTAAAAGTACTCTACTCATCTGAACCATGCTACCGGCTGCTTTACCCCCCCCTCTGGTTGGCGGCATAGCAGAGCTTTAGTATCACACACCATCTCCTCCCTTCGTATCCTCATTCCTCACTGTTCCCCCTCAGCAGTACATAATGGCCAGCCAGCCCCCCCCCCATGGCTTTTAGCTTGTGATGGGCCGTCACTTTCACCGGGGGTGGGTGCACAAAGAGTGACGTCTCTCCCTGTCTGAGTGTATAGGAGCCATGCTGGGGTCACACAGGGGCGTATACAGTACAGTATGTTTCCCAAGCCTAAAAGCCCCGAACATAAATCAGACAGAAGCTGTCTCTGATCTCAAACCTGTAGAGTGTTGGAAACCTTAAGAGACGTGTTTTGTCCCCCTCCTGTGATTCTTGGCACTTTAAATGGGGGCTTTCATATGTATGAGTCAGAACAGCAGTGCACAGTTAAAAATCGAAACACTTTCTCTCACTGCAGTTCCCCAAATTCCCTTGTCTTGTGTTGTAAGCAATCACCATGAGAATTAACAATGTGATATACGTTGTAGTTTTTGTAATTGCTTTTGCAGCTTTGAAGAGTATGTTATGGCCAAGTAAGGCTGAAAATGGAGAAACCGAGTAGTGTATCAAGGAGTTAAAGTTGTAATTCATTCCTTGGTACAAGGAAAGCATTTAAAGAACAAGTATAAAGTTATCTTTCTATACTCTTAGAAGCCTCTGATTCAGTCAGGTTCAGTTCCGGTTTCCTTTTTTTGCCACAGGTGCCGATAATTTCTGTTGCTTGCCATTTAAAACTTTTCTCAAATCAAATTGCATAATGCTAATTTCAGCTTTGAAGAATTAGTAGCACAAACGCTTAGTGAGGAAACTGCAGAGGGTTAAAAAAGATTCTCTGCTGTTGTTGTTAGTCATCTGCGATCCTGTCACTCAATGCTGTGGCGGCATAGGGTCTGCTTCCTGTTAACAAGATATGTTTACAGCATCAGCATTGGGCTCCCACCGTCTGTGTATTTGTGCATTTATACTCCTTGTCACTCCTCAGGATTGATGCATCCACATGTCCGTTAACTATTAACTGATCAGGAACTGCCATCTCTGGGGAGACAGATAGTGACAGGGTCCCCGGTCTTTCACAGTACTCAGTGGCTGAGGCAGGCCTTCCTTTTGTTATGAAGCCAAAATGGTGTCCAAGTGGCAGGATGCTGTGTCTAACCATTAACTAGATTCGTGGCACTGGAGCTTACCACTGAGGTGACAAATCACAATGTTCCCCCGAACTTAGCCTGGAGAAATATTAACCCCATCTCAGCTGGGGCTCTTCCTCTATCGTCCTGCAGATAAGTGAATAGATGCTGATCCTTCCATCACCATCAGCTTCTCCTTCCTCCTACTCATCCACTCTCTGTGTTTGTGTCTCTTCTGGCACCACTGACAGTGGCGTCTTGTGAAGGAGGAAGAGATTGATATGATGAGAGGTAGATGTGCTGCTTCCTGCCTCTGGATGATAAAAAAGATAATTTATGGATTCATCACTTTGCGGGTCGTGAAAACAGAATAACCCTCAAAGAAATTATCATTATGAACGAACACAGAAGCATGATTGAAGTTGAACAATCACTTAAACAGTCGCAGAGCTGGTACAATCAAGGACTTTAGTTTATGTAGCAGATTCTCTTCATTTGTGATCTCCTGCGGAACCTGTTCTGTAGAAAGTCATTTTTAATGTGACCATGTTTCTGTTCATATGGGCCATTCACCCTACCCTCAGATGTTGTAGGTCTGCCTGTGTTTAACACCTCTGAAATATTTTCTCCCTCCCTCCACGAGAAGTTAAAAGGGTGACAGATTTAGCTGTTGCCTCCATCATTAAATCCTGCGCCCCTTCATAAAGTCAGGAGACCTCCATGGTGTCTCGGTCCCGTGCTGTAATGGCCGCTCATGGTCCAAATGAACTGAAGAGCTTTCATGTGTCCTGAACAGTCTACTCCTCTCATTACGGCCCATAGTGGTCTCACATCAAACAGCCTCATTATTTCAACGAGGGAGGAAGCGCAAGTATGTGACGAGTTGGAGCTACAAAGTGACTACGTAGTTCAAATAAAATCTGCCCTTTGTGGTTATGCTGTGCAAGCAAAATGCTACAGAGATTAAAGTACTGTGTGTCTCCAGACTTGTGACATGGGACTTCAAATCACCAGTTTCAGTCATATTTACACAGAATTTGGTGAAAATTATGTGAAATCCGGACTTTTAGTGTTTTAACAGGGTTCTTTAGCTTCTTCAGCAACAAAACTGCAGAAATATGCTTTATGCATGCTGAACCATCATAGCGCTAAATCAAAAAAAATATACTGTGATTATCATGAATAACATTAACATCAGCCCCTCTGAATATCCTGTATCATAAATGGCTTTTCACAATCTGATCATTAAAGCGCAGCAAAAATGTTTTGATATCACACAGACCATCATATTAGCTCTCAGCTGAATTATGCCTATTTATAGTTTGAAAGCATTTTACATCATTTACATAAAAAGCCTCTATTACTAGCCTAATTTAATATTAGCTGACAACAATTTGACAAGGCAAGATCAAAGGTTAAGCTAACACACAATGGCTGTTAACTCTATTAACATGGAAATGAATGCAACAACTCAATAGCCTGTTGTCATACCTACAGTGAACAGCCTAAATAAGTTGCAGTGAAAAATCACAAGGGCTGTACTTGATAAGACATACTCGTGTTACTATGGCAACATCCATGGCTCAAGCTAAGAATGCAGAGATCTGGATAATCATTGTCATTGTGATACATGGGGTTTTGCTATAAGACCAATTACTATATTGGGACATTAATGTGTTTGCAGTCAGCAAGATCAGTTTCCATTCAGAAATCATCAACAATGGCTTTACATACACTCCACTGTGTGAAACACAAAAGCCTCTGCCCATCATTACATCTGAATTTTCAAGATTAATATACTCTATGTATGCCTTGTTGTACAAATATGTACAGATCAGTTCTACAATGCACTAATTAAAATGACAATATTGTGGCAGTTTGCACAAATGATGAATCATTTTAAATGGATACTGTTTTCCATTTTTTTTCTGACAGAAGACATGTAGCATTTGTTGGACATCCTGCAGAAACACTATTAGTCACTGGAATGGGAGACGTACAGTGCAGACAGTACAGTATTCATGCCCTTGGAAGTTTTCACGATTTATTGTTTTAACAAGGTAGATTTAATGTGTTTAAAAACAATGCCTTTTAATGTCAAAGTGAAAACAGCTCTGTACAAAGTGATTACAAATATTAAATATGGATAGATCATTTTATAGACATTGTATGAAATGGTCAGAAATGCATGCATTTTCTTTGATGAATACAGTATTTGCTGGTAGGTTTATCAGAACGCTTTATCTATCTGCTTAATTGGTCAACAAGTCACAGAATGCCTCCTTTTAAAATTTGATTTGCTCATATTTGGTTGCAAAAATGCATTTTAATTAATTCAGTTTATTAAATGCAAAACATACATTTGTATCAGTGAAGAAATGAGATTATAATTCCTCAGTAGCTGGCTTTGTGGTCATAGTATTTCTGCAGAGCACCCACAACAATTAACAACAGCACTGTTTGCCAAAATTACTGGAAGGATTCTTAAGGTGATTTCCAAATGTTTTACATTTACTCATTGTTTGACCTCTTGCGCCAGAGTGTCTGCACACACGCAGTCACTTAGCTGGACTGCTTGATGATCAACTGTACACTTACAGTTGAGTTACATTGTTGTGAAGTGAATGTGATAATGATTTTCCAGCTGCTAACCAGGCAGTTTCACATTTTCACATTTCATTCTTTTAATGAGTATAATTGGCACTTGAGGTGATATATTGATATTGGCTGGGTTCCCACAGGCTTGTATGTTGTTCTATTGTGTTACCCTGAGTGTTAACAGACGGCGAAAGCCCATTTGACTTACTGATGCAACAAGAATTCCTCATGCTCTGAGGAAGCCAGGCTGTGTCGTGTCTGATCAGTGAGCATATTGATCTGTGAAAGATAGGTCCTAAACATTTACACAGGATTAATATGGCCGACAAATCTTTTATGCATATGCAAGTATTCATTAATTCATTTTTGAGCATTATGTTGCTTTGATTTTAGGAATAAGAAAAATGCAGACAACAGGCTGATAACAAGGGAATAATCATCCGTTAATCACACAATGTCTGCACTAACAATTACAGACATTGAAATACTTGATTTGACCTTGCTCTGATAACTAAAAACTGATATTTCTCTTGATAACTGTTATAATGTTCATCAGTTAATCCTGGCATATTACTGGTGCCCCCTGCTGTTCAAAGCTTTAACTGCATAGCTGAGATGTAGTTGCTAGATCATGCAGCCATGGCTTATTGACGTGTTTAAATGTGGCTTATTTAGTCTAAGATGACCTATTGAATTAAACTGACCTTAAGGTCAGATACACAGGCTCATTTCTTTTGAGAATGTTATAATATAGTGCCTTTGGAGGGGGGTAAGTATTGACCCAAAAATAAAATTCTAGAATTCCTTTAAGATGAATCAACTATGTGATTACCACAGCTGCCTCTATAGATGTTGATCTCTTCACTGATTTCACATTTGTTGTTGACATCACTTGAAGACATAAGTGTTAAAAAATCTCAACATACTTAATGTAGTGTCATACATAATAATAATAACAACAGTAATAAGAGATTTTACCTCTGTCGTCTCCTCCTTTATCACCTTTTTACATCCTCTCAGCCAAAATAAGATAAACTCCAGGCAAAACGTTTTCATTGTACAAAAATGTCAGACATGTGTTGTGGTTGCTAAGCAAACAGTGACTAATAATATCTACATGGAAGAGGTTTGCATTAGTGCAGCAAGCCAAAGCACAGCATGTCTCAGTCTCTACCAATCTAAAGACAATGAAGGTTCACCACACTGTAATTACCCGACAATGAGTTTGTCAGTCACTTCTCATAAATATGAATAAGGAGGGATGGATAAAGGTGTTCGGTCTAAATTTGCCACGGTTTTTGACGTGAGAACGAGAAAACGGCCCAGCATCATATTCATCCTATCAAAATCTCCTGAGGGAGAGCGTTTTAAGCTTTTGTGTGTCAGTCTTTCCCTGTCATGACTGGATGAGTGCAGCATGTAGAGGGCGTAGAGGGGTAGAGATTGATGTAACAGGTTTGGGTTTTTACTTTTTTAAATGATGAAAGGGGTTATATTTTTCAGAAACAGCCTGAAGGTGTCAGCTGTTACTGTGAAACGCAGGAAAATCTCAAGGATATAGTGGACAGCATATCTCTAAAAGACAGAAAAATACATCTGAAACTGCTTTATTCACGAACTAATTTAAATGTTAATGGGCTTTATGAAAATCACCTCTTACACTGCTGCACATGTTTCACTTAGCATCCATGGAGAGCACTCTTGGTGTCACCAAAGTAGGCTTGATCATAACCATTGTTGTACAATTACGTTCCAAATTAACAATATAAAAGGTTATTTAGGCATCAGAAACCATAATAATCAATTGATCTTTACTTTAGTCAAGGAGACTATCTCTGGTTCATCAGACTACCTCCTTGTTTTTTAATAGGGCAAGTCCTGGATACATTAATGTTTATAGAGCAGCTTAGAGACAGCTTAAAACACTGCTGAATGAATTAGTGCTATGAGAATTTTTGTTTCATAACCGACATTAGAAAAAAGCAGACAAGTAATTAACAAATCTTGTAATCAGTCTTAGTATACCAGTTATTATATTCAAAATATCCCTAAACAGTGGAAATTGAAAAATATACCTTTTTAACTGTGCTGAACTGCAGTGATTCTTGTCCCCTGTGAGTTGATACTAGCAAATATGATTATGATTATCAAAACTCACTAATGACTTGATGAAATAAATAAGAAGATACATTTTTTAAAAAAGGAACAATATTTCGCTATTTTTTGCATTCACTGTTTATGCATTTTGAGGATTTTCACAATTACAGTTTGGATTTTGTGACAGTTTTATATAAAACAGCAACAACATCAGATATACCTTGTGTGTTTACTGTAATTTCCTGTAATATGACTGTATCATAAGCTTTCGTGGGCCGTAAAGAACACACTGTATCTTCAATCTCGTACAAGTTTTACAGAGAAAATTAGTGAGGAAAATGTTGACATTTGGCATGAATAATTTGACAGTTGCAGAATTGTGTGGAATTATGGCCCATTTGACACTTTAATTTTCTGCATACTTGCTGAGAATGAAGTTGAGTGAACTAAATGAATTCATAAAAAACATCAGAAGACAAAAGAGCTCAGGACTTTAATGGCAATTTTCAATATTAAGCCAGAGTTTATACATTATATAGCCCACATCACTGTGCAGTAAGGACTTTGGAGTGTATACTTAAACATGTTACTTTATTGAATGTATTTTGCCAGCCTGATACAGGACACAGCAAGAAAAAGGTGATTGTTGTTTCATATGACACGTACTTTCATTGTATTTGTGTCATGTTATGTTGAAAACTGAATTGTGTCATGTTTTCCATTATAAATGGTAATGATGCAAAGACTTTTTCACTTGTTCTAATTTATGACATGATTGATGAGAGCTTTGAGTTTGTTCTGAACGATAGTTTTCCTGTCTCCTCCAGCAAAATGAATGTCAGTTTAAATATTGAATCTAAAAAAACAGTGCCAGACAAAATTAAAAAAAAAACAAAAAAAAAAAACAACAGTTGTGTTTAAAAGGCAGCATGTTTCCTAAATAAACCTGATTTCCTTTGGTAGATGGAGTTGCGTGTTACATAGTAAAGTTGAAGATGTTCACTTAAATGAAATTTAAGTAAAATAGGGAGTTTATCAGTGGTAAATGTAGCCATGTGGAAAGCATTAACTAATACATTTCAGTTGGTAAGTTATGCTCTGTACAAGAAGTCAATGATATGCACAAACACAGTATTTTCAAATAGCAGACTGTACATAGTGTACTTCCCATCTCTGACCAGTGAGTGGTGCTTGAGCTCCTAAATGGGATTTCTGGGCATCCTGCAACACTTTCTCTCTGTCTCTCTCTGTCTCTGACACACACACACACACGCACACACACACACACACACACACACACACACACACACACACACACACACACACACACACACACACACACTCTTTGGCTACGCTAACATTAGGCAAAAGAGGCATTTAGTGTGTTCTACCCTAATGTATATTAATCCAAACATTACAGTTGAGGTTGATTGACTTTCTTTATTTAAACTCACCTTTTTGGTTAATTATTATCAGAAAGTATTAGTGAAAATGCTTCACAAATAACACACATTCATCCAAATACTCTGTGATATCATCAGAGTGAACCACTTTACATCCTTTTGTGATGATGTGTTCAATGACAGGATCCCAATCGATTAGCTGAGATTTAGGATTTCAAAACCTTCAAAATCATAGTTTTTGTTGGTATGGAATTCATTGTATAAAAATATTCTTGGTGGGTTCACACAGCAACTCAGTTTGACTTGCAGGCACTATATGCACTCCGTATTGGCTCAGAAAGAGGCAGGTTGCTTTACATGCTTAACTCTTAGCATCACTTCAGCGGTACCCATAGAAGAACCATATAGTCAAGACCAATCTAGACTGAAGTTGGTGGATGATATTTATTGTAAAACATATTAAAATGATAATGTAGATGACAAAAGCAAATATTAGTTGCTGTAAACACACACATTTTTAAGTCACTGGTGCAGAAAACATCCCCAGGCTGTGACACATGGGACCAAAACATCAGCTGCAGCATAAAGCACTTAAAGCTGATTTCTAGTCGAGTAGCCTTGTTTCTATTTTCTTCTCTTTTCTGTCACCACATAGCAACTCAATGCATGATTAGTTGCAAGAGTTACGACCCCCACTGTGACTCATAAACACACTGATCCAGAGTGTTCTCAAACTTTGTGATGTCAAGGACCCACAAAGAAATAAACAGTATGCTGCTGGTACCATATCTGACAAGTGTTTTGCAGTTCATATGGCTGCAAGACATGATTACAGTTGGAGAAATAACTGTGAAAGAAAGTCAAATCTACCATACTAGTTGTTATTAATCAACAATAAGTGAGAACGTTAAAATGAGCACCTGTAAAATCTAAGATTTAACCTAAAAGCCTAACCAGGGACAGGGGCTGTGAATTCTCTATGGTCCCTGCTATAAAAGTAAACAAACAAATAATGTGATTCAATACAATAACCAATCCTTTTAAATATATTTACTCCATGGTCATTTTTACTACTGGGAACGCCAGTTAATCCAGTACAACACCAACACTAACTACAGCAACAACGCCAGAGGTGTATCCAGGACTTCAGAAATACTGAAGTCAAGTGTCAAAAGTCTCCCAATGACACCCTACCCCTCTGGAGAAAGTTTTGACTTCCCACCCAAAATATTCTAAAAACAAACAAACAAACAAACAAACAAACAGAACATTAGCCTATGAGCTTCACTCTAATGTAGCTGTACATTACATGACTATTTTATTGGTTGTTTATCAAGGAGCTCAGGCTAAAGTGAGACTATGTAACACTTAAATGACAAAACAACACATTCTGCAAATGAAAACTTGATTCTGAGTGAGGTGGACAGTGCTCCTGGATTTTCTCTGGAAAAAGGAAAATAACTTTGTTTAGTAGTAGACGGTGTACTGTGCATCTCATTTACTAAGTGGATTAAGAGTTAAGTTACTCTTTTAAGTGTCCAACTCCTGCTCATTCTACTTTTACTGAATCAAAGCAACTCTGATACTAAAATTGTAGCCTATATCTAAACTACCCTTGATTAAACTGACGATCCCCAAGAACAAAACCAGCATGAGGCCTGTGAATAGCAGGGCTCGTGCCCTCTTTTGTATCAAGACTGAATGAGAAACGAACTGGTTGGATGATGACTGACACGATGCTAAACAGTAAAAGCTGTGACACATGAATGATTGTTCACAACCCAGCTGGCAGGGCCAAATTCACTTAGCAGGTTGTACTGCTAAGCTGGATGAATGGGATATGTTGTCTGTCTGACCGCCTGTTTGCCTGTCTGTCTGTCTTACTGACTGTCTATCTGTCTGTATGTCTTTCTGTCTGTCAGTCTGTCTGATGGTCTGTCCTGCCTGCACGCTCTGACACCTTTCTTCACACTCACAACCTCAGCAGACACAGGTACAGCAATCTCTCCTTAATCACAAGAAGGGAGGGATGTATTTATTTATGATTCATGTTTTTGCATCTGCTCAAGGCTTCTCTCTCTCTCTCTCTCTCTCTCTCTCTCTCTCTCTCTCTCTCTCTCTCTGCTCTGCCTCTCTCCTCCCTCCTCTCTGTGTCTCTCCTCCCTGGTCGTCCTCTGCAGGCCTGCTCCTCTCTGCTGCAGAGAGGGGCTGCGTGACGTCAGTGAAGGCTGGAGCGGTTCCTTGGTTTGGAGCGGAAAAAAAAATGGGGAGAAGATTGCGAGGTGAGTGAGACGCACATTTCTTTCTTTTTTTAACCCCCTCTTCCTAACGCATTTGTGTTGCAATGTGTCTGCATGTGTGCGCCCGCGCGTATGTGCTGTGTATGTTTTTGCCATTATCGCTTCATTGACGCCGCTGCTCCTGTGCAACGATTTTATGCAACGTCGTGAAGTAGAGTCCAGCGATGAGCCAGTGCTGCTGTGAAAACAGCAGAATACCGGGCACATGCCAAGCTGTCGCCCTGTCCTCCGAGAGGGCACAGCTGCTGCCATCAGCATCGCTGCGAATTAACCTGACTCCAGGCCCGAGTGTGCATATAAGTCATTACGGTGGCGTCCATCGCCGTAACATGACATTTGGTGATGCCGCTCGTCCACACCCACATGATATGCTGCTTGTGATTGATCCATGTGCAGTGCAGATATGAGGATCAATAGGTTTTTTTTTCTTAGCGCTCAATGTGCCAATGTTTACACACATCGTTAACCGCTTGTCAAGAGACAGCTTGAATCAGCCTCTCACACCAACAGGACACTTTGATGGGCCTGCTTGGCCTGGATGTGAATGACTGTACCTGCTACTTCGAAATACTAAGATGTGGTGTATTGCAAGTTAAATAAATCCGTTTATTTAGTGCACGCAAAGCTGTAACCTGGAGGAGCATGATTTCACGCATAATTTTTTATCATAAACTACATTCATTTTATTATCTTCCGCCAGTCAAGTTCACAAACTGAAGTCTTCCTGCTGAATAGGCTTTTAATGCTCCTCTGAGCACACTTTGATTCAAGTTTTAAGTGTCAAAGGAAATCATGACTCTGTAATATTCACACTCTAATAATAATAATATTCCCACAGGACTCTTCAAACTCTCCTGGTCGGCAGCACACTGCTGAAGTGACAAACAGCCAGCCAGGGCTGCTGGAGTTTGGGAAAGTGTCATGTGACTACAGTGCATGGGAAATCTGACTCAAGAGTCAGTTGGCCTTAGCCTATATATGCTGTTGCTGTGTTTGTAGAATCAGATGTGACAAAAGTTTGAGCTGAAAAAAAGGAGAGATAACTGCATGATTAACAACTGAAAAGAAAGATATTTGATTGGTTTTCTGCAGAATGAGATGAGTTTTAACTCATAAGATAACTGAGCTTTTAAGCCCTTGACTGCTCTTCTGTTGAAGACAGAGTTGTGTTCTGTATCTGCACTGCAGAAGTATACAACATGCACACACATGCTACATGCCTTTGTGCAGTGTCCCTGACTGACTGTTTCAGTCACTCGTCCGGGACAATTTTTTTGACTGCATACCTGCAGTTCTCAGCAGTCATGTAAATGTCACTGCAGACAGCTGGTTTCCCAACGATCACATGTCAGCAAGAATTCACACTAATGCAGAATACTTTACTGTCTGTTGTACAGTCCTTAGCACTGACTATTCCTACTGGTGTGTATGGTTACTTTGAGCACGACTGTGTGTTTTCATTTGGTAAGCACGTGTGTGTGGCTCTTAGAACTGCAGTGGTGAATCCCATATTCATTGCTCACGATCCCCGAGCAGATAGAAATCATCTGCTGTTAGAAAACATAAGAATGTGTGTTTACAATACTGTATTTTTGCCGTATTGGGAAGATGGTTTTGTTTACATTTCTAACGATCTTGAAGAGTGTGTTTGTTGACATGTGGTATACATTATCTATCGCTTTATTTTATGTACTGATTGACTGTTACAGTTAACGTTGCGTCTCTGGATGTGCGGTTCACAGATCAGACATAGATACAGACAGAGGGTAGGACCTGTCAGGATGCTGTAAGTCATCTAAAAAAACTCGCATTGAAATTCACATATTCCAGCGATTAAGTGCATGTCCTTATATGAGACACGTGGGAAACATATATGTAGAATAAGGCTGGAGATATTCAGTATTTTTGTTATTGTCAACAAATCACATTAAAAGACCAAAACCATCAATGCATCTCTCAAAAATGTCTAATCCAGCAGCCTCGCTATAACTCTTGACCTGCTTTTGAAGACAAATCTTCAGAAACAAGTAGCAAACATAAAGTTTCATTGTTAAAAAGGCTCAGTAATTTCCTGAAACAGCCAAGTGGTAATTTATAGCAAACAGGAGTAAATTGTGCATTCGTCGGGGACTATTTCACAACTGCAGCTTTGATGTGCTAGCAAGTATTTACACCACCATTAGTGTAAATAGTACCACATAGTGCTCGTATTCATCACAATGCAAGAACATGTCAGTCAGTGCAACAGTTTGGTACTTTTAATAGTTTCTGGACAACAATGGAGGTCTATGTCACACAGATTTAAAAGTTGTCTTTAAATGTCTTGTTTTGTCTGATCAACAGTCCAAAATCCAAAGATATTTAGATATAAAATAGAGAAAAACAGCAAATCCTCACACTGGATAAGGTGAAAGTTTTTGCTCAAAAAGTTAATTACTCAACCAGTTAATTGATTATGAAAATATTTGATTATTAATTTTCTGTAAATGTACCAATTGTTTCAGCAAATATATAATATAACCAGCCTTATCTTTCGAAGCAAAAACAGTGTGTCCTAGTGTGCCTAATGTGAAACTTGTTATTTCGTTGTAATCAGACTGTTTTTCCCTTTAGCTAATCATTAATTTAAAACTCATTCTCAGAATTAATTTTCTGCTATAACAATGTGCCCATGCACAGCTGCCTGAGACATCTCTCAGCCGTTCTGTTATTGTTGCGCCTGCCTGCAAAATGGTGTTCATCCAACCATTGCTTAGAGATCAAGGATCAGGCTCATGACTCTGGCCTTAGGGCATTCACACTTTTCTGACAGCTTGTGTCTGCCAAACGGTATCTGGAAAAATACAGATGCTAATGTGTAAATTGTGCAATATTTACTTATTCATCGTTATTGTTTTAAGATAATCACACAGGCCTTATGATTGACATGTTATCATTTTTTGTTAAATTCCCTCCCATTTGAAATCTCCCACCTTGTTAGACAGATAGCCGTATGTCTGCCCCATTGAAATATGAAATATTTACTCTTCACAGATTTCGTCACTCTACCAGCAACGTGAATATCATGCCGCCACCACACTCAGGATTAATGAGTATAAGAGGACCTCAGAGGCAGTCGAAATGTGCCCACAAATCATAGAGGCCATTTTCTGCATCATTTCCCACAGACATCCTTTATAGAAGCTTCCTCCCCAATCTTGTTTAGGCTAGCACAGAGGGCTTAATGTACTCACATAAGAAGCTTTCTTGTGTTCTTTTCAGCGGATGTGAAATCCTGAGAAAGTATAGTATCTTAATCCAGCTCTGGTTGGATAAGATACTGTAACTCTCCTGCATGACAGTGACAAATGTGTTAGCGAAACTATCGGCATAGCTAGCAGTAGCTTGGATTAATGCCACTAAATGCTAGGTAAACACTCAGTATGACTTATTATTGGATCTTATTACTTGTTGAGGAAACTGCAAGATCAACATATTCCTTTATTAACAAGCAGATATTAGTATAATTTCCCTTCCATGGAAATGAACAAACTGGACGTAACATATGGACATACATAGTGATCACAGCTGGAAGCAGAGCAGTTAGTGTGTTTAACAGCATCTTCCTGGCATGCACTGATGCTGTACACATCCTGGAGGATAACTGCTTAACAGAGCAGTCGTCTGGATCAATAGTAGACAGTGGTGAGTCGGGGAATGAGTCTGTCCATCAGCTCACATTTGTGAAAGTCATTCCATCTCATTCACTATCCCAGCCTCGTCCTGACCTGAGCTCCCATAATGATGCTCATTCAGTGTCACTGCAGTGAGAGCTGTGCTGCTTTAGCTTTCTTGTTGTGTTCAGTCTCCTTGTGGTCACTGAATGTTAATACTGCTTCAGTGGGTGCTGGCTGGGGCTATGTCATGAAATATGAAAGAGCATTTTACATGGTGTCTTCCTTTGTGCTTGTGTTAATGAAGTAAGGGCTAAATGAGAGATAGTTGCATACAGTAGTCATCAACAACTTTTAACAGTTAAAAAGTAACTTATTTTACTAGTTTCTTTCTTTCTTTTTTGTGAAGACTATGTTGAAAAAGTAGGGGGGTGTATTATACTGGAGGATTAGACAATTATGTAATCACAAGTCATCAAGCAATAGTAATCAAGTCAGTCAGTCAAACAGTTTTACTCTTTGAATTACATGACTATTGGCTCTTAAGTTACAGAGAGAGACTGTTTCTTAAAACCTGCAATGAGAGATTTTTTTGCCTACATGGGGGCAATGGAAACAAGTTGAGAACACAACATATCATCACCTTTTCAGTTGATATGGCGAACTTGTTAACAAACAGTTGCTTATTTACATATCCAGCAGTTACAGAGCAATAGCGTCATCTGGTATTCACCTCATTTGAACTCTGATTTTGGTCTCTACCAAACCCTGAGGGAAACTGTGTGTCCACTGTGTTCTCCAGCTAGTTGCTAACCGTGTCTGTCTGCTGTTTGGTGCTGAGCTGGCAGTGTGCAGTGTTTTTAGTGGTAAGAACTTTTTCACTGAAAACAGCTGCCTGCTTCCACCGAAAACAACATGATGAGAGCGGTGACAGTGAACCAGAGCAGCAAAATTGTGGGTCAGACACCTCAACAATGCACTATAAAGCTCTGTAAAGCCAAGAGGAGCTGCAGATTGGGGTGATAATTCTCTGTTGGTTCATCACTGTGAGCAACCTCTTCATGGGATGTTTGTAGGCTTAATGTTACTAGGCTGGCGAGAACATAAATCTTATGTTAGAAGATGACAAGCCCATGAGCCAGGAGTGTGTAACATTATGCAACTAAAAAACACGATGAAGGAATGCTAAGCATAGGTGAAATATCTGAACAGTTTATTAGAATTATTTTCAAAAAATATGTTTAAAGGAGCTATTTGTAAGTTCAAACTTCATTCCTTTACTCATCAAGAGCTTTCTTCAGTGGTGGAAAGCAACCCTCTTGTCTTGTTTCTATTTCTATTCTTTTTTCCTACTGAAGTTAGCATGCTAACTGGCTAGCCCTGGCCTGGTCGGATTGTCTCATCACTTTTGGATACTGACTCACCGTAGCATGCAGTGTGCCCTGAAGAAGTTGCGAGAATAAGTAGTATTATAACCTCTTGTCTTGCAAACAGTACAACAGCTGAAGCTCTTACCAATACTGGTACGTAAACAGCTGTTAACGCTAATGTTTGCTTTGTAACAACAGCAAAACTAACGAATAACCATTAAAGTAAAGACTTGAAATAAATTGCTTCAACTCCAAATAAGAGCAGGACAAAGCTGCTACTGTTAACACTGCTATAACATAGAGTGTCTCTCTTGAACCAGGCTAGACTCTTTGTAGAGGCAGAAGTCAGCTCAAAACTTTGTAAATGACCACACAACTAAATGCACTGGTTAATGCTGATTCTTAGATGGTGTACAGTAAATATGAGGTTATTTTTGGTAGTTATTTTGTTTTTTTTCATTGGTTTTGATTCAGTGTAGATGTTAAATATCCTACATCTGCCTATCTTTTAGTTCAAATATCCAAAAGCAGATGTTGAAAAAGAATGGGGGTCTCTGGGTATCACTGTCACAAGAGATGAGGGGTGGTGCTCTGTGTAATGACCAAAGTGTTTTGAATCTTTTTCAACATACATGATTGGGGTTGCCCTTTGCTGTCAGGTGAGAAGCCCCAGGCTTAGAGGTTGTCCTGTCATGACAATTACTCAGAGCTAACACACTTTGACATGCTCATGTAAGAGCCTTGAGGGCATTAGGACCTTTCACTAAACCTTTTGTCGTTCAGTCTATAGAGGAGTCTATATGCTGTAGTGTAGCCTGTCCTGTGAACATGTCAAAGCTATGAAGCACTTTCCTCCAAGTCGACTGCTGTCGGGATGTTTGCAGTCTTTAACACATTTTACACTGATCCTAGCGTACTGTATGCCATTCAGAGAAAACTAGGGTTGGGCAATATGATTAATTTGCTGCAATGTTATCTCTTTATTTACCTCGAGTTTAATTCTGGCATTGGCTGTGAAAGTAATAACATGGGAGTGGGTGGAGCCCATTTCCAACATGATAAAAACCAGCAGTGATCACAGCTCCATTGTTGAAGTGTAGGATGATGCTCGTGTCACACCTCTCATGAAGTCTTGGCACCTCCAGTATTATTTACAGTAGCATACTGCTAACTGCCAGTTCGAGTTCAGTGCCGCATCCCTGGGTGAAGCTTTGCAGAGGACTGGTGTGATGGCTGTGAAACACCTTCAGTCACTCTCCTCCTCACACCTCCAAGCAAAACAAATCTTTATCAGCGAGCACAGGCATACAGGAATAAATCTCACCTGACTATGAGATAGAGCCCCAGAGCTGGTCTGGTGAACCGAGATTATGTGAAGCTGAGTGGCATTTTGCTTGTAACCAGTGACTTTTATTATTCATGAATGAATTTAGACCAATTTGGTCATTTGGTGTTCCATTTGGTGTTCCAACCAGAGCTGAACCTTTAACAGGCACATCTTTAGTGTAGCCTGAGGGCCAGCTGATGTTTTATGCACATGGTGCAGAGCTTAAGAATTCTGTTGCAGTGACTGCAGCATATAGGTCACTGCATTTTCACATTTGTAAAAGACTTTGAATTAAATAATCTGTTATTGTAACTCCACTTATTGTGACTCTATACTTTTTGTAATGTCAGCTGATCCTGATGTTGGTAAAGGAGCTATTTGTAAGTTTTGCTATTGCTACATCGCCAACGTTAGCATTAACAGCTGTTTACTTACCAGTGTAGAGGAAACTGTTGCGAGTTCAGTATCAAATGTCATTTCTTTACTTGTCAAGAGCTGTCTCCAGCCAGGGAAGCAATCTTCTTGCTTTGCTTCTAATTCTATCACCTCTTTTTCCTCTACTGAAGTTAGTATGCCAACTACCTTGCTCCGGCCTGGTTTACCTGTCTAGTCACTTTCTGATACAGAGTCACTATAGCAACCCTCTTCCCTGATGAAGTAGCGCTGCTCAGAGGGGGTATTATAACCCCTTGTCTCATAAATACAACAATGGCTGAGGCTCTTACCAAGACTGGTAAGTAAACAGCTGTTAATCCTAATGTTGGCTATGTAGCAATAGCAAAACTTAATAGTTATTTTAAACAGTTCAGTCAGACATTTGCCTCAAGGAAATGACCATTTATAGAAAATGGTTATACAGTTAGATTTGGTGGAAAAGGCTCTGCTCTGTGAAGGATCCCCCAAAAGAATCAAAGCAGCATCAAGGATTGTGCTTCATGGGGGAACTAATCTCCCCTTAATGACTGCATAAATGAACATTACATTTTAGTTAAATCAACAATACCAAAAAATACAGCACATATGGGCGAGGTTTAGGCTGTGAAGGGGGCTGCAGTAGCAAACAATGTTGGCAAGACTGTATCCGCAGAGTGGTAATGAGGAGTGTCAGGTTAAAATGGTCCCACTGTACACCTGCATGAATGTAACTGGACGTTACTAGTCCGCTGATAGCAACCCAGCTGCGAATAAGCCTAAATGATTGTGAAGCATGAATATAGCAGCTGATGCCAATCAGGTAAAGCAAGTGCGACTTGAGTGCTCTGCCTGATCTAACTGTCAATAGTTCCTCCCACAGTGGTGACAGTGATGGGCTATAGTTCAAATAATGCTGAATTAATTTTATTTTCAGCAATTCTCCTACTATTCAGTAACCAGTGGTCTGAGAAAACTTCTCAAACCTCGCAAGGGTTTTAAACCTACTTGTTAACTTTCTGTCTTGTTTATAGAACTAACAGCTGCAGCGCATTGGCATCCAACTTGCAAGGCCTTTTAGATAAGTATGTCCTAAAGGATATTACATGGAATGAAAAAACAACATGAACAGAGAATCACAAAATGCCAAATGATTTAATACAGTATTCAAGAACATACAACAAAAGGAGATACACTGCAGATTGCCTGCACTTTCCACTTTTTTACCCAAAATTTTTTTAAAAGGACTGTATAAGTAGAAAGAGAGTTAAAAAGCGAGTGACCTTGGGTATGCTGAGTCAACGAGGGATCACCCGCTGAGAAGGTTGAACGTGCAATGAGTGCTGGAATAACATATTAATATATCCAGTAATGTAATAGCATGGATCTGCAAAGCTTGTGGTTTGAAACAGATGTTACTGGTGTTAGCCTCTGTCTTCTTCTCTTTAGTACATAAAATATTGCTGCGCTCGATACAACAGCACAGCAGGTACAATCAGGGTGTTTCTATGCAGAGCTGCAATAATGCGTCCCATTCCTCCTAATTACAACTGCTTAAATACTGCTGTGTACACAAACTGTTAGCAAGTGACCACCACCCGTCATTTTAAAAGATGCAGTGTTCCAGGGAGGGAGTGAGAACGAGGGTGTGTGTCTGTGATCATATCTGATACAAACAAAGAATCTGATTATGCCAAAGACTTAATGACATTATTGTCAAGACACAACACTTCTCTGACTCTGAAGCTGATTCAAGGCCTAAAAAAATCATATGGAGTACATTAGAAATATGTATGGAAGCTATATAAACAAATATGCAGCTGGAAACTATGATTTAGTGCTTATTCATTCTTGATTAGGACTGGGCGATGGATGTAATCAAATGGTAAATAGACTAAAGCCCTTCATGATTTTCCTCTCACACACACACTCACACACACACACACACACACACACACACACACACACACACACACACACACACCACACACCACACACCACACACCACACACGCACACACACACACACACACACACACCAGACTCTGGATGGAAACCCGGGTCTATGTTGTAGCAGTCGCGTGCTTTGTACCCTCGCTGTCCACCCCAGCCAGGTCCTGACAACTCTGACAATAAAATGTAGCACTACATTGATTCAAAAAATACCTTTGACCATAATCCAGTCAGCCATTACATTTGCCACCACAACGTAAGTGGGAAAACTATTTTGTAATATTTAAACGTAATTTCCAGGAGATGTGGATGGAGCCCAACCCTGCAATAAATGGACAACCTACTCTACCTTCTGAGCCACAGTCATTTTTATTCATATCATTATATTAATATTCATCTTTTTCCAATATTGATATATATCAAAATACTGGGTTTACTCGAGGCATTTGGTTAGTGGTGGTAAAAATTAATTCTCTTTCTGATCACAGTCACACAGACACAGCTCTAGCTGTTCAATACCTAACCGTGAACTAACTTCAACTTGATGCAGACTGCTGGCTAAAACCTGATTCCTTTTGGTGATTATCAACTGACTTCTCACATCTCCACCTGCCTCTCCGTCTCTCACTTGTAAAAAAGAAGCTTTCTTCTTTCCAAACATGAATCAGACAGATCCTGAGGTATCTTTTCTCTGATCAGTTAAGTTACTGGATGGTGGTCTGAAAAGTTGGCTTACTTCTTAAAAATTTGGCATTTACATTTCTGAAGAAACAAATCAGATTTTCCCAGGAAATCTCCCTCCTTGTCTCCAAACTAGTGGAATGTATCCTGCTTTTTCCACATGTTTTGCCAATCAGTATCTAAAATGTAAATATTATGCACCATGTATAATTTATGCATACCGCTTGCACGATCTACATACTCCTCCCCGCCAGTGTGAACTACTTTAACGGTCTCTATCTGACGCCTTCGTGCACCTTCCTTACTCACCCACACCTTTTCACTCCTTGTCTTTACCTTTATATATCTTTATTCTCTCTGTCTGTTTGAGACCATTCACCTGTGACTCCCCCGTGACTTTATATGTTCAGTAACCTTTTTCTTTTCGCGGTAGAAATCGACTGTAGGAGTTGTAAACAAGCCTCTCCAGTTCAGGTTATTGCCCTGATGTAAACAGCAATAGATACGGAGCATTTTTGTCCTGATACTGTCTGTCTCACTCATGACCTTGTTGTAAAGAAGCATGGAGCCCTTGCTCTGTTTCGTATAGGTCTGTGTTTGCCTTGATTGGACAGACTTTAATGTTTCCATTGACCGTCTGAAAGCTTCTGTGGGATTAACATGCGATGAAAACGAGATTGTTCCAGTTTCTCTGCAAGGAGCCTTTAAAAAGTAAATAGACTAAAGCCCTTCATGATTAAAAGTCTGCAGAATAGGGTTTCTCAAGAAATGGAAGTAAAACAACCACTTAGGGTAATATTTTCAATGGCTTGTCATGTCAGTCAAGAATGTGTCCTTTAGCCGTAATAGTACTGAGATCTTTACTAATGCTTCTGTATTCATATCAGCCCTGGACTAACGAGACACAGACAGACAGAAAGTGAACATGGTAGATAAGCAGTCCATATGAGATGTAAGGCACTTCTTAATGCTAAATACTATACCACTTCCTGTGATATTTTGCCATAGCACCAGATGGCTGCTCTGCAGAATCATCATTACAGAGCAAATCTGTGTATGTTTGTATTCCAACACTACCACGACAAAATGTGGCCCCTGGCCCTTGATTGGTGCAGGAATGAGAAAGAGGTATTTGGCATTTTTCCTACAATCCTACTGCCTCAACTGAATTTTAAATGATCGCTTGTATATTTGATCACTATTAGGCCACACAACCTATCAGTTAACCTCCCCGCTGACAGTGTGCAAGAATTCGACAGGCGTGCATCAAGGGACTGATGCGTATTGCTGTGAGAGAACACAACTGACTGTATTTGACAGGATCCTCTCATGGTAAAGCCCCTCACAATATGTTTCCTACAGTGGGAAGTAAACAGACAATATGTGAGAAAACACAAAAAAGCTTCTCTTGATGTGTCAGTCTGTGTAAAACCACAGTAACCACAGTGTGCGAATGGTATTTTTGTGATTTGATTTTCACTTGTTTTTTTTTATTATATTCAAAATTGATTCTGATGATCGGGGAAATGAAAACTCTGAAGTTGTGAATGTTGTAGATTCTGTGTTTTTGCTGTGTGTGGCGGTGTGCTGTGCTGGTAGAAAAGGAGACGGAAAGACATGAGTATGTGTTTGTCTTATGAATGACACACGCACCCACTATTCACTAGTCCACATTAAGTAAAAGTCCTCTGCGATGTTTCAGCTGAGCTGCATTGGCAGGATGTGACATGTGGCTACCAAGCAGCCTCACTTCCTTCCATTTCCTGACTGGTTAAATACCTCACTTAGTAATTTTAAGCAGATGGGAATGCCTGCTGTCTGCAGTGTAGTGACTGCCTCTGTAAAATCCTCCTCCTTTAATAAGTGGGCACGGCTTGCCAGTGCACTCCCTGATCCAGCCTCACCAGACTTCTAATAACAGTCTCAGTGACTTCTGGGAATTTCCAGTGTATGAGCCCTCTGTGAAGAATGGCCTGCATCTGTGATTTGCGATCACACCGCCCATGTCTGTGCCCACTGCTTCGCTCATTAGTAGCTGCTGTAGAAAGTAGTGAGATTGAGAAAAATCAAAAAGTCTGTTTTGGCTTAAGCTCCCATCTTGGATTGGTGAACACCACTACTGTCCAGCTGTAAGAGTCGAAACGGTCCATGTTGATATAAAGATTGTCCACTCTCTACTACACGGGCTGCAACGGATACGCACACCATGTGGACTCAGTCTGTTTAGCGGAAACAGCATCGTAACGCCGTCCAAGTTCTGGACTTCAGTATTCTTGTGTTTTGAACCAGTACCCATTGGGTTGTTGATTGTTTTAAAAATAGTAACTTACATTAAAGAGCATGAGGTAATATGTTTAGAATTTGACAGTCAGGATCTTCTCTACATCTATATATGATGTAGGATGAGTTCAGCAGAGCCTAAAGCATCTGTCAACATACTACTAATAGTAGAAATATACAAGGACACACAAATCACATGCTCTTTCACATTGTTTGCATCTTAACAGGATTTCTGTTTTTTTAATGGCATCTAAGTGAATCATTTGTATACTCTGCTCCTCTTGGCCAGGTGTCCTTAAATAAAGGAAAAATGAAAAGCAGCCAATATAAAATGGTTCCTACTTAAATACATCAACAGAAGAATTAGTTCAGTCACAAAGACCTATCTAGCCACTGTCAGGAGCTTAACATCAGCGTGCTGGTGTCTGACTGATCTAAAGATCTTGCAAAATATTTTTCAGTACAGTGCTTGATCAGAGAGTTGTACTTTCATTAAAGGACCTGATGTAGGGGAACCAATGGAGGAATTTATATTTGATCAGGAGCATCCAGTTCTGGGTAATTGGATAAACACAGTGATGTAGTGTTCTTGTAGCAGCTTGACTCGGCTCAGCTTCGAAGTAGCAGATGGACACGACAAATGTAAATATTTATAAAATAATTACGACAGACTTCAGTTTTATGAATGCAAGGTTCATTGCTATTAAGAAATTGTTCGTCTTTGTTTGATGTATGTTGTACATTTAAATGACTCATCTTTTCTTTACCTTCTACTGGGGTATTGTTACAAATATAAGGCAGCATTTAAGGCTTACAAGCCACAACAGAAGCAAAGGCTGGATTTGGAGCCAACTCAGATAACAGATCGTAGAGTTTCTCTCTTTACTGTGGGTTACCAGATCTGTTTGTAAAGGACTGTCAGACTAAGCAGATTTGTCCAGCCTGACCTTGCAGACCTCAGACTGGAAATTGATGTTGACGCTAACAAGCACTCTTACTAATGGATCCACTCCCATTTCCCCAGTCTTCCTCTTTTATTATGGGGTACAAGTGGTGAAGAAGAAAAACAAAAAGTTTCAATCAACAGTTATAGGAGTCTATATACAGGATTTACTTGGCCTTGCTGCAGGAAAATGCTCTGGAGCGCTGGACCCCAGTTTAATGTTTTGTAGCTGCACTGGGATGAGTCATTGTCATCACTTTTCTGTCAGCGGTTTATTGACATTTACTAAGTTCTGTTTGATTCTCATTGCTATACCACATTCACAGTATAAAGCAGTTAAACTCACCTGTGCTTTCTCCCTCTGTTTTAGGACCTCAGGCAGGGGAGCCATGAAAGATGAAGTGAAACAACCAGTTAAATGTTGCCACTATGTGTGGTCATGTGACTGAGCTGAGGCTCCTCCATTGCACATGGGATCTCTCTTCCTTTCCATAGCTGTCCTGTTTTCACCATGAGAGGATCTGTCAGGTGCTTGACCTCTGTGCCCTCATACTGGCGCTGCCGTTGTGCTGTGTGAGCGCCCCCTCTCCTCCAGCAGTTACTGCACGGAATGGCCTCTCTGGACCTGCCATACCGCTGTCCTCGCTGCGGGGAGCACAAGCGCTTCCGAAGCCTGTCGTCCTTACGTGCCCACCTGGAGTACAACCACACGTACGAGACCCTCTACGTCCTCTCCAAGTCCAACAGTGTATGTGACGCCGCCGCTCTGCTGCCCCTAGTGGCTGAGGGAGCCCTCCTCACACCTGCCAACAACAACGACCCTTTTGAGCCGCTGCGGCCTTCAGCTTTGAAGGAGCGGCGCTTCCCTTGCCGTGAACTTCCTTGCGCGGACGACCTGAGTTTGACCCCGGCCAACTCCAACTCCGCAGCTCGGTATATTCCCAATGTGGAGTTTCCCCTGGGGGAGATTTTCATGAAGAAAGCCATGACATCCACAGACCCGGGTCCCCATGGAAACCCCAGCACAGCTGTAGCAGTAGCTGCTAATGTAGCGGCAAGTGCAGTGGAGGCGGCCTACGAGGAAGGCCTGGCCAGGCTGAAGGCGCGGGCGTTTGAACGGCTGGAGCTGGATGAGAGGCTGGAGAAGCTGTCTGAAGAGGTAAGTATGATCATTCTGGTTAATAAGGAGACAGCCTCTGCTTCCTTAAGACTGTAGACTTTGAACAATTCCAACTTTGGCGCTCACCACTGGTTGTGTCAAACACTGCATGCTGATAAATGACCCACCCCCCACTCATTGATCCAACCGGGGGAAATGACTAGAATAAAAACAAACCACCAACTTTGTGTTGGATAGTTTGTTTCTACAACCAAAAATGAGAGTGATTTGTAAGCATAGGGACTTTAACACAAGAGTGTTGAAATACTAACCAGAGGGTAGGTGAATACTCTTATTGGTCCTATTGGTTTGGAAATTAACAAGTACATGCCTAACTCTGGCTGAGCTGGTGATTACTATTACAGTAAGCAAGCCATTTAAAATACAAAATGTCACATCATTTCTTTCTTGCACAGTGATGGGTGTGCTGTCGAGCATCAGTGTGTTCAGTCCTGTATTGCAACAATTATTCAACAATGGAGGAGAAAAAACTCGATGCAAGCTTCCAGTCGGATCTCACAGATCTCTTGATCTCTCAGATGTCTAATTTGATATCTTTGATAACCATTAAGGGACTTGATCCCTGAAATGGGTGAGTTGCTCAGATAGCACACAAAGACCATAAAAGTATCTTGGACCTTGTCGTCAGATTGATCTACTCAGGCAGGTTATTGCACAGCCCAGAGGCACTGAAGGAAAATAGTCATCACCTTATGTCTTCAACTTCAACACTGAACCGCCAGCAGCACTCTTCCTGACATCCTCGGTTTGCTTTGAGAACTGAATCTGACCAGTCTAGCATTATATCAGTAACCAATGAAGAGTAGCTCAGGTGGGAATAATGTGTCGCCTATAAGGAGCCCAGCGGCCTCATAATGCTGAACAAAATTAGTATATAGTGAATAACATCAATCAAAAAAATGAAGACATCAATAAGTTTTTAGAAGACAGAAAAGCTTTAGTCGTTGGAGGAAGCATGACTGATGCTTTTGTCACAACTAAACCTTTATATATAATAGATATGTATAAATATTATAATATTTTTAGACGTCACATTTTTAGAAAGGAAACCAAGCTGGTTAACAAATGGAGCACTGGCAGGGTGTTACTGATTTAATTTAATTTTGTTAGAACCAAGTGAAAGTGGTTTCCTTGAAGCCAGCAACACTTTAAAATATGGAGGGACGTTATGGATCTGTAAGAAACCTTTGTTAATGGATGTGTTAATAACTGAATCTTAGTTGAACATCTAATTAGCATTCCCGGTTGTGTTTCATATAACATGGTTGTTATGGCAGGACAAGCTCAAGTGCTTCATGTCTTGTAGGTGGAGCAGAAAATAGCAGCCCGTGTAGGCCGTCTTCAGGCAGAGCTGGAGAGGAAGAGCTCCGAGCTGGAGCGGGCCAAGCAAGAGAGCGAGCGGCTGAGCCAGGAGAAACAAGACCTGGAGGACAAGGCCTCCGAGCTCTCTCGGCAGGTGGACGTCTCTGTGGAGATGCTGGCTAACCTCAAACAGGATCTGGTGAACAAGGAGGCGGAGCTCAATCACAAACAGCAGTAAGTGAATTGCACTGGTTCTCGTGACTCAAACTGTGTCACAGTTACACACTGCATATTATATTTAAGCAGCTTTGATTTAGTATGTAGTATGAAACATGTCCACAGTGGACGAATGTCAAAAAAAACTCAAAAACATTTTTTTTGGAAGAACATTTTTCTTTTTGAAGTTTGTCCAAAGTTGCAGTTTGATTATTCATCAGCTCGGGTGAGGGTTAAGTACATTTATTTATTTGTATCCTAACTGCAAATATGGTATATCATAACATTTAGTATGGCATATATAGTGTATACAAATAGTGGCGTGGTGGGACCACAGCTCCGAACTGTGGTCCTTTTTAGAAAACACATTATCATGCATACAAACACTCGCACACACTCCCCTCCTCTCCTTCACCTCCACCTCTCTGTTGATAGCATAATTCTTATTCATGTCCACCCACCAGATGTGGTCTGCATCTGTCTCCCTCCAGGGCTGGTTAGTTGCCTCATGCTGAATAGAGGCTTGGACGGGAGCAGCTTGGTCAGCAACAGAGTCGTCTAGTTTCTCTCACGGCCCCGCTGCCCGACTCTCTCTCGGGCCAGTCCCTCCATAAAGCCGCCATGCTGCTTCAGGAAATAGTTAAGAGTACGGCCGCTGTTAATAGGAGTATTTGGATATAAATCACAGAGTGATGATGCACGTTACTGGTGGCTCTGAATCTGTTGAACATGGTTTGGATCTCTCCCACAGAATGGCACATAGAGTGAATAAGACGAGGCTTTACTTGACTGATTTTCAGAGCTTTTATTGAAATGAATCCCAGGATGATTAGTGTGCGTTCCAAACATTGAAGCTATTTTTGGTCTGAGATATATATTTTTTTACTGAAGATAAGTCTATATTAAAATGAAATATATTCAATTAAATCAGTGAATCCTCTACCATTATATTTTACAAAATGGTTTGTCCCTTTTCCAGCCTCTCTAATCATGGCATTGAATTTCCATAAAGTATTCTGCCAATGTCCAACAGTCATCCAGTTTTCTAATTCATTATTAATAAGTGTTTACAAAAGGGAATCACGAGGCACGGTAACTATCTGATGAGAAGAGAAGGTTATAGTAGGTTATATTATGTTTATTGTTAGAAACATAGTTGAAGCATCTGCTTTCATTTTCAGATATTTCAATAAAGGTGTCAGGTGAAGATTAGGTTTATAAAACATACAGTTTCTGTCAAACTGTATAGATGAAACTCTAGTACTTTCATGGCATCTTCAACCGCAACATAAGCTCCTTTCCTTGTGATACCTACTTCTTTTGTTAAAATGATCAGCGAATGTTGACAAGCGTCATTCGAGGCTCATATTAAAGTCATCTGGTATCTGTGCTGTGTGTTTATCTGTCAGGACAGCCGGCCTCGTCTTTTCTACCTTCCTCTTGTTTTTTATCACTTCTCCTCCGTCTCCTTATCGGGCCTGAATGTCAACAGTAGGTCAGAGACAGAAAGGCACTTTCCAAGGTCTCTAATCTCATCACAGACATACCACTGCACACATCCCTGCACTATGTGTGTGTGTGTGTGTGTGTGTGTGTGTGTGTGTGTGTGTCTGTGTGTGTGTGTGTGTGTGTGTGTGTGTGTGTGGCATCTGTGACAGCACACATGTAGTTTACATATCCTTTTAATGCTTATGTGTGCATTCATAGTGAGGAACTACCTTGTTGGTCATATAGGGCTGCAACTGATGTTAATTTTCATTTTTCAATTCATCTTTTGGCTGTTTTTAACAACAACTATAGGTTTGTAAAATGTCTGGTAACTGAAAAATTCCCATCGTAATGTCCCAGAGCTCAAAGTGACACCTTCAGATTCCTGGTTTGGTACAATGAATAGTCCCAAACCCAAACATATTCAACATTCAATGACAGAAAACAGAGAAAAGCAGCAAATCCTCACATTTGTGCAATTCTGCTTGATAAGTGGCTTAAATTATTAATTGATGATCAGAATTATTCTTGACTGAATAATTGTTTCAACACTTTTCATGCATTTCTTTTTATTTGATAGCATTAAATAAATCTGTATTTGTTTCCTATTCTATAGTCTTATGACAGAAATAGCGAAACTCGTAATACAAGTTGACGTGGCTGATCTCGTGAGAGGATAACACAAAACAGTGTTTCATGGGTTTGAATGAGCTGAAGACAAGTGCACTTTTCTTCCATTTAGTCCCTTCTTTTCTTGTAAAGGTTAGTAGCTGTGGTCATGCACCCACACCCTGGCAGCGTCAGGCCGGGAAGGTCATACACTTAAAATCCTTGCCTGGGCATGTGACTGCCCCTTAGCTATTGCCAGCAGCCCAGTCCCTCCTTCTCTCTCTCTCACACACACACATATACTTTTTCTGTCTCTGCTTGTCTGAGGAGAAGCTGGCAGTCCAACAGTAAGCTCATTCAGACTCTAAAGAACAGAGCCGTTCTGAGATGGAAAAAGGGCATCACAGTCAGTGAATGTTCAGCAGGGTTGATGACTAAGCAGTAGTTAACAGACACAGAGCAGCTTATTGGCTTAAACATGTCTGCCCAACAACCTTAAACACACTGATTTTTTTCTGTCTTTGATTTTCTCCAGTGGCTTTGGAGAGTCTGTGAATGTCTGTGCCCTTTCAAGGAAATATGCATCATGTTGTACATCAGTGGTGTCAAATGCTAAAAATGTGAGTCACCTGTGAGTTGCTATGCAACCAGAGGAAACTCCCACAAACTGGCTTCTGCTGCTAGCAGTGCCATGCATAAAATGATGACACTGAGCTGATAATTTATTCTGTGCTCACTGAAACACTGTAAATAATTATGAAAAGCCTACAATAAGTACAATTGTTCGATTCTGTCCAGTCTGCATTCTGATCACAGCTTGCTGTTCAGTTTAATGCACACAGAAACACACTACATACTGTAACAGTCACTGAGAATACATGATGATAAATATCGCACCACGCTGCAGCAGTGACAACTGAATGAATAACAGAGTCTCTGAAGCATGGCTGTTAAGTGCTTCAGTAGCAGCTTTAATAAATGACTGTAGTCAACAGAAACTGGAGTCTGAGGAGAAATGAAGGATGGTGGGATGGTTATCTTCATCATTTCATCATGTCACAGATTCACTGAAATTAGAAAACAGCCTCATTTTGTGTCTGTCTCTGTCTCACAGAAATATGTCATAATCTTTTCCAGCGATTAACGATTGCTTGATGACATACAGCAAGGTTTATTTGGTTCTAAAATTCCTACGATTGCTTATAGGCTAATTGCCTTATTATTGTTCCAGGGGATCATTTTGAGGAGCTATTTGCAATTAGCTTTGATCTTGTCCGTAGCATTTAATATGGCAGTTCAATTTGAGATCTGTTTCATTCATAGCCAAGGAAATGATGGCTATCCTCACTGAGTGCTCCTGAAGGAGGACATAATACTACCTGCTCCAGTCACAGCTAGATCATCAGCTGCTGTTCTTGTAATACTTAATTATTCCTCTTCTCTGGGGAAAGGTTTGTATGAGATGTACAGGGGGTCGCTACAGTATCATTTAGACCAGTGCAGTATTTGCAATCCAATATGCCAGCCCTGACACAGGAAACAAGTTAATTGTTTTGGACATTTTTCAAGCAAAAATGTCAAACGTTGCCCAGTCCCAGCTTCTCAGTTTTGAGGACCCCAAATATCTTCAGGGTCTGTCCACCCCACTGTGGAATTCGTTTGGGATCATCTTCATGTAAAGAGGCAGCCTGCCATCACTGAATGAATGTAACTGATAGTGGAAACAGTAAATCATGTAATAACTTGAGTGACTGTATTTAATGTGGATCGGTCATATCATGGCCTGTATGCAGTCCACTTAATAAGATCAGTATAAGTGCTTATATTGATCCTGCATTTCGGGTCAGTGCACCCCTAACTGTACACATCTCGTAGAGTATTGCAGTTTGTAGATCGTGCAGGTGTTCGTGATATTGTGTCCGCCCTCTGCATAGCAAAGGGAGATTTGTCAGATTTTCATATCATATTCACACACAGTGCTGCAGTAGGCCTGAACCCTGAGGCTTGATTTATTCCAACAACCAGCTATGATAAAGTAAGAGTGCCTTGTGCAGCATAAGAAAGCTGGAGGCTCTAAAGGCAGCACAGAACATGGAGGAGTCTTGCTATTTACTGTCACTGGTGCTCCTTCAAAAAAACAAGCTCGTTCTTCACTGAGCAGCAAGCTTGAATGCAAAGTGAACCTGTCAGGGAAGAGAGAGAGCTTGCCTCATTAACAGCAGTGTCTGAGAGAGAGGAGCATGCCGTGTTAGCAAGGCAAGACTTCTGAGGGCGTTCTGCTGAAAAGAAATCAGCTTAGGAACGTAATCTGCAGTGTATCTAAGAATGTGGAAGGTTTGGACCTGCAATTAAGATGGATGGATACAGTCAGGGGACTGTGTTTTTGTTGTAAATGCTCAAGTGTCCAGCATCATGTAAGCCAGTAAACAGTTTGTATGATGGTAAAATATTGCAGTGCTGATGCCAAACACGTTCACACTATGAAAAATTCATGCAAAGAATGGATTATGCCGACTTTTTTGTATTAGAAATATGTTTATTAACAAGTGTTTCATAGAATTCTGCACAATTATCAATTGACAGTGACTGTTACTCCTCACCAAGTTTATTTGTAAGGATTGGATGTCTGCAGTTAGATATATTAAGGCTATATGTACAATGAAGAGCTTTTATAAAGCCAGTTTACAGAGAATTATGCTCAAATTTACATGCATAGGCTCTGCATTCAGAGTTACACCAACAGTATATAGTGGCTTATAACAACAAAGGGTTCTGTGTGTCATTACATGACCCAGATTGTAGTGTATGGATGATCCAGTGGATGTAAAACCTCAGTCAGAGCAGGGTTCACGGGCGGGGGGCTGTTCATGACTATCATTAGATAGAAGAAACTGACATATGTGTCCTTGAGGTGGGATGCATCCAGAGGAAAAGGTAAACAGGACGGATGATGCAAGCGCTGTTTCACTAGACACGTCTCTCTTCTGTTTCATTATGTTAAGACTGATATGAGAGGTTAAAGTGTCCACTGCATGTTTCACTGTTAGCAGATGGACTGTAGTGACTGGGGTTCAGCATCAGTAGATGTGTGTTGCTGTTCTTCACATGAAACCTGATATTGAGACTACACTGTTGTGATTTTCTTGTCTTTTGTTTTGAGCTGTCAGGCTGTCATAGAGCTGAGCGAGTGCTGCTGGTGTCTACAAGTTGAAATGCATATATGTGTTAAAATAGTCTAAGCTATTGAAATGTTAAGCCAGAAAATTTATTTGCAACAATAATGAGCGTTGATTCAGCATTTGAGTAATTTTTAAAGCAAAAATGCCCAAAATGTCCAGGCTTCAGGCTCTTAAATGTGATATTATTTTCATATTTTTAAAAAGAAAATATCTCTGAGTTTTAGACTGTTGATCGGGGAAAAATGTGCAATTGGAAGGTGACACTGTGGGCTCTGGGAACTTATGATGCTCATTTTTCACGATTTTCTGATATCGATATTGAAAATAATCATCAGCTGCAGCCCTGCTCTAAACATTTCCAGTCCTACATTGCAAAACATTGCCGTCATCATCGTCATCATTGCAAACTAACATTTGAGGACACATTCATTCTCATTCATTCATTTCTCTTTTTTGAAATTCAGACAACTGAGTACAGGTGGCGTTTTTTTCGCATAATGAATCCATTTCCTTCTTTCATGCATGTTGCAGTGCTCTTCATCATCATCATCCTGTTGTATCACTGGTTGACTCAGCCATTTTGTTAAAATTTTGAGCGAAGTGGTCAAACCATAATGAAATATTTATTTTCCCCCTGATTGATCTGAGCCAAGAACCGGATTAGTGGGTTCTTGGGAAACCAGTCGTGCGTTTTTATTCCCGAGGGGCTTTGAAAACAGTACATTTCAACCTGCGTCTCTTTCATCATCTCTTTTCTCTCAGCCTTTCATCCTTGTCTGTCTCACATCTCCTCTCATGTCACCATACTCTCTAGACAGCTCCCCATGCTTCCTTTCTTTGTGTTGTGATGTGTTGTGTTATGTGTGTGTGTGTGTGTGTGTGTGTGTGTGTGTGTGTGTGTGATAATAATAAATATGTGACATTATGACATGATGGCACAATGAAGTGTACTGAATTTTTCTCACTAAAATAAAAAGCACTATTTGATCCAGGTGTCAAAACAGAGCGACACACAAGCAGCTGTCCTTTGTTAAACCGGAAAAACCTCCTATTCATACAACATCCTCGTCTTCCTCGTGCAGGCCTTTCAGTCAATCATTGCTGCTCTTAGATATTAATGAGGCATCATTTTGAATTAATGGCCAGGGATGATGACAACTGTGAAAGTAGGTTGACCAGTGATTGTGATTATCATTTAAACAGAATCTTTCAGAAGATCATGCCTTATTAATCATGTCTGTTATAACTGGATGTCTTTGCTATCCTTGACTATTTGTTATGGTTGTTAAGTGGAAGGGAAAAGAAACATGGCTGGCATAGCTATTCATTATTTTGATTACTTGAGCAGAATGAGACATTTATTGTTTTCATTCATTTAATGGAAAAAAAAAAAATAATAATACATTTTTATTTTTTTTTTATTTTTTATTTCCAAGTGCTTAAAGAGACAAGAAGGCATCAGATTTTAAATGCATATCAGGAAAATATAGCCCTTATTCCAGAAGGATCTACAGCCAGTGTTTGAGTTTGGCCACTGACATGCATTTAAACTAAAATGTGGCGCTGTGATCATCTGTTGATTATGAGTTGATTTAGCACAATGAAATTTAATTGTTCTCTTGACCATAATGCAGTGTGGTAACATGCAGTATATCATATCTTTTAATATAAACAGAATGTTTGATAATCTGCTAAACCCTGTGAATCAAAGAAAAGAAAGAGATACTATAGCTGAAGGTAAAGGTAAGCTTCAGACTTGAGTTATTATGATCTAAAATAAGCATTTCATATCTGCAAGGAATTAATGGCTAAACACTGTCCCTGCTGTGGTTTATTCTGCTCACGACATAACCCCACATTAAACGTTGAGTTGTCAATTTTACACCTGCGCTGCAGTACAGATTACAAAAGCGAGACACAACCTGTTAATTAGAAAGCTTTAGATGTGCTGGTAGGTGGATTTTGTTACATTTGAAAAGCGCTAAGCTAGCTGTTTCCACTATTTCTAATCTTTATGCTAAACTAAGCTAACCAGCTTCTCGCTCCAGCAGATAGGTGAGTGGTGTCAGTCTGCTCAGCCTCTCAGCAAGAAAGAAAAAAATAATTACATTTCCCCAAAATGTCAGACTGTTCGTTTAAGTTTTATGCTGTTACCAGATCTATGTCCTTATCTGAAGCTAAATATAATTGGTGTGCTGTTCAACAACATAACGGCAGATTGGATGTTCAGTGTGTTTGTGTGTGGGTGCGTGTGAGATGGAAACAAAGATAGAAAGGAGTCATGAACTCTGGGACACCTTCAGCAAACCATGAACACAAGGTTCACAAGTATGTGGTTCCCCACCACCCACGAACATGAATTGTTGCGATGAGGACGTGGCGTGGAACCTCCGCCGAGTCATTTTCTCTGAATCACGCCCCGGACTAACAACCTGCTTGCTCATCACCCAGAAAAGATGGCTGTTTGCCTTTCCAGCTCCCCCAGCATCCGGGTACACATGCTTGCATGTTTGTCACCTTGAGGCTTTATTTCTGAGGTGTTGGAGCAAGTCACGCTGCGAGAGCAAAGTGTGTGTGTGTGTGTGCGTGCTGGAATGTGTGTGTTGAAATTGGGATCGACAACAGGAAGCAGCCACATCCCATTTCTCTCCCCTCCGCTGTCAAACCTCCCTTGCTTTCTGCTTCCACATGACTGCAGATTTCTGTTTGCTGTCTGTTGCTTTAGCCTCTGCAGTGTGTTTTTCTCTCACAGTCTTTGTGCCCGCTCCCTCCTCCTCATGGGTTTGTATCAGCCTCAGTCCTCTGATTCTCCTCTGCTCTTTATTTCTGGTCTTACCCCTTACTCTTTGCACGTCTCTGGGGATCTGGTGAAGGTTTTTCTTCCCTTTCCTTCCCTGCTGCCCACCCTCCACCGTCTCCACCGATTCCCTGTCTTCTCCATTAGGATTTCCAGGCGGACTGAGGTTCCTTCAGTTGAGTGGTTAAATAGCCATTCGGTCTTCTTCCTTACACAGGGAAAGAGACAGAAAGGCTTTCCTGTGTTGCTTCCAACATGTTCCTCCCTTAAGAGCGTGTTGCCGTCTCCAGTAACAACAAAAACCTAATATACTTTAATAATTAATTGAGACAAATTACACACAACATTTTATAAACAATGAAACACAAAGTCTAGCTTAGATTACACACACAATTAGCTCAACCACTACTATTTCAAGAAGTCCTCAGAAAGCTATATGTTACTGTGCTTGAGGCTGAACTAAAACAATGCTCAGTCATGTTCTTCTCTGTTTATTAACTTGAACAATGAGAGACTAACTTTAGCCTCAGGCTGCTCAGTCATACATCACATTAGGTACAGCTCTAATTATTAAATCAAAATAAATGATACTTGGAGTCATTTGTTGTGGACCCTAATGAGATTCATTATTTACAGTAGGATGAATCAATGACATAATCTGTGGAGGGAGTTTACTAATTTATGCTATTTTGACATGAGTGCTCCCACATCCAGCATCTGTCTTCCTGCATATTGCTTATGTGTTTTTTGATGAGTGCAGTGATCTTACAGGCCTCATCACTGCAGCAATCCACCAAAAAATACCTAAAGAACTGTTGTGTGATTAGACTGAGGAGTCTTCATATTTTTAATGTATGCAATCCTGGGTTGGTTTTGATATCGACTCGTAAGTAAATAGAGATTCATAAGAAACTCTTGTGTGTATATTTAGGTGAGTCAAGTTTATTTGTACTGTGCATTTTATACACAGAGGCAAGTCAAAATGCTTTATATATTGCATTATAAAAACACTTTGAAACACAAATTGAGAGGACAACTACTAGACTAACTAACTACAGAGCAATTAAAAAGGTAAAATCAAAGAAATAAGTACTAGATAGTAAAAGATGCCAGCGCTCTATGGATTACAATGAATGCTTAAAGCTTCACTAATATATTTTTTTCATATAACAGCTACAGTGTGTAACTTTTATTTATTTATTTATTTACTTTTGAAATATGCTCCAAACATATCTTAATGTGGAGAGCTGCTGTCAAAGGCTTCTGTGACGCAGACTGATTGCTTCTAGCCAATCACAGAAGGCCAAGGTCAGGGTGAGTGAATGGGTGAATGTGGCAAGTACTGTAAAGTGCTTTGAGTGATCAGTACGACTAGAAAAGCGCTATATATAAGTGCAAGTCCAATTACCATATTTTAGTTTTCACAATTATTTAAACGATGTGTAATGTGAGAGGGGGCGCTCATAGTGATGAACCCACAAAGAAAAATCACTCGATTTTAGCATCTTTCAGCTCATTGTTTTGGTTTTACAGCCTGCAACTTTACTGTTTTGGTTCGTGCTCATTGCTCTCATTAGCGTAGTCTCAGCAGTAGCAGGCAGAGAAAAATCCCTGATGAACTGACTATATGCTAACAACAGACAGACAAGGTTACCAATTAGCTGATGAACACAGTGGAGCATTTAGCAGCTAAGGAGCCAGAGATTCCCCTCAGGTTTTGGTGGAGACCAAAAGTTCACCGGAACAACTTTATACTGTATTTTGTTTCAATGTTGTGTACACAGCTATTTTCATTGTCCCCAAGGGGCCAAAGAATCAGTTAACGCTGCTTTAAGGTTCAGTCAAAGACAGTGGAGAGCACAACATTTTTAGCCCAGATTTAATGAAAGTCAAACTTTCTGTAAAACTTCCAGATAAGCGAGCTCTAGTACCATTGATAATGACATTTTGTATCCTCGTGGGGCTGAAACCAGACCCTGCCTCCTCCTATTTCTGTCTTCAGTTCCTCTCTGAGAGATCCCTGTCGATGAAATCTTTCTGATGTGTCGGATGGATGTTGAAACTTCTTTTTCCTTTTCCAGTAGCAGAGAGCAGAGCTTACAGTTTGGTGAGGAAGAGATGGATAGAGGAGCTTCATATCTCAAACACAAACATCTTCATGTTTTCACTGTAAATTTCCACAGCGAGTCATCTCATAACAATAACAATGGAGACAGTATACAGTAATAGGCCTGTCTCAATCACTTTACATGCCATTTTATATGATTTAATGAGCCCAATGTAGATAAAAATCATGTTATACCACATTATGAACAGTTGCCAAGAGAGAAACTCTAACCGGGATTGATCACAGAAGGGAAGATGAGAAGTTATAGCCACTAAGTTATCATATTATTTACTGATTCACTGATTATTTACTCACAGATGTGATAGCACTTTCTCTTCCATTTCTCCCCTACAGTCAAACACCTAGAATAATTTCGGACTCATATTTTTGTAATCTGTGCCTAAAGATAAGGAAAGTTAACTGTGCCAGATGCCAAACTATTTTTACTCCAGAATGTCCCCATTTCAAGAACATTCGCTTTGAGTGTTGGTGCTGTTTTGACAACTCTGGATTGTATAACAGCTCTAAGTGGTGAATATTTTACAGTAGTTGTTGCATAAAAGCATCCTCCAATCAGCCTCCTTCATACAGTTTGTTAAAAACAAGTGCTTGTAAGAGAACACGAGCAGCTTGGTTTATTTCATGACTTGATGAGGATGTTTAAAGCGAGAAAAAAAAGAAACACAAACCAATTGAAACACAGATCTTATGTTCCCATTCCCCATCTGCAGTGATGGTCTGAACCCTTTAATGGTTCCTGTGTCTTTGTCAAGGTCAGCTGACTGAATCTCCTTGTTCAGCCCTCCTGACTGCATTGTTTAGACAGCAGAGGCACAGGCTGTTTATAAGGACACAAACAGAGATACATAAAGAAAAAAAATACAGACTTGAGGACGACTGCAGCTTCTGGGAATTGTAGAAGTCCCACATGGAGGCTGTTCCACATTAACAGGCGTGGAAAGCGAAGAGAAAGCTCTGTAGAAGACGGGATGTGAGATTTTGGGTGGGTGGTGGGAAGATATTTGGATATGAGAGGGTTTGTCTGGAAGAGAAAACTAACGCTGAAACGATTAGGCAGTTAGTTTAATAGCAGATATATACAGAAAAAAAGCAACAACAATTTGGATGTTTGATCAGTTGTTTGTATCAAGCAAAAAATGATCTGATTCCAGCTTCTTAAATATAAGGATTGGCTGATTTTCCCTGTTTTATACTATAATCAAAAATATATTGGATATCTTTGGATATAGAGCTGTTGAAGCAATTGAAGATGTCGCTTTGGACTCCAAGATAATGATGGACATTTTCTTGGCTAAATCATTAATGGATTAATGCATACAGACTTATGCATAATAAACATGTATTGTTAGTTGCAACACTTATGAAAAGCATACAATATTTTTATGATAGCCATGTCTAAATGGTAATGTGACAACAATGTGACATTATGAAAGGAGTCACTTGTAGTGATGAACAGAGAGAGATTTATCACTTGAATCTGCAGTTCCCCTCTGCTGAGCTTTTCATTGTTTAGCTGTCCGGCCGCAACTGTACTGTTTTGGTTCACTCTCACTGTTCTCTTTGTGCCACTTTCTGCTGCAGGAGGTAGCCGTTTACAGTGAAACAGCTCTAAAAAACCCACTGCACACCACCTGCTCAGCACCAAGAGGCAGACTGACACAGTTAGCGACTAGCTGGTGAACATAGTGGAACATTTAGCAGCTAAAGATCCAGATATTTTGGTTAAAGACCAAAAGCAGAGCTAAAACAGAGTGTATATTAGAGTTTCCCAGAAACGCTGTAAATTAATTACATTTAATTAATGTTGCATATGTAAATAAGTAAGTGTTAGCTAACGCTGCCATCAACTTAAAAGATAATATATCAGTGTTGCGTTTCACAGCTTGTTTCCACTGCCGCTAAGTGGCCAAAAAAAAAATCTGCCGTTGAAGCTTAAAGAGATGAACAGAACTGCATGTTTACAGAGATGATATTAGTCAGGTGTTTCAGGTTTGTCTGCATCTCTCTGCACATCTGTGCTTTTTCATTGTGGCAGCTGTCACTATGAAATAACATTTTCCATTTTCCATTATTTTTGGGGGTGCTTTAACTTGTGCCTTTTGGCTGATTTGAACTTGAACTTTGACACCAAGTCAAGGTCATCTTCCATCAATGCAGAGACGGCTCATCGGCACTGGACATTTGGGGCTGCTTATATAATTGATAATCCAAGCTTAAAGTTGTTAAGCTAATGTGATCTGACTGATAACGTGAACATTCAGGAATTTTTATCATCAGAGCATTTGCATGTACGATTATTCAGTCACACATTGTTTTTTCAGATGACATGAATAGAATCACTGCAGGGAAAGCTAGAAATATGTGGTGAGCAGGCTGCAGACAACTGCTAACTCTCTCTGAACAGAGCTGGTTTGTTTTGTTTGCCTCTGTATCTGGGTAACACACTGTCCCTTAAAATGATGAGAACTTGCCCCCCCCCCCGCCTGCGGTCTAAATATCCCGCTGCTCTCTCACCATCCATTTCTCTGCTCTCTCACTCGCTCTCTCTTTTTCCTCTCTCTCTCTCTCCCTTTGTGTTTGGATTGTGTATTTCTCTCTGCCACCAACCCTCGGTGTGTGTAAAGGGCAGGACAGCAGCTGGTGTGTATATAAGAGAGGTTTTGACAAAATGTGGAGGAGAGAGAGTGTCCTGCAGTCACATATGGACCATTTGCTCAATACAAATCTATCTGAGGTGAACATGTACATTTTTGCCACAAGTACAGTTTGCCCTTGATGGCACAGATTTACCAGTCAACTATAAGACAATATACCCTTGAACTTGGCAGTAATACTGCTCTTCCCTCCTGTGCCCGCAGGGAGGTCGCTCAGATCGACCAGTTCCTTCAGGAGACAGCGGCGCGGGAAGCCAATGCCAAGGTTCGTCTGCAGCAGTTCATAGAGGAGCTGCTGGACCGAGCCGACCGCGCAGAAAAACAGCTACAGATCATCAGCAGCTGCGGCACCACGCCAAACGGCAGCCTGGGGCGCTGCAGCCTCCAGGCCTCAAAGGGCAATGGACGCCAGGTGAGGATCTTTGAAGTTGTATATTTCATGTTCGGATCTGACTTGATTTTATTGATAATATTAAAAGATAGTTCCAAACAGGCAGGACAATAAAACGTTATGCAGGTTCTTGTCAGCCATACATAACGACGTCAGCTAACATGCATATATATTTTTAAAATGCTGAGCTGATCCTGATCACATTTAACTGCATGATAACACAGAAAAAGATATAAAAATGTTCTTTTTAAATCACAAGCTGTTTGACATTTAATTTTGTGACATTTTTTCAATTGTCATAATAAATCAGACGACTGAGAATAATTCAATTTTATTTCATAGCACTGTGATTCTTTTATAAATAGGTTTTTTTGTGTGTTTTTTACAACCCAAGACTCCACTTAACGATTCCACAGAGTGCTTCTTCCTGGTTTCTGACAGACACCGCTTTTACTTGACAGAGCAGCTTTTTGCTTTTGAATAGTGTATAAGCATTGATTATAGAGAGTAACGTCCCTGTAATGCACCACAGGTCAGCCCCATAATGGGCTTTATGATGCCTGAGACAACAAGTCTACTCTTCTTTAAAAAGCTAAAGAGCAGTAACCACCCATTTCTTCAAACATCAGCAGGTGAAGTTCAATAAACTGGTGGAAGATCAAAACCTCACCACAAGCACAAGACTAGAATTCGTGGGTGAGCAGAGACAGAAAATGGAATAGGACTCACTCACAATGAAGTGTGTGTTTCATTTCACCTACAAGCTGAAGATTTGTTGGTAGAGAAGAAGATGATGAGTATGTGTGTGTGCGTGTATTAAATGTGTTGTGAATGTGCGTGTCTTTTAAGTCATTTAGCTCATTTGTTGAACAGTAATCAGCCAGTAATTACCTGTATTAGCATGGCTTTAATTAAACTGTGCAAAGTTGTTTTTTTATGACCTTTAATGCAACAGTGACTGGAAATGTAATATGATATATATAAAGAACTGTATGTATTGTATTGTACAGTAACGAAAGGGAGGATTTAGTACCACAATGGCAAATGCAGATAATGAAGATCCATTTAAAGAGATTGCAAACAAAAGTAATGTCAGCTTTATACTTTTTATTTGCCAAATGACATAAAAGGAAATATTGTGTCACATCCTATCAAATGTCCAAACCCATTCCTGACTATGAAAGTAGGAGTGAATGTGAGGGGTTTTTTACTTGAATCTTTCCCTTAAGTCCACAATTTGACTTTTGGCTGTTTGATAAATACATATCCAGTTCTGACCATGAAGTGTATATCTACAGCGTTTGGTTCTGTAAGCTTTGCTCACCCACCATAGGAGTATAAGATTGGGACTTATGTCTGCAAGGTGACCAGGAGACTTGAGTCCTGTCTGTTTAGCCTTCAGCATCAAAACAGTGGAAATAGCTAGGCTCTGTAGCAGACGACATCCTGACCAGAGAGTGTACTCACATAAAAAGCTGCCTCTTGCTCCGGAAACCGGAGATCAGCTCTTTGCCTCCAGGCACAGCACAGCTTCCACTGTGGTACTTTTCTCCTCTGCTTTGCCTTATTACACGATGATTACCAAAAAAAAAAAAAAAAAAAAAAAAGAAAAAAAAAAAAAAAAAGGAAAGTAAAAGCAGACATTTTCTGTACTTAAAAAATGTCACTTAATCAAGTTATTATCCAACACCTCTTGAAAAAAAGAAGTGACCTGTTTCACATTGCACAAATGTGTGTGCTGCCATGGAAACCAGCTCTTGCTCTTGCTGAAGGTTTCAACATGATTTTGAATCAGAAGTAATGTGGTACAGATTTGCTGTTTCATTTTCGCTTATTATTTGAGCGATCCATGGTACAAAATATTCTCCTCAGATCACTATCACTGAGTGCAAAGATATTCTTCATACAGTTACACAGTGCAGTGAGTAATGCTGTAAAGTAAAGTGATGCCTCTTTTGTAATGCTGATAGTAGCCTGTTGCAAAGATGCCTGATACTGTTTAATGCCATCTTACAAGTAAACAAGAATTGGACCCCAGAATACGTCTTAAAATAATAAAGAAATGTACTTTTTCCCCTTTGAGCTATGTTAGAATGTCATGTGACCTGTGACTGACCTGAAATGCTGCCTAAATTTAGACCTGATCTCTTTGGATTTAAACGTCAGTCAGTTTCACGTCTCTGTGCTTGTGCACCGTCGTAGGACTGTGAATAATCAACATGACAAGTACAAGTGTGGAGTCACACACTGGTTGGCACTCCGTTACACGGTCACGGGAAGCCCAGAGATGTCGCCCACACACCTTCACAACCCGACTCTCCATCTCTCTGTCACGGCATCAGCAAGGTCGCCCGCACCTCCTGAGGGACGGGTTTTAGAGCCGCAGTGGTGTTTTAAGACTGACAGTGAGAGAGGGGATGGATGACTTGTTTCCTGCTCGCTCTCTAGTTCAATCCAAGATGAATCTAGTGCATTTCTTGAAAGAAAGCAATGCACTGTAGTGTTTGATGAACCTTTGGTTCTGTAACGAGGAGAGAACAAGAAGCAGAAATAACAAAGAATAAGACCTTAAACTTAATTCACAAGACTGGAGCTTGTTTTACTCCATCTATTTCTGGGAGATTTGTCCCTGCTCTGCCTTCACTGCAGACTGGCCAGGAATGAGAGCCATGGATGGTGTGTTTGCCTGTTTCCTCCATGATCCATTTCCACTGGCCCTGAGCCAGAAACAAGCTGCGTGAGTAAAGCAGAGAAAAGGAGAGGGAGAGAGAGGGAGTGACAGTGCCTGTGTTTGTGCACATTTTCCCTCTGTGGCACGTTGCCAGTCTGGTACACAGAGTTCCACCTGGCACTGCTTCACACACACACACACACACACACACACACACACACACACACACACACACACACACACACACACACACAAAACACACACACACACACACACACACACACACACACACACACACACACACACACGTACAAACACTATACACACAGCATACTTCAATGCACAGGCGGCTTTGAGTGGTGTGTGAAAGAGTGACTGGGAGGATTTTGCTCTCAGGCTAACAGAATGAGTGAGAGTCAGATTGCACACCCACTACCAGATACACTTAAAAATTTACACCTGCTTTCAGAGCTACAGCCACATTTTGTTTGGTAGTAGGAAAGATGCTGAGAGTCTTTGTGTTGCTAGAGTTAGGGTTTAAGGATGTTAAGATGTCGGTCAGCCAGTGTGTGTCAAGAATGAGATATCCTGACTATTACAGGCCAGACTGCCGTGATGTTTTTTCATTGATATTCATGATCCATCATGAACCAGTCATCTTCAACTTGACACATGATATTGACGTGTACAGTAATGACAGCATTTGCATCAGATTTGTTCATGGTTATTCATGGTGATTTGAAATGATATTCGTCCAGCACCAGGTCAAAATATCACTGTTGAACAATACTAAAGCTCATGATAAGGTAACTTTGTGGTGACTGCCCTTAGTTTACCTCCAGTGTCAACATAGGGCCAAAATTCCCATTTCCATTTTGAACATTTCTATTTCATGATTTTTATGTCAAATACCAAAAAGATCCTAATAGCCTTAACAAGCTCCCGCAGTGTCACCTCACTGTTGTCTATGACGGATCATCATTTACTCAGATGTCTTAACCGTACAGCCGTACTGTTTATGCTCAAACCTGTAAGATGAAGGTAGATGAAACCACACCACCAAACCATATAGAAATGTCTTTAATTACAAGACGATTTCAATCCTATCTTTATATTGTCACGGCCTGTTTACAACTGTTTATGCCTGTAAAATAAGCTACTATTTGATTTTATTCCTTTTCCAGTGGGGATTTATCATCAGTCATCATTTTTATAGCAGTTTTAACTTAGTGTGACAACTGTTTGATAATGACATGAACAGTATTGTGTGCATACGTTAGAGTTTGTTGTCGTTATTGTATTTTTGAGTATTTTAAACCACAAATGTTCACATTTTTCTCAAACTCCCACACGCTGTAGATTACAATTAGTAAACAAAATCAATGGCACAGGCAGAGCATCAAGGTCGTCACCCATTCATTTTGAATGGGTTTTAAATAGGTTTAGCAAGGAATACTGTAATCTCACACAACAGCCATATCTCTATGTAAATGATGTTAGAGCCAGGGGCACGTCTAAGGAAGCTTGAAGCGCTGAATCATTTTAATAACACTTTCCTTTCTTAGCCTCCAATCTGCATCTTTGTGTCTCTCTCCAGAGAAACTCCAGCCTCTCTGGGAGCACAAGAGGCATGTACCAGGTGTCAGACCGACGCTCCTCCCCCAGCACAGGGTAAGTCAGCGCCTTGCTCCTGTTCCACATTTACAGACGATTTCACGCCTTCTCAGACATTGAATACCTTGAGTCTAAAATCCAAATCCAAAATACCACTGTGCCGTAAGGAGCTTTATGATACACTAACTGGTACTCTTAACCATCAGGAAGTAAAGAGAGGATTTTCAAAGATCTTATTTGCTGTATTTACATGTGGTATAATGAGGAATTGTCCTTCTTATATACTGTCTACAGTGTTCTTTAGAGAGTGGTAGCAATAGTTGAAGGTCAGCTGTTGAGGGAGCTGTGAAATGTCTGTCCGTCTGTTTATTTGAAAAGAAAGCAGGTTTTCTGGTCCAGCTGGAGACTTTGTGACTCTCCTTGGCTGTCAAATGAAGATGGTGCACCTCATCTTTCTTACCTAGTGAGAGCTGTTGTAGTAAAACACAATCTGTCAGTTATGTGAAAATATAACAGAACCCCTGGAGCCCCAAAGCTTTTAACTACCATCTGCTGTGCTGGCTGCCCCTGGCCTTTGGGGGTACAAGTTCTCAGTCCCCTGTATAAATGTTTGTCAGCGCGGCACTTGCAGTTACAGTACCTCAGAAAAACAATGAAAACAGTGGAAGCACCATGGTTACAGCCTGTGGCACTATATCATTTTTGCCTTTCCCTCAGTGGTTGAAATTCAAAGTCAGGACATTATACTGTAGTTATCTCAATATACTGTCGTGTACTGTACTATAGTTATTGCAGTACATTAGGTTTACTAAAAGATCAGCTTAGATTTATACAACAATGCTAAAGTGCTAAAACAATTATCAGCGTAGTATGACTGGATTAGTTGATCAACAGTAAAGTAGGCAACTTTGTGAATCGTTTACGTCGTTTATGAATTGCTGAACATTCGCCGGTTCCATCTTCTCACAGGTGAGGGTTTGCTGCCTTTCCCTGTTTGAAATCACTATCAATCGATTAATTGATAAAGAAAATGTTAGTTGCGGCCCTACCGTCGTCACACAGTAACAGAGCGACTTCATGTAGTTTGCTTCATATTGAGAATAGTGCGACTCCTCATCCTACATGCTTTTTCACACACTGACATCCACATTAAGATATTCATATGTCCTATAGTGTTGGACACTGTGATAGTGTGACAGAGTAGATCGGCTCTCATCGGCGCTGAGATGCAGGTAGGACGTTTCTCTGCATGAGGTGTGACTCTGCTGGAGATTTCAGACGTATGACCGTGCCATGATACTCACTGACTAACACAGCTGTCGTCCCCAGTTGGTATGTGAACGTCTTTCCTAACGTGATGTAACACACAACCCGTCAGGCCTTCTCTGTTGCGTTGAATCATTGATGGCACGACACACTCACACACACACACACACACACACACACACACAGTGGCCCAACAGCCTTCTGCTGTCTCGAGTTATGAATAGCTATTCATCAAATATTAAGATATTTTTGCCACTAGTTGTAGTAAAGGTCATAATCGCAAGTGTGCAACAGTTTAGTAATTTATTGATATTGACCTCACCAGATATTTATACAACAATCATTAGTCTACATACGTCACTTTTGCACCAAAATACCTCAGTAACAGTTTGCTTTTTTTTAATCATCATTAATTTTATGTTTTCTATTCATAACAGTAATAAATAAAATGTAATAAAATGATCCTCTTTAAATCACTTTTGTTTTTGTTCTCATTCTTTTCCAAACAACATAGAAAACCAGTGTAAGAGCTTCGAATGTAAATGTAAACCACAGCTGAATGAGAACAGTACAATCAGGACATGAAACGTTACACTCTGAGAGACATGATAAGTCTGTTCATACTTCATACTTTGCACTTTAGGAAACACCAGGAGTAGAGCGATAAGAATTGGTTTGTTTCTTCCTCTGATTATCGAGTTGAGTTTTATATTTACTCTCTGATGCTACTTTGCATTCTGGATGCACACGCAGAAATCATTAATTAGCAGTTGCTACAGTAATTGTGAGTTTCTCGTGATTGGTATCGAGTCATATCCCTTGTCATGCTATTGATTTAATGCTGACAAAACATTATTATCAGGTTACTGCTTTAAACTGGCTCATTAGCAGCCTGTAACGTATGCCAGTTGTGTCTCTGTCCCATTTTAGACTGCAAAACAGAATCACACTGTTTTCATCTTATGTAATCTGAATGCAAATTTGTGGCTTCACATGTGTTTCATCCTCTGTGCGGCCTTTTCACTTACAAGCACTGATAAGAGCTACCTGCAGGATCACCTGTGATTCACTTTCACCTTTCTTGCTTAAATGATTCATGCAGATGCTTTGACTCTTCTCAGTATGCTGAGAGAAAGAGGGGGGAGTACTGAGAAGGAAGGAAGAGAAGAAGACAGAAAGAAAAATGCCCTACTTTTTGAGAGGCTGATATTTGTAACTGCTCATTACTTGTGTTGGCTAGGAGGTTATTTTAAGTACTGTCACAGTACGTATGTACAAAAGCTGCCCTCATTCTACAATAAATCCTCTGAAATGCAGCTGTTCATTATCAGCCGTACAGTAATGTACCTATTTGTGGTTCATTTTGGTTTTAGACGTGGTTCACTGCATCCACTTTTGCTAAACTAAATGCCAACACAGCTGTTTTCCTCAGTGGAGAGGATGTTACACCGTTTAGAAACGACTGAAGTCTTTACTGACTGAAGAATCAAAGGAACCGGTCACCTAAGGATTCAGAGCAAGTGTAACAGAGCTACATTTTCATGCATCAAGTGTTAAGGAGAAGCACCTCTGCATATCTCTGCCTAATTATAAAGTATTCTGAAGTCTGAAAACAAGATCATTAAAAATCAGAATGAGATAAAATACAAATATCTGGTTGTCAGTACAGTGTTGATTGTTCTGTCTTTGTATTAGATTATATTAGCACTAAAAAGGTAAGAATGGTTGCAACAGTGATTGAGATCCAAAATATAGATTATTGATGGTACAGGATGATCTTCAAGAGGTTGTGCATTAATACTTATATACTTATATACTTATACTTTTCTATATTAAAAGTTGCACCAATAGACCACAACTGCTGGATTGTGATTTTGTGAAAGCAAACTCCATGAAAGTGCATCATGAACAGATTTAAGGAATAGTTCTGTATTTTGGGAAATACATACAAACACATATTTTGAAGAGAGTGACATGAGAAGATCTGTACCGTTCTGTAGGAAGCTACAGCCAACAGCCTGTTAGCTTAGCTTAGCATAAAGACCAAAAACAGAAGGAAGTAGTTAGCCTAGCTTTTTTTTATATCTTGTCTTAATGCCTTTTATGCCTTATGTAAAGCACTTTGAATTGTCTTGTTGTTGACTGCTGTATAAATAAACCTGCTCGCCTTGTTTCTAAAGCTCAGTAATTAACATGCTATACCTTGTGAGTTTAAACTGTGAAAAAGAAAGAAGAGAAGAAAAAAGAGTATAAAATAACTGGCTTCTGTCTGTAACTTCATATTTAATGTAAAGACATAAGAATAGTATTGATCTCCTCATGTAACTCTCTGCAAGAGAAGTGAATAAGCTTTTCCCAAAATGTGAAACTATTGATGATCATCTTCCTTCTTGATGTGGAATGGACCATCCATTTATAAGATGTGTTATCCTGTCAAAAAAAAAAATAATTCAATCATCGTTTATACTGCACTTCCCTCTCTTCTGCTGCAGAGCATCAGGGCGGATCAAGTCCGTCTCACAGGGATCTGGAGGTTATGACAGTGACAGCGTCGAGATGCATCCCATGGAGGACTGTCCCGAGGCTCAGTACTATCACATGCAGTGCCGGCTGGGTGAGGGGGGTTACGAGCGCTCTCCTGGATGTGGCGGCGGTGGCTCGAGAAACTGGGGTCTCCGTAAACAGGCTATCCAAAACTGGCAGCGACGACCTTACAGGAACAGCACTGAGGGCGAGGAGGGAGACGTGTCGGACGTGGGCTCCCGGACCACCGAGTCTGAAGTGGAGATGTGGGAACAAGAGAGGAGAGCTGTGGCTGAAGTCCAGCAGTCTGCTGCGCCCTATCCTCACCACGGCAGGGCAGGTTACCGCCCTAACACAGGTAAGAGCTCTCTGTAAAAGTGATTCAGAGCAGTAGAGCTGGTTATTCTTAGAAATCCAGGTATTGCACCTCTGCACCAGTCTCACATTCAGGCAGTAGCTCAGACACAGGGGAGCCAGGATTCACTGAATAAAGGCCTTAAAATGACTCCCATAAGAGCAGGGACTGATGTGGATCTAGGTCAGGTTGAATTTGAAGCGCTGTTATGTTACAGGAGCTGTGTCACTGATCAAAGATCATTCTACAAACAGTGTGGACCAGACATGAGCATATATGGTAAACTTGGAGGGAAGAGGTCCAGGAACTGCAGCTGTGTGTAGAAACAACAATATAAACACTTCTATAAATGTTGATAATCTATTATTTTTCTGAGGAATTTTTCCTTCACCAAAAAATGAGTCACAGGATCGAAGGTGTTGTAAAGTGTTTGGCTGTGTACAGTAAATCACAGACTTATAGGCTTTAGAAGAGACATTTCAGTAACCAGTCAACATTTTTAAAGCATCAGTATAAACCTTGCATTTATTTATTCATTCAGTTTGGCATTAAAATGTCAACACAAAATACCAATCACTTGGATCTTGGCCTTCCTTGTTTCTTCCCAGTTACTCAATTTGATGGTGTAGTTATTATTTATTATCATGTGAAGGCCACAAAATGTGGCTAAAAGCCCGGGAAACACCAGATACGTAATGTTGGATCTTGAGATGATAATTACTTCAAATTGCTTTTTCCATGGCCGAGAATGAATCTTCAAACTCAGTTTGTTTTTGGGATTGTGTGACAAATGATAATGTTAATGAGATTTATTCAAAGTGCAAAAGCAGATGTCTAAATATAGTTTGAATTTAGTATTTTTGAGACTGAAAATAAACTGTTGTTTCTCTATTCTTAACCATAGCTTGATGTTTGTTTTATAGAGGAGCGACTTTATGTGTTTGTGCTGTGTTATTGATTTTGTAAACACAGTTTAGGGCCTTAGCGATTACAGTTGTGATATAACCAGCTAAAGTCCTTTTTTTCATGAGGTGTTTTGTTTTGTTTACCACCAGTATGTTATGTCAGTTATAGTTAGTGTGTAAACCCAGTCATACATTGCAATGAGTCCTATACGCTCTCTGTTCTGCGTGTCTGTCTTTGGTAGACATTGAACATATTTGTATTTGGGAGAACACTATTTGTCTGTTGTACGGTCTCAGTTTCTCCTCTCATACTAAGCTGTGCAATCTACAAACTGAGCCAAGTCAGACAGCCACTCTGCCCGCACATTTCTTCAGATCCACCACAGATTGTACATCTCTCTGTTAACTTCATGCCCCTGCCAAGATCCTTAAACTCACTGCTGCTGCACTCCATTTTTCTCCACCTGCTGTTCTTCTAAATACCAGGAGGACCAAGGCATTCTGGGAGGGTGCAAAACTGGGCCAGAGCCCTATGACAAATTCGTATGAACTGCTATTACTGCCCCATTAGCTCAAAGATTTTTCTCACGTAACACTCAACATGTTACTGGCATTCCTTGGCTCTGACGTAGTTGTCCTTATTGGGAGAGTCTCTGCCAGGTTTTATCAGATGGTATGTATCTACAAGCACACAGTTTTCTCTCTGCATGTAACACACTGCTTGGCTTTTTTAGTTCATTTTCCAGTCTTGAGCGTAGGTGGTGTGTGTGAGAGAGAAAAAGGAAGAGTGAGAGTGTAAGCATTGGTTCATAGCCCTGATGGTTTCGAGCAGACGCCTTCCAAGGCCAAAGATGAAATGAGTCATCTAGGAGCAATCTTGCTGGGAGGAATAATTCAGGCTTGGACTGGACACATGGCATCAGCCAGTAGATAGCAACAGACAGAATGAAAAGATGAAAAGAGGAGAAAAAAAATTATGTAATCTCATCTAGTGTCTTGTTGAAGGTTGGCGCCACCATGTGACTGAACATCTTTCAACATTGTTTAAGTGGCATTTACCTCTCTTTGCTTTTGAAAATGGGCTTGACTGCAGTAACAGAAGTAAAATAAATGTGTCCAGGCATGAAGTTACTGAGTTAAATCCACCTGGCCTTTTTTAGAATGTACATTTACAACTTAAATGATCATGATCATAATAAAAACATGATTTATTAAATACTTTACAATAAACAAACAGTGAGAACAATTAAGCCAACAGTAAAACATTTCAAATATAAATAGCAAGAAAGAAATTGAGAAGAAAAAGTACTGGTCAATACCAAATCAATATGTGTATAATGTGTGCATCTGTGTGTTTACACTGTATATGTATGTGTATATGTATACACTGATTTATTAGGTACACCAGCTAAAACAAATGCAGTCTAATACAACAGTCCTGCAATAAATCCTACGTTCATGAAGGTTATTATGTTCAGTTTTGCTGAAACTGTTTTAGAGAGGTGTCGGTTCATCTTAAAGATCGTTTTGCTTTGAGTTATACTGACAGATGTTTCTACTATTTTGGCCAGCTCGTTTATATCAATGAGGGTAGGATACGTAATGGAAACACCTCCCTGTATGATGCAACACAGTTTAACAGCACCACAAACTACATCTTCCCAAATGATCATAAAGTTGAATCTACGAGGTATAATCGTGAGGCCAGGACATGAAAAGCCTTAAAAGTAATGAGCAGAATCTTGAAATCAAATTCACCAGCAGCGAGGGTTAGGATATTAAAAGCCGAGTAAAATCTTCACGACCAATAATAAGGATTTCAGCTTAATACTGTAACACTCACAGGCTTCAGCCTTTTTCAATTGTGCTTCATTTTAACCTTTTACCAGCCACTGTTCCACCTGCAGGACACAAGCATGATGCTGAACTTATAGCAATAAAAGTTACATTAAGGTATATTATATATTATTATGTTAACAATTATGTTATATGATTATGAACCTTTAATATATCTGTTGTGTGTAACTGTGGTCATTATTAAGAAGAAACATGCTGTTGTAAAAATAACTAACAACTAAAACTCTCCCTACCTTTAAAGTAGTCTAGTCATCCAACAGTGTAATCAATACTTAATGTCCAGATTCACTCCAACAATCAAAAACATTTTTCTTTTCATTTTAAGAATTCCACGTCCAAACAGTGTTTAAAGGATTGTGACTTTTCTTCCCACAGGGCGGTCGGAAGGGGTCTACAGCAAACCATGCCGTCATGAAAAGAGCCCGTCCAAATCCAATGAGGTGATCAGTCCAGAGATCCTGAAGATGCGTGCGGCTCTCTTCTGTATCTTCACCTACCTGGACACTAAAACCCTGCTGCGAGCCGCTGAGGTGTGCCGGGACTGGAAGTTTGTGGCTCGTCACCCAGCTGTGTGGACCAGAGTGCTCCTGGAGAACGCTCGCATCTCTTCCAAGGTGCACAGCGAACATTTAGATACTGTCGGAGGCATTATCAAACCACGTGGCGCATTTAACTGTATCGTCTTTGCCGTGTGTTATGAAGGCTTTCACTCATCACCATGTTTTTCTCTCAGTTCCTGAGCACGTTGTCTCAGTGGTGCACTCAGACGCACTCCCTCATCCTGCAAAACCTCAAACCCCGACAGCGAGGCAAGAAGGAAACCAAGGAGGACTACCTTAAAAGCACACGGTGAGACACACATGCAGTACAAAGAGACGCAGATACATTACCCGGTCATTTGAGGGCTACTTAATGCATTGTGCATTATTTTGGCTTGAGAGGAAGCCAGGAGGAGGAACATAAGCGATTGCATACTGACATTTCCTGTGCTGTTTGATTATGATGAGTGTGTGAAATATCAGTTTTCATTTCGTGGAAAGAAGTTGTGTAAGTGTTGTGTGAGTGAGACACGGTATGTTGTAGCTCAAAGCTTCTCTTAAACTGCTCAGACGGTGCATATACATTCTGCGTGTTGTGTATACTGCCACAGACATTTCAGAAACATTTTGTCCTGTGCTATAAGTGGTTGAAGTGCTGTTCTGAAAATGAGGAGAATCACTTCCTCTGCTCTGTCTTTGTCTTTTTCCTGTTGACCTTCACTCACATCTCCATCTAAGTGGCTGTCTGGAAGAGGGTCTGGAGGCGTTGTTGAAGGCCACAGGAAGCAACCTGCTGATACTGAAGATTTCACACTGCCCCAACCTGCTGACTGATCGCTCCCTCTGGCTGGCTAGCTGCTACTGCCGAGCTCTGCAGGCTGTAACCTACAGGTACACCAGTACATGGTCTAATTGAATCATTTATCTGCAGATTGATGTACCAAGCGACAACATTCTGCCCTGGATTTAATGCATTTCACTTATAGTATCCCACGTATGTATTAATAATGATACATTGCAATGTCTTTCATGTTCCAGGAGCGCCACAGACCCGGTTGGCCAAGAGGTGATCTGGGCCCTCGGAGCAGGTTGTAGAGACATCATCTCCCTACAAGTGGCGCCACTACACCCATGGTAATTTAACAGAGAAATATACAGTTATCGCTGCAACTCTGATCATAACTAAATGCTCTATGTGTTGTGATCACCACACTGTAGTAAAATCATTGAAACGTGGCTTTTATTGTTTTGTCTCTTTCAGCCAACAACCTGCTCGTTTCAGTAACCGATGTCTGCAGACTATTGGAAGATGTTGGCCACACCTCCGGGCTCTCGGAGTGGGAGGGGCCGGATGTGGCATTCAGGGTTTGGCCTCACTGGGTAAATGCTCCTCGTAAAACAATCATTCACCATGTAGCTATTTCTGCACCGGCAATTTCGGCAACAAGCACATTGGCTTAAATGGTACACAGATGGTATCGCTATGTCAGAATACAACCCAAAACGGTTTTATCTGTACCAAGCCTTTACGTGCTGTACCTTTGTTGTGTTGTACCTTGACACTACTCCATTTTGTCCCCCCTATCTCTTCCTCCGTTTACTTCCTTTTGACACCACCACCAGCGAGGAACTGCATGCGTCTGCAGGTGCTGGAGTTGGACCACGTGAGTGAAATCAACCAGGAGGTGGCAGCAGAGGTTTGCAGAGAGGGTCTGAAGGGTCTGGAGATGCTGGTGCTCACTTCCACACCAGTCACCCCGAAAGCCCTGCTCCACTTCAACAGTGAGTGTAAACACTGACAATATTTTGTGTACTGTCGAAGGTAAGGGTGTTGGGTAGGCCACTAAAACAATGTGGGTTATGTTTATATCTAGGCAGCTAGGACTGTTATTGTTTAAAAAAATGTCAAGTGCACGATTTTGCTCTCAAACTGTTGCTGGTCGTAATGACTTGAGGTCTGTTTTCCTATTTCCTGTTTCTGAACTTTTCACACCTTGTTGATGCTGAAAAATGATTAATGCTGCTTCAATCCTCCTTCCACTCATGCAGGTGTTTGCCGCAACCTGAAGTCCATCGTGGTTCAGATTGGTATAGAAGACTACTTTGAGGACCCCAACAGTCCTGAAGCCAGAAAACTGTTTGATGAGATGGTTAACAAGCTGCAGGTAACAGCACCTGTGTCTCAGATTTGCGTTGTATCAAATTTGTTATTAATCAAATTATATAGAGCCAAAAGATTTGGGGTAAACCATGGGCTTTTGGTGGGCATCTGGGGCCTGGTAGATAATCCAGCCATACACTCACATTCCTTTACTGCATAACTGCTCTTCCATCCATCCCTGTAGAGCAGTGTTGACTGTGTGACAGTAATGGCAAACAGGGAGGTTATCTCTGTTAATGGAAGTCTGCACTCTGTTAAACATCTTGTGAACCAACACGTCCTTGGAGTTTTGCACCACTATATTTACATGACTAACAGTTAAGCTAATAGTTGTTTGGGGGATGAGATGTGTCTATTTTTATTGCAACTGCACACCATTTAAACCATGACTCAATCCTTGAAGTCCCAGTGATGGCTGGTTGTGGATGTGCTGTTGCTAACTCACTCAGTGAGTGAGAGGCTCACTGTAAGAGGCTCAGGTCATTCTTATAGCTGACCACACACAAACAGAGACAAAAAAAAAAGGCTGTGAAATCCCAGGTTTTATTTATGCTTTGTTTTTATGAGTCAGTTTACAGTGTGTTCTCCTTGGATATTACACTCAAGATGGTGGGATTGCTCATAGCAGTTAGGTAACCTCTCTGAAAACTGCAAAGAGCTATAATTTATTTTTATCTATCCCTTTTCAAGTTTGCTGTGAAAAGGAAGCCGGAGCTCGCCTCTCATGTTTAATCATCTCTTATTTTTTTAAGCAAGTTCTGAAGAGGTGAATCTCATGAAGCGAGACAGTCATCCTTAACCTGCTGCACCTCAGTACTGTAGTTTGTGTTACAGCTTCCTGTCATATATCACTTATTGTACACACTTACTGCAAATGGAAGAAAATATAAAAGCGTGAACACATGGAGGGGCTGGAAATAGAAGTGGCCTTCAGGTAAAAACTCACACACAGGTTGCTTTTGATGAAATGAGATTCAGGCATTCCTTCCTTCCTTTTCTTTCAGGCTCTGAAGAAGAGACCTGGCTTCTCCAAAATCCTCCATGTGAAAGCAGACAGTCTCTGCTAACATCTTTTGTGCAGATTCTTCAAGTCTTGGAGAGGTGCCATCTTGGCTCCAGTCAATCAAAAAGACCCAGCTGTTTTGAGCCCACTCTTTGGGGTTGAATGCGTCTGCAGCACCGACAGAAAAAACTGAAGTTCGCCACAATGAACCAGGACCGAGGCTCAATACTGCATACTCCACAAGTACAAACAGAAACACTCATTTACTATTCCAGTGGGGGAATGCCAGTAAGGAGGCTTATTTGGACTAACAGTGGCACTATATATGAGATTAAGGGCCTGTTTTAAACTTTACAGACTCAAATAACCCAACAAAATGTAAGATCCTTCTTTCTCAGTCGTGTTTTGCTTTCCCCATAATATCGTCGCACAGAACCTGACCCCTTTCTTGAAACGCCTGGGGCCAGGTGACAGCGCTGTATTTAACTGTCTGCATCTACATAATGCTTGATGTAAAAAACGTGAAACTACCTTCAGCCTGGGGGCAGGAGCACATTATACAGCATACATACTTCTCACAGAGAAGAACATTGAATGGTGGCAGGTTTAAGAAAATGTAGAAAAATGAATTCCCTCAAGAGATCTTGACTTCTCTTCAGGGGTAAGAGTCTTGAAACAGGAGCTTTATGTTTGTGTGTGCGCGGATGAGTGAATGCATAAATAGACTAGCCGAGAAGAGAATAAAAGGTTTTCATCCAACCTGCCCTGCACTACTGTATGTTGAAACCGGACAATGGACAACGTTCAGCACTTACTGCTTCCACCTATAACAGAAACATGCTGCACCAGCTCCACGCGCGGCGGAGGACAGCCTCCCTGTGACACACGGACCTTGACAGTCTTCTAGCCACTGCATGGCAACGATGCATTTTGCCTCCTCTACCATCTTCTGCTTCCTCGTGTGAACAGGATCATGTCACAAACCTGGACTCAGTGTTTTTTTCATCATTGTAGAATAGATCTGTTGTCTGAGAGAACAGGACGCACAATATGATGATGCTCTTCAATAAGTCTGGAAGATGATCCATAATGCATTTCTCTCAAAAACTGGTGCCATTTGGAACGGTGTCTGTCCTCAACACAGTGAGCGTTTTCTCCAATGTGCCATTAATGTGGGTAGAGGGACCAGCTAGGGCAGATGTTGTAAGGAAGATGAGTGCAAGCAGCTCTTACTACGCATAAGGGTGTTGTGTTTCGTGTGGAACGCGGTCTCCAGGTGTAATCCCTTATTATAATGTTTATATATCATGAACGTTTCATACTTTACCATACTAAACAGTGCCATTCCTAGTCATAAGGCTTGTCGTGGCGGAGCCCTTGTACGATCCTTATTTATAATCATCAGCTGATATCCTCTGGCTCCCTCTGCTGGTGTTTTCAGGCAGTTACACAGCCGACAGCCAGCTGGTGTGATGTTACACTTGTACCCTTTGCAGCATGGAACAAGTGTCAACTTTGCTATTTTGGAGATCTCAGAACCAAGAGATCAAGTCTCCAGTGTCACCTTAATAATTGGCACAATTCTAGGTTACAGTTCAGTTTAGTGCACGACGCAGAAATTCTCAAGAAGTATGAGTAGCAATACTTACAGTGGTGACACTGAGTGTACACTCCTAAAAGATCATTTAAAAGGGAGCCCTGCCAATTTTACACACCATAATCATTTTTAAAAGTCGTGAGGGGGACCACTCAGCCTGCCAAAAAGGTCTTCTGTAGCTCAGGAGCTTTGTCAAGTCTGAGAAAATTATCCTGATGATTTAATCAGGGCTATCTAAGCTTGGAGATTCTAAATTTAAAACCTACACTACAAAGGCAGGGAGGGTCAAATAAAAAAATAAAAAAAAGTTTAAAAGGAGGGATAGGATCGAGTGTCTTTGTAGGTTGAACCATACTATGGACCAAAAGTCAGGATATGTCTTCTACTGCTGCATTGGTTTTTTAAATCTATCTCTCTAGCAAGTCCCCCAACTTTACGAAAGTGCAATACTAAATCGCTGGAGTGCTCCTTTAAACAGCGCTCCTATCAGACGCTTACAATCACTTTGATTTTATGAAATCGTGCACACAGTTTTGAAAAAGGTTTGAAAATGAATCACACATCAGGGACAATGTCACGTCTCTTACATTGCAACACGTGAGGTTGCATAACAAGTTGTTCATTCGACCTTGCACACCTCATTTGTCTATACAGCAGATCTAAACGTTCATGGGCAGAGTGTGCAACAGAGGATGCTGAGCAGGGGACTCGCTGATGAGGAGAGCTGTCAGCTGCTGTTTTTGGTCTCTGCTTCATAGTCAGTAATGTTTATGAGGACTCGTGTAGCTGCGTAGTATACTAATGATGTTCCAGGTTAATATGTAAGAACAGTTGTGGATGTCCATTTCTTCATGTTCTTCCAGTACTGCATATTATTATCCTACACTGGCTCTGATTATCTGCTCGGTTTCACTGAGGGGAAAAGGTTTGTGGGGGAAGGTGTAAAAACTTTTCAGACACAATAGAGAAAACACAAAAAGCACTTGTTGATTTTGAGTTTTAGACAATCCTGCCTTCGCTATCAGCTACTCTGTATATAACGTTTGTAAAAAAAAAAACAAAAAAAAAAAACATGAACAAAAACAAGAAAAAAAAAAAGGACCAACATTTGATGTTCTATAATATTAAGGTCATAAATATGAGTGGAACAAGTTGAAGTTTACAGGTCTTCATTCTGTAAGCATTTTCTCTCCAAAGTTGAATGAAAGATAAACATAGAGAATTATATTATGTATAACAGTAGTGTTGAAATTGCAGTTGTGTATTAGATACTTTATATTAAATGTGCATCAGAGTCATATAGAGATGGAAATTATTTAAGAAGAGGATAAAGATGATAATTCAGCTATTTATTTCTATAAAAAAAAGAGCGATGTGTATAATGTTGGCATGTTTGTGTTCAAGCATCAATCATTAAGTTGCCTTCTTAACTGTTCTGCTACTGTGGCAAGAAAATTATTAGATGTTTAAAGAGCTTTGATTGCCTGCAGGTTAATAACGTTTCTCTTTATTTGATCCAGTCTGTTGTTGCACTAGTGAGAAAAAAAATATTTCAGATGTTTATTATAAGAGTGTTGTTTTTAATGTTCCGCTATTTCTCAGTATTTGACAAAATATGATGCACTTTTTTTCCTGAACACTTTTATCGGCCCGTTGGTCATCGGTTTAGTCAGAAAGGAAACTGCTGTCTGTCAGCGGGACGCCTGGTGGCGTCTTCTGGTGTAGTGCGAAAAAACGAACTGTTCACTTGCACGTTGGCTTTCGTGGGAGGAAGGTTTTGGAAACACAGCGATAACATATGAACTTCTATAAGTGAAGAGACGTACAGTTAGCCTCTTTTCTCTTACACCATCTCTCATGTCTCATTGGTTGGGAAGTTACAAAGATGGAAACTGATTCAACTACATGCAAGTGCTTTTTAGGTTCATAGCCAATATGACCTTATTCTCACCTTTGTATTTGTTACTATCTTTGTTTTGTTTTTGCATTATTTTGCTGTAGATTCCATGCTCATACCAACGGTACGTTTGCTCTCTTGTGAAAATGGACCTGCTGAACACGTTACAGAGCCCGTGTGCTCTGAAACTGCAGACTAGAGGTGCCAAGTACGCCTGAATATTTCTTTTGGCTTGCCATTCTCTGCCTCTCCAAATGACAACGTGACTCATTTCTAATTTATTTTATTGATTCAGAGTCTGAAGCATCACCTGTGAACCAAGGTGCTTCCTCATTCACATGTATATTTCATGATTTAATTTTTTAAATCAAGTTTTAGTCCTCCTTTGTTGCAGTGACGCCAATTCATCATACTGTGCAATTGAAAGACAGTGTCTGAGTGATCATGTACCTCTCTGTACATATTTTATGTATGAATGATTGTACTCATGCCCATTCATCTGAATAGTATTTTACACATTACCTCAACACTTATCTGGGCAATTAAGTGTGCAGTTTGTCTTTGTAATTTTTCATTTTTGACTACCATCGACAAATATGCCAATTGATCTGTGAACTTCATCCTTGTTACTACGACAAAATGGATTTTGTTGCTGAAAAAAAAAACTCTCCCAAAAGATGATCAGCCTTCTACGATGACTGCAATAGATGGAAATGTTTTACAACTCATTTTCACTCATTTGTTGTCATCAATAAAATTGCTTTAAATTGTATTTGCTCATATTTTTCATGTACTTTAAGAAATCTGTTTGAACAAGAACCTTGCTCATAATTACAAGGTCAATTTCACTGTGTGATCTAATTTCTTTGGAGGGAAGTAGTTCCAGCGAAAACTATTCACACTGAGGTCTGCGGATTATCCAGAGTAACAGGGAACACTGTTGTCATGAAAGACACGTTACGGTCCATTTTTTGAATATAATTTTTCAGTGCTGTTAGTACTTTTTAAGATCATCATCCCATGACACAATGCTGACATGAAAGAAGTCAAAAAACACCAAACACTGAGAAAGGAAGCCTTGCACACTTGAAATGAATGCAAATATTCATAAAGCTGACAATGAATTCACCTCCACTGTAATTGGGGCTGCAGCAGAAACCTTAGTGGAAGACACATAAAACATAAGCCCCAAATTATCTATGTGACAGATAACAGAAACCTAAAGTTGGAACCACAGACTTTCTCTCATAGACTCTGTGAATTATTACCAATTATTATTATATAATTATTACCACTCACTTCGTGCAAGTTGCTTAGCAATGGACAGCTAAAAACAAAGTTAGCAACTAATGGCGGGTGGTAAAAATGGTCAGACATGTAGCAACATACTCAGGAGTTGGTGGAGAGTTGATGTGCCACATCATGGCCAACAATTGATCAATGCAGCTTTAAAAACACATTATTCATTGCGGAAGAAAATCTACAAATAATGGTGATGTGTGTAGACGTAGTGTGGACCTATTTCCTAAACTGATTCAAATCATAACTTCCTGGTAGTCGGCGCTGTTACTTATGTCTCAGTATCCTTTTTTTAAATATTTGTTTTTGAGGACAGCCTTCAGTGTACTGCAAGTTTCAGTCTCAGCTGAGAGGAAAGAACAGTAATGGCAGATGCAGTGTTGTGAAGCATGAAGCAGGTGTGGTATGAAGTGTGGTCATTGAGATGCTTGTGGTTTGTTTTGGATACCAGAGCGCATGGTTTCACGTCTTATTGACAATAATGATGAAATTAAGCCACCAGCGCCACAAAGGTTATGCAGGCCCATATAACCTTTAAACAGCTGGTTAACTCAAATTGCAAAAATAAATATTTTTCCACTTTTCTACTCATGGAGCCGTGCTGATATCGTTGGTTTTATTTGGCCAGATTTCAAAAAATTTGCCCAAATAATATTGAAGTAAAGATCCTTATTTTCTTTTATTTTCCTCTTCCTTTCTTCACCTTCCTCACTTCCTTTCCTTTCTTTATCACCGATTGGCTCTTGTTTTCCCACCTTCCACCCCTCATTTACCTGATAGAGTTCACCTGGGCACTACAAGATTATTTAAGGGCTCATTCACTCATTTTTCACCTTCACATGGGGCGGCAGTTTCTGGTAAGAAGTTTGTTACTCTTTGGTTCCTATAATCTGTTTGTTAGTCTCAAAGAACATTCTTCATCCTTATTTCTTTAATTTACATGTAATGAGACAATTTTGATTTGATGTGCTAATTTTAATCTTTATTCTTTATTATCCTTTCAGAACCTGCAGCCCATGTGTGTGTTCCTTCTTTTCATGTTCAATTATCTGAGAATAAAACGTTTTGTGGGATTGGATATATGTTTAATGGCTTTCGTTTATTCATCCTGCATCCTGACCCGATGCCCATCGTGATAGTGAATCAGTTCTGAACCTCCTACTTAACAAATACCAGCAAATGAATAAATATGTGGAATTTTCATTGGTGGTTCTCTTTTAAATGTTTTAAAGAGCTGGTAAAAGGCAAACGGCAACAGAAATACTGTACTTTGGATAGTCCAGTTTTCATTGGAACAATTTTATACTAAAAAAAGGCTGCGTGTAAATTTAGATCATGATAAATAAGAACTAATCATGAACATGTGTATAGAAATAATTTTTTTAGTTTGTCAAAGGCTTATTATACAAGTTATAACTTAAGTTAGTTATGTCACTTGTAAGCTGTATGTGTTTACCTCTGGTTATTAATGTATTTGTGGGTCATTTGAGTGCAACTTTTTTTTTTTTTTTCCACCTGAAATCACCATCAAGACCTGATTTTTAAAGGGGACTTTCTTAAAAACAGTTTCCCAATGTAATGAGCTGTCTGTTTGACCACAGCAGCTAAACTGACGCCTTTACCTTCTGGTGACAGCTGAACGGTTAAGTCCTCTGCCTCTGCAGCCTCAAATGTTCTCCTGCTGGACCGGGACTCCTGCCAGAACTTTGTCCCTGTGTTTCCCTCTCTGCTCTCCAACTGTCTGAATGTAGGAGGAGGGTGAGTACACTGCCCACAGAAAACAAGCTTTCAGCTGTAAAGCCTTGTACACAGACTCAACACTGTACAACAATCCCCCTAGCCCGCTTTATTCCATAACTTTCTCAATGAAACAACTGAATGTGTTTAATTTGAAAAGGCTCGTTCAGTGATTTTAAACAAAACAAAAAGAAACTCACCTTTTAGCTTCTTTTAACTTATTGTTTTGGTTTTATAGCTCACACATTTACTGTGCAACCCCATTTTCAACAGCATTTTTCAGACGGATATTTTTAGGAAAAGAAGCTCTGGTAATTGCTGTGTAACAATAATGCAACCCAGCACCAAATGCCAAATTTAGCCAAGTATCTGGTAAAAGACAAACATAGCAGCTTAAGGCCTAGATATTTTTTTAATCAACGGTTAGAGGAAAGAAACACAGATGTAAAAGAAGACTAAATGTTGTTCTTACACACACCAGGTGGCCAGAAACACAACCCCAAATGAATGTTGCTCTGTGTCTGCTGGATTTTTAATTGTCTAATATGTTATGCGTAACAACTTGATAAGGGGCTATTTTATCAGTACTGTGTTTTCTCAAGTCGTGTCCAAAAATGAAGTCCAGTGAGAAATGCAGTCAATGATTGTTAACTTCGTCCTGGCCCAGCTGTGTTCATGACTTTAATCAGAGCTCAGGGGGGAAACCGTCACATTCTGCTTCGCTGTTCCCCTCGGCCCTCGTCTCCAGCCCCTGCTCACTTCTCCAAAACCATGTTCTTCCCCTCATCTCCCCAGATCTACCGTTCTCCACCCGTCCACCAGATGTCCCCGGACTGTTTTTCCTGTCTACAATACTACTCACTCACCTGTTCCACATTTGCAGTCACCTGAGTTTCCTTCCCAAATCCCTAATCCTAGATCACCCTCATCACCCCTCATCACCAAAGCCTGTATTTAAACCTGCTGTTTTCACCAGTTCCTTGTTGGTTCATGTGCTTTTGTTTCCTAGTGTTTTCCTACATGGCAACTAGTTTTAGAGTTTTGTTACCTGTTACCTGTTCCTGCTTATTTGCCTGCCTGCTCATCGACCCAGCAGCCTTCTCGCTCATCCGTCATTCTTTTCATTAGGAGTTCCTTCACTTCATCAGCCTACCCTTTTGAGGCTGTGTCTGGGTCTTCCCTGCCAGTGCTGATACCAGAAATCCTGACATTAATGAGGCCCAGCTGTGTTCATGTCTTTAATCAGAGCTCAGTGGGGAACTCTGTTTAGCCATGTTGTGGCCACTTTCTGCTAATCTTCCAAGAAATGTAACATGAGCTCTGATTGGATGTAGCCGTTGGCGGGCTCTTCTGTTTCCGTGTCCTTGACACTTTGAGGTGTCAAAGGAGATGAGTGGTTACCACAATTTGCTACAACAAGCCTCTGGAGAGCACCTAAATCATAAGACTTGGTCAGTAGAAAAATAAAAGGGGAAGTCTTTAAAACATTCTTTAAGAACTGTTGATAAATATATATTTTCCAACTATTTGTTTTAACATTCATCTATGAAGATCCTCAGTCACCCTGGTCATTGTAGTGCAAATAAGGGCAGTTGTCTTAGCATAGTAAGGTGTATATAATATTAATTAATGCATGTATTTTACAGGAGCTGCATGTAAGTAACTGCTACATAGCTAACATTAGCATGAACAGCTGTTTACTTGTCAGTCTAGAAGAAACATTGCAAGCTCAGAATCAAAAAAAGTTCCTTTTCTTGCCAAATCTCCAGCGGTGGAAAGCAACCCTCATATTTTGCTTCCATTTCTATCACTTTTCTTTTACTTAAGTTAGCATGCTAACCTGCTAGCCCCAGCCCAGTTGGCCTGTCTTGCGATAGCGAGTCACTTTAGCACCCAGTCTTCCCTGAAGAAGTCTTACCTCTTGTGTACAAACATGCCAAGAAGACTTATGTATAGTCCCCTTAAAGTAATGCATTTATATTCTCTGCTTCATCTGATCTCTTTAGTGCCCCTCTTGTTTTATTGTCCAGCTAAATGTCATTTATTTTATTTGCTCTATCATTTTCAAAACACTGTAGAGTCTCCATGAGCAAATTATTTTTTTTCTGACAGAGCAGAATATTGACTTTTGACTTGTGAGGACAAAGAAACACTTAACAGTTGTTCTCATACATTTTCTTTCAGGTCATGCACACCCACACAAGTGTTTTCACTTATGCTTGATTAGACCTCTGCTCATACTGAAAGTGGGCTGAGCTTTGCGCGGAAGTTTAATTCTGTAGCGCATTTAAACACAGCTTAATGTGACCAAAGTGCTGTACAAAAGATGGTAAAATATAAAGTAGAACTAAAAATACCAAGAACATCAGTGATTACAACAAACAACCAAAGACAAATACAGAATTTAAAATGTTTTTAAATGTGTCAATGTCATAAAAATGAGTCTTTAACTAAATGAAAAAAGAGATTGAGGGCTCTGTCATCCTTAGTTTTAGTCATGACCATGGGACAAACAGATCCTTGTCAGATCTAAGAGGTCAAGAACATTTAGTCTTGGCAACAATTAGCAACGTCTGAAATTGGATTCTAAAATGAATAGAGAGCCAGTCAAGAGAAGCTGGAGATGATATGCTTGCATATTTTAGTGTAGTGAATATACAGTATGTATGAATGGATACAGATTAGAATTTGGTGGTCAAAGGTCAAGGTCACTGTGACCTCACAAAACATGTTTTTGGCCATAACTCAATAATTCATACACAAATTATGACTCAATGACTCAAAACAAAGGCTGTGTTTTATTAAGGAAGCTAATGTCAAAAAGCTGGAAGACCAAAATTCACCACAGCCACAAAAAGACTTAAAATGAAATGATAAACTCTATATTTATGGAAATATTATGGAAACTATGTAACATTAGTTAGCTGAACTGTAACTTAAGGCTAAAGTTAGAAACTAGCTAACCCTAGCGTTCATCTTTAGATACTTCACACAATCTAAATCAGAAACTCTGAAGGTAAGAAAGTAAAGTGTTTAAGCTAGATAGCTACTGCTACTTTCATTTACCTACTGTCTTATTATTATTATTATTATTATTATTATTATTATTATATACAGTATATTGTATTGGGGATGGAGCCACTGATGGAGTGAGGCAGATGGCAGATGAGGCTGTCAGTTGATGTCAAAGTTTAAAAATGGTATGGTCCACTTTAGGGGTGTCTGAAATTGTATTACAATTATTCTTCCTGACATGCATATGGGAAATACATTGTAATATTTACAATTACAGGTAAGAAGGATATATAAATGTTTCAGCCCCCCTGAACTGTTGTTTTTACCTATATTGGGTGGGGCCCAAGTCTTAATAAGGGGGGGCCATACCCAATCCCCTCTGCGATTCGAATTGTATTGGCTGCAACAAATGCATTGTTAGTCTTCCCAGGATTCACATAACTTCAGGAAAAAAAAATGCTGTTTTAAAAACCCCTTTTTTTAAATTCTTACAATTTAATTTCCCAGCTGCCTCAGGACCCCTCCACCCCTCCTGGACCTCAATGCTGACAGCCAAGCAGTGAAAAACAAAAGAGCTGTGCTGCAGCTAAAACAGAGGAGTGGTGCCGTCTGCTGTGGAAGAGGGGAGTTTTGGACATGTGTCAGATCATCTCGAATTACTGTAGATACCAATGAGATTGCTGTTACATGTTGGGGGCCAGGATTCATGAACGATGTGAGCTACTTTATGGTGCTGTATAAATTTAAAACCATTTGGCGCTACATGAGGCTGAGTTTTATATTCAAATTTGTCTTGTGGACTGTACAGTGAAGCACTGGAGGACAGAGAAACTAAAACATGCTCATTTTGTTTGGTAATTGTAGGAAAATATTGGACATTTGAAGAAAATTGAATTGTTTTTCCTTATTATTTTGCTATTAGCCCATGAAAAGAAATGAGAATTCTTGATTTCTTCTTCATCCCACTTAATAGGAGGAAGCTATTGAGAAAATAGAAAGACACGTTGTATAACTGTGAAATAAGTTGCTAATAAGTAGGGAGGAAGTGCAGCATTTTACACTGATATCCCTGTTTTTCTGTTGCTAATTAAAACTTTCCCAGTTCTTTTCAGCGTCTGATCGTGTTTGTCACTGATGAAGAGGATTAACACTGTTGTCCAACAGAAGTGAGGACTGGGTTGAGGTCTGTTCTAACACCATCTGTCACTTTGGCATGGCATTGCAGCTTTGGAGCCTTTTCTTTTCTTTCCATGTGCACTCACTTTCTGTCTTTCTCCCACAGATTTAAAAGGATACCGAAATGGTGATAGCATGGAAACCACTCTCGTCTGTGGTTGTAGCTACTTCCCTGGAAAATATTCATGAGGACAGAAGTGGGTAGGGAGGAGACATCTGATGGCTACTGTGATACTTTAATAATTTACTGAATTAACAACACTGAACTGGTCTTATTTGATGATGATAGAGCTTTTATTTTGTTAAAACTTTCTCAATTTTTTTATCTCCAGTATTTTTGAAATAACATAACATTACGTACAGAAGGCACTTACAAAAACAAGTTAAATTACAGATGCTGTTATTATAAACATTAAATTACTGATTTAAAAAAAACAACAACATAATAACAGAATGATAAAGACAAGAAATGACAGCACCATTGGCAACCTTTGAACAGTACATCTCAAATAAACTTTAGCATGATTTGAATCTACAGTACAATAAGAACAATACTCATTTGTTATCAATGTAATAATGCCCGAGCTATGCTTTTGATCATTAAGATAAAAAGATTAAAACTCATTGTTTGTTTTTATTTCACTAGTCAGAGGTGGTTTTATTTTACATATTAGGCTTTGTGGTTTGAGCTCTGTGCAAGTCTTGGTACATCTCCATCAGGCGAGTGGCTTCTCTCTGTCCTGACAGCAAAGCACCATGGGTAGTGGAATAGTATTTTCTGTGGGTGGCCTCTCCAGCGAACAGGACCTGCAGAGGCTGAGGACGGAGGAGGGGGGAATGAAATAAAAGTGAAATAAGCAGAGAGAGACGGAGAGAAGCTTTTAGAGGAGAAAATCATTTTCAAAACAAGATCCGTCCATCTGTGTCAGCGTGACATATATTTGGCCTCACGTGCAGCACTATTTTCTTTTTCCTTAACTGATTCCCTTGTTAGTGCTGTAAATATACTACAGTAACTTTCCAGAGGGCCAAGGAAATTTTGACAGGGTTGAAGGACGTCAGCGGACGGGTCATGCTGTTCCTTCAGCAGTGTCGAGTGAGCATACGGAACCTCCACCCACAACAACCCTCCCCCCCAAGAAGACGCATCGGGTTACATGGTCTAGACTGCTGGCCAGGGGTCAGCATTCAAAACCCAGCTGTATTCGCTCTGCATGTGCTGGGATATGACATGGTAGTGATGACACCGCCGCATTAGCCAGATGCGCTCAGAGTGTGTGCAGGGATTGTAAACAACCAAATGTACAGTCAGTGAAAACACTCTTCTGGAGGTAGTTACAGTCCGAATCTTCTACACCACTTCAATTAACATTATATAATTATTATTATATAATTATTGTAAGAAATACAATAATTATATAATAATTATACAATATTTGGTGAAACATTATTTCCTTAAAAGAAACTAATATGTAAACTGATAGTAATTATAGGGAAAATGGAAACAAGAGGAAGGTTTGTCCTTTTGATCTTAATTTGAAATATTACACTAACAGCTCACAGTGTTGTCATATATTAACTGCACAATATGCTATGTGGTGTGGTGGAGGTGGTGGTGCTGGTCATCTCACCGGAGCCTTGGTGCTGTTGGCGTAAGGCAGAGGCATAGCTAGCCTCTCGCAGTCCCCGCCACTGGAGCCCACTCTGGTGAAGGAGTAGGAGCCTCGGATGTAGGAGTTACTGCCCCACGAGGAGCGCAGGACACGCCGGGGCTTTGGAATGTCAGGGTTCCCTGTGGAAGGACAAAGAGAGGAGAGGAGTCAGTAAAGATAGTGGAGGAAGAAACCTGACGACAATCAAGGACAGTCTGGTGACTCCAGTGCATGACAGAATCAAACCAGTTCAAACTAAGAATGTGTCGGCTGTGAGTTGAGGCCTCCTACTGGAACGCCCCATCTGCCAACACTAATCAACTCATGACCCTCTGTGCGCAGAGAGGCACCAGCGAGTCTATATGTAATTAAGCGACAGCTGAGGGGATTAAGCCGCAATGACCTGAATGAGAAATGTAGTTGTGTGTGTAGTTCCTGTAGTCATTCAGAGTTGTCATCCATAGGAAGTCCACTGACCTCACCATGAAGTGACAGTCACTGCTTCTGCACTCGCACTCTGACCTATTTCTGAGGCAATCGCGTTCCCAAGTTACAATCTCAGGCTTCTCACTGCACATTCCTAATCTATTGACAGAAGACGACTCAGCCTGTAGTCATGTGATTACATTTCATGTTGCAATCACCATGAAACAGCTACATTTTTTCCTCCGGTGTTGCACAATAAGTGACGTGTTTTCAACAGCTAGTAGCAGCAGTGTTGACTTACCCTCACAGAAAATATAACACTGAAGCCTTTTGTGTGCATTTGTGTCACAAGGAAAAGGAGGGATCAAATGTCAGTTAAAGAAAGGCCTCTTCACTTTATCTATCGGATGATCTCTGCTTTTGCTCAGTGTTTCTTTTGTGGTAATAACACCAGACCCGTTAGCTGCTGCTCACTAGACACAGAAAAAAAGACACCTGAGTCATTCAGCTGTGTTATCCGTCAACCTCTTTTTTTTTTTTTTTTTTCTCACAAAAAAAGCCTCTTACGTCACAGCTGAAGCTTATGTCATTTCCTTTATATGGAACACAATGACCCAACCCGAGTTATAGTTCATATGAGTCACTGAGCTGACAGACTCAGTCACAGTCCAAGGTTAGTGTGTTAGCTTCAGATTACTGATACTTCCCGAAAGCTTAACTGCAGCATAGTTGGAAGACGGAAGTTGATCTGGTTTTCTGTCATAAAAGTCTACACAGTATAAGTTAATGAATAAATTAAGTAAAGTGTAGATATCAACCTAGAAAAGGCTCCTATGTTGTAAACAGGATGTGTGATGGGAACCCAGAATATAAAGCTGTTATTACACACGTGTGCATTTCCTGACCTGTAAAGCGCCTCAGCAGCTCAGTGCAGGTCTCAGCTACTGTTTCGTCATCGCAGCGCTCCATGTACAGCGCCTCCTGCCCACAGATCCAGCCGCTCAGCATGTAGCCGTAGCGCTCGGGCGGGTAGAGGACGTCAAAGCTGCAGATCTTCTTGTACCACAGCTCCTCGGGGTAGGCCAGCTGTTCGAGCTGAGCCTCATCCTCCCACACAAACTGGATGCTGTTGCACTCGGGGCTCCAGAAGGGCTCTTCAAACTCCAAGAATATCTTATCGGTGGTGCTGATGCCCAGCTTCTCGATGGCGAGCACCTTGTCCTCAGGCAGAGAGGGGGAGAACATGGCTTCGTGGTTCTGCTTCAGCACGCCCAGAGAAGCCGTCACGATCACGTGGTCGGCCGTGATCCACTCCTCGTCTTCGCACTCCACGCAGATGGGGTGACCCAGGATCAGAGGGTCCTGGTGAGGTTGGCAGCTGTGGTTGTTGTCATTGTGGTTGTTTTCCTGGTTGGTGCTCTTGGCGATCACCTCCTGATGCTGTGCTGAGTAGTTCCAGTGGATGCAGCGGATCGGTTTGCTAAGGCAGATGGTGCGGGATGGGATGTCCTGGGCCAGGAGCTCCACGATCTTCATGAAACCTTCAGGAATGACGTAATGTGCACCAGGGATCTCTGTCCACTCACCAAACTCACTCAGAGACACCTCATCCATACTGGGAGAACTGCTTTCACAGCTCTCCACCTGAAACAGGAGAACAACCCAGATTAGTTACATTTCTTGTTAGTACTTGCAGCCTAATTATCTGCTGCCAAATAAACTGTAACACAAATGATCAGTTTGTTGATACACCTAAAGAAAATCTTTGCAGACACGGCCTTTGCATTTTAAATCAAGTGTTTACACCCTTTTAAATCCACACTAACTCATCTCTATTCTCTACAGCTGCAGCTCTGCACACACCAGCATAATTAAACTGGTTTAAACATGTTGGAATCTCAAATGTTTTATTTAGAGGACACGTACTGTTGGTGTGTAATGAAAAAGCAAAAATACTGCTGCTGCTTCTGCCTCATTAGCTGGTTAGCCAGCATGGTAGCGGATACCTGGTGGCTCACGTGCCCCTGTATCTTCTCTGCAGCATTTAAAAAAAAAAAGAAAAAGAAAAAAAAAATGCTTTGTGTGTTTCTGTGTGTGTGGGTGGAAGCATATGGAGCAGTGCTAAAATAACATGAATATATTAAATAGCTACTGGTGCAAAATTCCAGTGAGACGAAGCTTCAATTTAAGTGTTTTTAGAGCCCACAATAATCATGAGGAGCGGCAGTTTTAGCTCTCAGATGTTTTGTATGTTTTTTATCTAGTTAGATAGGTAGAATTGTGATTCCCTCACAAAATTACTGATTTGTCTTTACGTCATACATGAGGTGAGTTAGTTTAGTGCTGAAATGATTTTAATGATTAATTCATTTGCTGATTAACAGAAAATTAATTAATCTCAATTTCCATCATAGATTAATCATTAAAAGCAATTGTTTGACATTTTGGGAAATGAGCTAATTTGCTTTCTGGCTCTGATGTAAGGCAACCATGACAACAGGAAGGTACTGCAGATGTGTTATCACAGGACATAGCCAGGCTAGCTGTTTTGCCCTGTTTCTAGTCCTTGTGCTAAGCTAAGCTTACTGGTTGCTGGACAGTCATGAGGGTGGTATCAATCTTCTCGTCTAACTCTCCAACAGAGAGTAAATGGTTTATCAAGCAAACATGAAAAACATCAGTTGGTTGTAGTTTCTCAAATGTGATGTTTTTTTTGTTTTTTTTGTCTGTTTCATGTAATTGAAAATGTATTGTTTTCATTGTGTGCTCTGCTGTGCCAGACATTTTTCCTCTCTTTTCTAACGTTTTATAGACTAAACAATTAATAGAGAAAAAACGTCAACAGATTAATTGATAATCTAAATAATCATTATTTGTATCCGAACTATAATTTATTGATTGCTTGACAGAATAAAGCCTGTGTGTTGCTCTATCATTGCACACTGAGGCTCTCAGAATAAAAGTCCTGCTGGTAAAAAAAAAAGGACACCTGAGTAAACCACGACTCTTAACTGTGTGGTAGGAAATGAACACATAAAAACAGCTGTGCTTGAAATAACTAAAAGCCCTTGCCTGAATATTTGTCAGTGAATATATACATGAATTACAGGTTAAGAAGAAGTAAATAAAAGCTCATAATCACTGTCTAATTAGCAAACCAGTCTTTTGTAATTAACTGCTGTCTAATTAACCCTCACTATTAGTGCCAGCAGAACAGATTAGACTATGCTTTCATGTCGTTTTCTGCATTTCTGAGTTGATGATTCAGGAATGTGTTTAGGGCCTCAACAAACATTCACCATTAAACCATGAAACCATTAAACCAATGCTTATAGAGTGGATGCACCTCCTGACTGACAAATGCACTTCATCTTAATAGGAAAACGAAATGAGGAAATGAAAACAGAAACCCAGAAGACGATACACTGCCACACACTCACAGATAGACATGGATAGTGAGAATACATGCGCGCGCACACACACACACACACACACACACACACACACACACACCTTGAGGTACTGTTGAAGCATGGACAGTTTGAGCTTCTTGATGCTCTCAGAATCATCAGGATCCAACATGATCCTCTTGCGCACCAGGTCTCGTGTAAAGACGCCGACGCTGTTCTGGCTCTCAGCGCAAACTGGCTTCCCATCTTGGAAGAACTCCTGAGTCAGCTCGTACACCTAAAAAAGGGTGAGAGGTGAGAGGCAGGGTAGAGGAATGAGGAATGTTGTGAGGAAAGTAGAAAAAGGTGAAAGAGGACACAAAGAAACTGCTTTAGTTCAGTTCAGGGCAGGCTGACTCAGCACCTGATTGTGTCAAATGGTGAACTCTACTTTTAGCATGATGGAGAAGCACCTCGGGAACATTAAAAATAAATGCTGCCAGCCACTACAAGAGCTGCACCCTGTGAAATAGAAGGAAGGGAGTATTAAAAAATACAAGGACGAAATATTGCTACACTCCCAAGATGCTACATGAATGTTGGGTTGTGTTCACGTAAACCTGTCTTTCTTGACATCAAAGGTGATAATACACTATTTCCTGGAAAGCACCAGGTCAAAACAACAAACACCGACAGTATGAATTTGGTAAAGTGGAGCATCAGCTAAAGACAGGGTCTGTTTATGTTGTATAACCACAGATAATAAAAAAAAACTTTCAGATACTTCAATACAGCAAATGGAGATTACTTCCAGTGTTATGTGACATGATTTTCTCTGTGTCTGTAGCATCAGCATCAAAAATTTTATCTCAAAGATGAGAAACGTACTTTAACACATTAATGCTTTAAAAAAAAAGAAAAAAAAAAGCACATTTCAATTGTGCCACATGAAAAATAATCATCTTGGTATAGAGACTGGTTGTTTCTTGTTGATATAGTGGTGATATAATTAGCTGATTGTCAGAAAATGACTGTAGATTAATCACTGAGGTTGTTATTTAAAGTAAAAATCTTCTCAGATGTGAATATTTTCTATGATGGTAACTAACTTTTGGTTTTGGACTGACAAAACAAACAATATGAGTTTGTCAACTTCGGCTTTGGGGAATTTTGAATCATAGACCAAATGATTAATCAATTAAATAATGAAGAAAATAATCAGCAAAATGACTGATATGCTACGGCTATCACTGATGTGGGGATAACGTATAAATATAATTTATGGTCAGGTTATCAAAAAATCGTCATCGTCATATGATGCTGATCATGAAGATCATCACGGTAACAGAGAGACAAGAGATAAACGCGTTCTTCATCACTCTGCAGTTTGTCAGTCAGGGCTGGATGACATTCTTGGAGTCTTTCCAAGTCAGGTCAAGGTTATTTATATACCCTAAAGTAGCAAATTTGTCTAAGAGAGCTTGTACAGGCTGTAGAACAGAAAAAGCATGAAGGAAACCGGAGGAGGGCAAACAGGTGACTGGCATGTTCATACAGGGGCAACTTAATGTAACAGAGGCAAGAATGTCCCCAGTCTTTAGGTTGCTGAAACTGCCATTGTGCCTCTGAAGATGTTTGGATTTAGCATGTGAAATACCATTGAGAAGATTTATCACAAGAACACAGCGTAGGTGTGACAATTTGGACATGGAGGTCACAAAGTATATACACACAGGAAAAGAAAACACACATGTACAAGGGTTTACAAAAGCAAAATGCCTTCTGCGTGTTCTTTATCTTCCCTCTGTAACTGCTTTTCCAGACGTGACCCACTTAAACGCTAACAGCGGCTGCTACAGAGCGGAGAGCGGAGGACTGAGCGAACAAAAATGGCCCGTTCCTTGTTAAAATCATCATGCCTTGGTGCTCATTTCACCGGACCACCTCGAGGCCGAGGATATGTTTAATAGTGCCGTCACAGATATAAGCGCATGTTTGATGTAGAGACTCAACATATTGTTTTCCCATTTAGTTTCCCCCGAGGAAGCTTTATAGATGGGAAAATCATCTTACTACACACTGTCTGACAGTGTCATATATATTCTATATATGTATCTGCTTGTTTTTAACTTTTCATTGAAGCCATATGATGTTGACACTGAAAAAAATAGTCAAACCAAAGACTCCATGTTTTTATGGCTGTACTGATTTATCAAATGCAAATATTCTGGATATCTTGTGCATCATTTTCTGCACACTGCTCCAAATCCAGCCAGATACAAATTTAGCATCTGTGAAAAACTGAGATCTCCTCTACAATCTGAAATAAAGTTTTATAGTTTGAACAATGTTTGGCTGCACAGCATGAGTTTGTACCGACTGACCCACAAGAAGCTTTGTTACTGCTGGCTTTATATAATCTGATACAGTATGTGACATCATTATCCTGCATATTCTGATGTTAGGCGGGCTGAACATTTGGTATCTGTGTGTTCTTGTCCATGCATGCACTCATTTGTACATGCATGCGTGCACCTGTGCGTTGCGTGCACCTGTGCATATGTGTCCCCTCACCTCGTTGTACACGTCACTGAACTCCTCCACCAGGTCCTTGGGGATCCTCTTCCCGATGTTGGTCTGGTAGTGAGCGACGCCATTCTTGGTGTACAGGCTGATGCGTCCCACGCTCCTCTCCCCGTCTGTGGTGTGCTCCAGCAGCCCATTGTCCTCCGCCAGATGGTACACTGGGTTCCCGTTGGCACCATGGATCCAGGTGGCTCCAAGCTCCAAAGTTGCTTTTCCTACACAGAGTAAAACACAGCAAAAAAACAGGGATCAGTGAGAGTTTGAAAAACATTGATCGCTTTGAAATCAACGTCACTTGCGTGGCTTTGAATGAAACCTTGATGAAAATTTGAGCTTTAGATAATTAGACAGTTCAAGAATAGGGTCAACTCAATTAACGTACGTAGTTACTGAGGCCCACTGGAATACCATTAATTATATAATTTTCCTGAGGACAATAACATCACACTATGTTCATTTTCTTTACGTTCATTTTATGTAATAATAACGGGCCAGTGCACAGACGGAAATGGTTAAATGCCTCTTTGATTACGAAACGTCTGAGCAGATACACAAGCATTTACATAACAGACGCTTTGTCCACATGCCTGACACACAAGTTTACGTTTAACATTGCTGTATGAGTGAGTGTGTTTACACGTGACCTCTTTTATATGCCTACAGTATCAGCACCACGAGCAGATGTTGCTCTGTACTTGTTTGTAGTTTGTCATGGCTGAAATTAAAGGTAATTATAGGGCAAGACCTGCACTTGAGTCTACTTTGTTGGCAAAATGTTTGAGCATCACTCAACCAGTTCAGGTAAAAAGCACTTATTATTTCTCTAGGAACTGAACATGCATCTGATAAGTGTAGTAATTCTGGTTATTTAGGGAAATTAAGCTGATTGTGTGAGTGAATGGTTGCTTGATTGGACAGTTTTCAGTACCTGCTAATCAGAGTTAATGTGACTTCAGGGAAAACGCAGACGTACCGTACTTTAATATGAAAGGGGCCAAGTACAGATTATATCAGTGCTATGTCTGCGACACGGCTCTTAAATTTATGACTCCAACTTTAATCAGAAGATTCTTCATACAGCATATCTGCAGTCAAATAGAGCTCAAAATGCTGTAAAATGTGTCTGGTGCCCACCGCAAAACGCGAAAGCAATCAGTTATTGTGTGAGCGAAACAGCTATTGAACACTTTGCTTATTGGCGTCACAGGGATAAATAACAACCCTTAAGCTATAGGCTAGTTCAATTTTCGTAAATTCTTGCCAAGAGTCAGATGAGAAGATCAATACCACTCTCAGATCAGTCTGTTAAAGCCTACTTCTGCCCAAATGTAACAGAGTTGGCCTGCTAGGACCTCTAAAGCTCATTTTTATAAAATATAATATCTATATCTATTATTATTATAGAAGCAAAGCAATATCAATCCATGAAACTGCTGTATGTTTAGAAGGAGGAAAGAGAGTCTGCTGGGAGTGAGGTGTAGCACTTTTTGGCTTGAATGCATGTAAGTTTTGCAAAATGAGAAGTACATGTACAGAGAGTTGTAATGAAGCAAATAAATGTTGCATGATATTATTTAGTCTGGAGCTGCTACATACTGTAGTTTCAGTCATCCTGTTAAAGGGGGCACAGTTACAGTATCTAGGACTCATTCACAAAGTTTAAGGTAACATGAGAGAAACAAGGAGGCGTCCTCTCACCGTGCTGAACACTGTGAACTCGCCCGCCGATGTGGTCTGATGCCTCTAGAACAGTGACATTCGTGAAGCCGTTTTCCAGTAGGATCTTAGTTGCAGCAAGGCCGGCCAAGCCAGCACCAATCACTACTATTCGAGGCTGCCGATGAGTACGTAACCCGCTACTAAGAGGATCATCAGTGCTGTCTGACGAAATTTCACAACTTTGCATGCCGTCCAAGCTCCTCTTCGATGCAGTCTGAGGACAAATTAAAGACAAAGACCCAAGTTAAAAATGACCTGAATCAACTGCTCATACAGCAGAAGGTAATACTGAGTAACAGAAAGAAAACTCAAAGTATTTTAGTTTATAGTCATGTATATGACATGAAACATATCTTGAAAAACAATATACCTCAGAGAAAGTGGCTCATGAGTGCAAACACTGCTGGGTGGATCATTTTAGGTTGCATGCCTGTTGTAGCAGTTGCCTCTTATGTTATTCCTCAGTGGATATTTTCAGCTACTGATCATTGCTTCTCTCTCGCTGATGCAGTATGGCATATGCTGTCAAGAGTTTATAAATGACTAACCTCGACATAAATGATTTTTTAGTAGCACTGAAAAATTCCACTGAAACAAATCAACAACATTGTGTTTGGAAACTATGGAGCCTTCAAAAGAGAATATGTATTTTATGCGTGCGTACAAAATAATAACTTGTACGAACAAAATCCATATTTGGTGCTCACAAGATTGGAAAAAAAAAAAAATCAAATTTCAGAACTTTGTGGGATCTTTGAGAAAATAGCTCTTCCCACATTTCAGCCACCTGACTCTTCCTGCTTACCTACTCACCTGTTCCTAATTCCGTCATCAGCTCCTGGTATAGGCTATATACTGGCCCATTTCCTCCCTTTCTCTGCCAGGTTGCCTTTTGTGCTTTCCAGGCTGTAGCTTCCCAGCCTGGCTGGATTTCACCATTTACCTGCTCCTTTTTGCCTGCCCTGCCTGCCTATCCCCAACCACTGCCCAAAGCCCTGCCTCGCCTATTTTAGTCTCTGATTAATGTTATTGAGTCCTCCCTCTCCTGAGGTGTGAAAACATTGCGGTAAGAGGTGTTGCTGTTGATCTTAATTAAAATTAATTTTTCAAAGCTGTGAGCAGCACAAATGAAATTCCACTGATCTCCATTGTACTGGGGAGCAGATGCATATCTCAAATCTGGACAAATTGTTGTCATGGTAATATATCGTGAAGTGACCATTTAAAACTTTAAAGCTTGACCAGTGTACCTGCAGATTGGGGGCACACATAATTTGGCATGTTTGGAGGTCTGCAGCGTCACTTGGTTTATTCAGTGCTGACTGTACGGACCTCTTTTTTTGCTGACAATGCTGCTTATTGGCATTACTCCTAATATGGCCCACATTTACAGCTGTGTTTATAGCCATGATTAATTTAATTTTTCCGTGACAATTTTATACTGTTCCATCTACCAACTGTTTATTTAGCATATTAGAGGTCGTGAGACAAACCACGTTATCAGCAAACAGACCACACACACACGAAAATCTTTATTGCAGTCCCAGGGACAGTTACATTAAGAGTGAGAAATACACAAGTGACCTTGTTACTCCAGCACACAAGGCTGCACGCTCTGAATGTATGGACAGCTGTGGGTAAGAAGAACACAGTGGGCGTCTATTCAGAAGATGTTCCTGTTAGACCAACAGAGGAATGTACTAAGAAGCAACACTGCTGCAGTTTCCCATAGAAGACGTATACTGCTAGAGCCGCTATCTGAGGGCATGTCTTCATGTGCATGAGCAACTATATCAACTCATCTGAGGTAAGACTGTGATACCCTGCTGTTACACACATATGTACACATATATAAATACACATTGCCTATTCCCCGCTTTGTTACCACAGCAACGCTGGACACATGGAGCCGTACATACGGTACAGTGTAGAAAATACACACTGAGTTTCCTTCAACTTGAGATCACGCAGCAGAAAGAATTCAGTGGACTTTGATATAAAACTACTGTACGTGTTACTCATGAACCACCCTGTTCATTAGGTCATCTTCAGTTACATGAGGTCATTCATCTTCCTTTGATATGCCGGAACAAATATGGATTGCCGTTACCCAGGAAAGTCATCATGATTACTGGTTGTTAACGTTGAACTTCAACTTTTGACATCCGAGAAACTGTGTTCTAAGTAAACTGTCAACCCTGACGACTCAGTCAGATGAGTCACCTGATCAAGAGCTGACAAAGAAAGTCAGAGAGGAAACCACCAGCCAGCACTGCAAGACAAAATATGTGTGGCTAGAGTAAATTGAAGTGAGAAGACTGTGATGTCAAACATATAAAGAGGACATGTTGCGCACAGGCTTTTCTGTAAATCTCTTTAACTTCCTGTTTCAAATTCTACCAGAGCCGTGGTCGAACCGCTGAACTCTAACACAGATGTGGGTTAAGGCGGCTAATCTGGACGGGTCGACACGCAACATCTGATCTGACCTCGCGACCCTTGTCTTGAATATGGGTTGAACACTGCACGGATTTGCTGAACAGGCATTTCTGTTGAAGTGGTAATATGGCAATATATAACAGGAAACAATATAAATCTGTCTGTTGTCTGAGATATTGTCATACTGGTAATATTGGATTTTACTGCTCATTCATTGCACTTTACTCAACCTAATACTTTATTGCCTTCGTGCCTGTTTTATGTCTTTATAACCACTGAAAAAAAGCATTGTCATTCTCATGTATACTGATTATTGTAAATGGAGTTAATGACAATAAATTCTACCTTGTACTTTGTACCTTATATGATTCTTGCATCAGTATTATGCAGTTTCTTAATTTGTCAGGTATCCAGATCACTGAATTTGACATTCCTGTCTGTTTTTTTTCATCTGATTACTTACTGCATAAGCAGCTTATCAACAGATTTTCCAGAAAATATATTATGCCACTATATATCACTGTGGTATAAAATTATACGTAACAATAGAGTAATCTAACCATAGCCTACAGCACAATCTTAAGTGACGTGTGTTTGACTCCAGTCTGCAGTTGTAGGTCCCACTGAATTATGTTTTTGTATGTATAATGACGTTTCAGCTCCAGGTCTGACCCTTTCTGTGAAACTACTGCTTTGCAAAAAAAATCTCTGCTGCACACACAACACACAGCAACAACATCACCATGAATAGGCTTATCCTCTGGCTTAAAAAAAAAAAAAGTAAAGGGTGATGTTGGGTGACATTCATCAAATGTATTGATTTTTGGAATGATACAATATTAATAACAGAATCATCTACAAAACAAACCTCAGACAAAAAGGCCTGTCTGTGATTGTTGGTTGTCATTTGCTTATTGAACCTGTGGTCTTGACCCGAGGCTAACGTGTCTGTTTCCTGCGCTGCTACATGTACAGTAGGTTTTCATCGAGTGTTTTCAGTATTTTCAGTACTATCACTGCTGCTCTTTTATATTCTGCATTTGTTAGAGATGAGGGTCACAGGAGGACACTGCTTTGTGGCAAACAACAAATGTAAACAACATATCTGACAAAAGGTGGATGCACCAGTAGGCGGTATTGTGCTGTTTGCTGTAAAATATTCTACTAGTTGTATATTGTTCCTGCATTTGTTGTCTTATCCCTAAATGCAGTTGCATGTTTTTCCAGTCAACTGTTGACCTGTGAGCACATGATCTGATGTATATTGTGTGCGTCTGTGTGTGTACATACTGTAGATGTATGTACAATAAAACATATATTCTAATATTTACATATTTGTATTGGCAGCAGGTTGTACATCTATTAGCAATAGATAATCAGTGGCACATAAGCTTCCGGACAGTAAAATCCAGGCATTCTACATGTCCACATATCTGTATCTGGGGAGTTTCTTGCTCATAATCTGACTCTTTTCATTCAATGCAAACACGTCGCATCTCTGTGAAGAAGCACATGTATTTTGGGCATATACCTGGATAAATGGTTCAGCTTCCTCGAGCAGAGTTGAGGGATGCTGACAAGGCCAAATATCATGATATTGTTGGACTAATGTTTTCACATTGAAAATGTGATGATGTCTGGGTGTTGTGTAGACCAGCACGTCTCAGCTTCATCAGGGTCATCATAAAACTGTTTGTAATGTGGTCTTTCTTTATACTGCAAGTGCTGTTGAGTGTTTTGACCTCAATGTGCCACAAATCCCAGACTCTACTTCTAGCAACAGGATGACCATGCAGGCTCAAGCCCTTACTGTTCGTTAGAAAAGTCTGTTTAGGTCAGTAGATTGAGTCACCTTACTGTAATGCAGGATATAAATGGAACATCTTTGCACCCCTTCTCGGAGGGGAAACTCAAAAAGTGTTTGCGACAAGTACAAAAATTCCACTGATTGTACAGATACTTAAGTAACATTGATTTTAAATTGAGTGACAGATCTGATTCATAGACAGCGCTTGATAACTTCATACACTGGCCTCTCTGACAGATTGTACATCCCTCCATGGTTACTTGTAATTCCGCGGCTGGTTTACACACTCGCCACATGCCACCACTCCATGTTCTCCACCGCCACCGCAGATTAATGTGTGGGCCGAGCTTGGGTGGATCGGCAGCTCGGGGTGGGGTGGAGTGAGTAAGAGGAGGAGGTGGTGGGAGGGATGGGGCGGGTGGGGGTGGGTTAGCTATCACTGACCTAGAAATGGCAATCTACAATACAGGGCTGGTGGCCTTTTCAAGAGCAGGGCCAGCACTGAGCAGGAATATCTTTAATGACGGAGTTTGTTTCTCTCATCTTTATTGCTATGCTCTCTCCTTTAATTGTGGACACAACTCTTTCCAGCTGTTTCCACACTCACATCTGCATTTCCGTTATCAGTCGCATGTAGCCTAAGCATGATAACAAACATTTCTGCATCCCTACATTAAAAATAAAATGCAGTATAGTCTGGAGGTTTTTTTAGCCAAAGGCCACACATTCCACACTTGTCTCCCAGCTCTGATTCTTCCCAAGCTGGGATGATGGAGTGGAGGCAATATACACACACACACACACACACACACACACACACACACACACACAATCCACTGCTCTGCTACTGTGCACCACACTGGATGTTCACCTGATGCAGATAAAGAGAAGAACTGTGCCCTGAGGGACTATTGTAGTGTTGCCAAATATACACACAGGTTACAGAAGCGCAGTCTCAGAGAAAAGGCTCAGTAAGTCAGAAGTACACCATGACACACAAATCATCACCACTGAAAGTAAGAGATAATACAAAGAAACAAAGAAAATGAATGAAGGACAAAAAGTTAACGTGAATTGTGAATTGTATAATATATAAAAATACAGGTGCTATTAACCAATACATAAGGGGTTTATAAGTTGAAACTAATGGGCAGTTTGAACACTTACTTGAACCAAAGTTTGACCGCTTACTTGAACCAAAAACCATTTATTACCAACTTGTTATCATTTATGCCTGCATATCTGATGTATTAAAAACTTTTTTAATGATTTAATTAAAGCCTATAAGTGCAGACTAGATCATAGACGGCTTTTTTAGAAAGTCAGAAAACAGTGAACTAAACACCAGCAAAAATAATTTTTCTTGACCTAACCTGACCTTTCTTGAGCTTTTATTGCTTTTATTTATCTCTAAAGCATTAGCAAATTATTGTATGTACCACTAATTAAGCCATTAGTTACAGCATATACCCTCAGTAAAGAATGTCTTAGAAAGTGGTCCCAAAATATCATTAACAAAATGAGGATTAACAACTTTTAACAATGATCTTTACAGTTAAGAAAAATGAGACTGGAGACAGAGCAGATAAAAAGTGAAACAATGAGAGCTGGACTGTTGGATCTACTCTGTGTCAGTCTATATGCTGGAAACTAAAAGCCTTTACTGCCACGTATAAGCTGTGATGCCAAAGCGGCAGCAGTTTGAAACAAAGCAAACTTCACTGAGTTACTGTGACTGATTGTCTGTCAAACACATCATGAGGCCAGGATACAACAAAACCTAAAAACACTATAAAGAGGATATATAAAGAGAAATAAATAAATAAATGAATAAAAATAAAAATAAAAATAAATCTACTTTGTTCAAGCCAGATCAATCTGTCCCGTTAAAAAGCCCACATACACAGACCCACAATACATCACTGTATTTGATCTGATCCGCTGGCGGTTTGGTTACACTGGTTGTTTTTGTGCAGCGTTTTTCGTCTTTATCAACACAAACAACTGGGTGACATTCACTATCATGTGGCTGCTGATAACTACAGTAAATAAGCTGCTCTCACAGTATTTTCAGCGATTTTCTGACAGAACCGGCTCTTTTGGTTAAACATTTAAATCTTTGCACCGGCCATCGCCGTCCCACTCTTGTAAACAATGCGGGTGTTAAATGTGGTGTCAGTAGAGCAGCTGGTTACCTGACTCTCTTGGTCTTCAGCTTTAAAACCTCTGAGTGCTCCGCTCTCCTTTGTGCCGTTTTTCCCTCAGACCCGGCTCCGCTTTGTATTTATGCCTGGAAACCAGAAGCAGCCAGTTTTCCTGTGGCCGCTGCCTCCTCATTAATTATATATGAGCAGCGATGACGACAAAGACCAGCCCTCCACTGAGTGAGTAAGACCGCTGCTGCGTACCACACACACACACACACACACACACACACACACCCTGTACGTACAAGAATTTATGTAATAACAACAATAATAATAATATATTTGTCAGTGCTGGCCTATATATAGATATAACACTGACAAATGAAATGTTTTGGAATGATAAGGCAGCCATTAAATTATCAAAAAATCTAATCTAAATTCTACTTTTACACAATGTTCATGCAGTATACTGTTAATGTCTTAAATATTTATTAAAAAAATCTCTTTTTTTAATATTTCAAAACAGAGTCCAAGTCAACCTGTGGTACAGGAGATTTCAGGTTAGGTTGGACAGCGCTTTTAAGCATAAAAACTGCTCATAGCAATGAGCCAATGAATCAAAATGTGAAAATGGTAATGATTTGTAAATTTATTTTCTAAAAGAACTTGAGTACATATATAAATATTTATATTAAACTGCAGTGGTAGTTTTTGTTTTATAGTAATTAGCCTACAGAAAATGGTAAGCAGACTGCTGAAGGGAGACAGGAGATATGAGGTGAAAATAAAATATTAAGGGAAAAGGGAAAAGCAATCAACCCATGGATGAAATGTTACCAGACATGTAAGAATATAAGAGCAAATGAAGAAAGAGTTCTGTCCAAAGATATATCAAGGTTAGACACGTTGACTATTTAAACTAGTTTTGAAGTCATTTTTTTAATCAAACAATATTCAGTAGCAGTGTACTTGACAACTGAATATGAAGCAGATAAATGAATGTATGGACACGGTTTGGATGAAATGGAGAGATCTGAATAAATACTCAGCCTTGTTTGCTCAAATGCATGATAAATATTAATGCTAAAAACAGTTGTTCCACTTTTACCAATGAAACTGTCCCACTCAACCTGAAAATTACACTTCCATTAAAGAGGGAGATGGAGTTTATATAGATACGGCTTATTTTTAAGTTTAGTTAATAACTTCTAAATATTATATGTCACATGTGAAAACATGAAATTAATATGTTGTTTATAATTGAATTGTTGTGATTACCTTTGATGAAAGTAGGCTATTAAGATCTTTTACTTAAGTAAAATTAGCAATATGACAATTCAAAACTTACTTAAAACGTTAAAGGGACAAGTATGGCTCATTCCATTGAGTTATATTGTATTATTGCATTATTATTACTCATGTATTGATGTGTACGCAGAATTGCAGCTGGTTAAGGCTGATCTCATTTTAACTGCTTTATATGCTGTTGGATAGTTTAATTTATAACACGGCATCACATAAGCTGATTAGATGTTCTGGATGTCAAATGATCAAAGCAACTAACTGTAACCATAAGATAAATGCAGTGGATTAATAAGTGCAATATTCCCCCTGTTGTGGAGTCACAGTATAAAGTAGCATAAAATAGAAATACTCAAGTAATTACAAATACTCAAAAATAGCAACAAACTTCATGAGTAAATAGCCTACAATTAGATAGCTTCCATCACTGGTGATTACACACTATCCTGTCAGGGGTGGACCAGTTCAATCCTTGTGATTTTCATTATCCTTGATGGTGTAGTCCAAAACATTACAATAAAGACAGAAAAAATAACAAAACAGGAAGCCACCACAAGCTGCAACAGAAGGTAAAACAGCATATCAATAAAAATAATATATTTAAGAGACAAAGGCAAGTCTACAAGAATGACTTTAAATAAAGAAGCTGACTGTGTGACAATAAAACACACTAAACAAACATTTAAAGGACAAATAGAGGGACATCTTTTCTTTTCCTTTTCCAACATACATAAAAGAAAAAATTGTTCAGTTTAATATTTTCTCAAGTCCGTGCTGTCCAGTGTTTTTTAAAAAGGGAAATGCATAACATGCACACCCTTAATTAAATTTCCAAAAATGGAAAAAATATACCCAACCATAACCTCGCATCCAACCTGCAACTGAACAAAACCAAAAATCCTAATTATTAAATAATATATCAGTCAACAAACGCAATAATGAGAATTGTTCAGATGGTGGTTGAAAAAAAAGGTGTTTATGGTGTCTGACAAGATACAATGTTTTAAATTGATGATGCTGCCTGTGGGGGATTTTTTTTCATGTTGTTGAACAGGAAATCACTTGGGAAGCATGCACTGTTTGTTTTGGTGGGTTGATCCTTTAACTTCTCCAAAAGGCCACCACCAGCTGTTTTGTCTACAGGTCCAAACCCATAAATCAACAGGAAGTCATGTGGATGTTTCAGCGTTGCGGTGCACCTCTCGGATGTCATCAGCGTTTGTCTTTGTTCAGGCCAATAATCACTGAAGTTCATCTTGCAGGTTGCCTCCCTTCCTGTTCTACGCTTTGTCTGTGCTTTCAGAAGGAAGTTTGTCAGACAATCATTTGAATAATCAGCAGAAAATGACACAATCTGCTAAAGAAGCTAAAGCTCACAATAAGAGGAGTTAGAATACAGAAATAAATAACTATGCTATACATACTTTATGACTAATTTCCCATATGTTTGTTTGAAGAAATCCTATTGTTTCTGATGTCACAGAAAATTTACATATAAGCACCGGCCACTATAAGACACAGATGGTGTGTCTCTACAGGATTGATTCTGGGCAGTATACATCTTTAAATTATTCTCCGTCAAACAAACATTAATTACATGAAAATAAAAGAAAGTGATTTAGTAGAATTATATTCCTGGCTGTTTGGAGAACTCTCTGAAACATCAGTTAGATGATCATACCAGTCAAAAGAAAGAAATGTAATAACTGTATTCTTTCTTAAATGTGCATGAAACTCAGCCATCAGTCCAAGTAAGTGCGCAATGTGCCTGATAATCTAATCTTTATTCCAAACAACAGTTCACTGAAGGTTTCAAGGGAACCAGAAGACTCCACACTGGAGAGATTTTAGGGAACCAAGTAATTTCATCTAAAGCATGACGATTAAACTGACCTAAAGTAACCCCACAATAAAATAAATAAAACTGATGAAAACTGATGATAAAAGTAAGCTGAAGAGAAACAAAACAGAATGAAAGGGTACAGTTTACAGGAAGGTATGAATAGATAGCTCCAAATTTGATGAAATAAAAAAACTGTGTAAATAATATATACATTAGTATTTTCTTCACTCACCATGTGAAAATAGAATATTTGTATTAATAGGATTATTGTTTTGACATGGGGTGGAGCCATACTGTGCTCACTGAAGCTAAAATCGTAAGGGCACAGCAGGACATCCTACAGATCCCAACAAGATACATCATCAGAGGTTAAACAATCAGCCAGTCTTTTATTGACAGGATTACATAATCACTAGAAAGCTATGTCCTTTCTATGTATTGGCCCCCTTGGATCACGTGATTCTTTTGCTATCTTAATTACGTTACAAGGTGTCCTGGCCGAGGTGACGTGATTAGCACGTGAATATGCATGTGTTTGCTGCATAATTAAAGTTCAGAGGAATGCTGGCGTGGGATTGGTGAAGCAGTTGGATCATGAGAAAGGCCTCTCTGTCTGTTGGTCTACCAAGGCACAGAGACCTCACATTGTGAGTCTGGCCAGCGTTGGGTTACTGTATTGTTCATCGTTTTCCCACCTCCCTTTCGCTCTCCTGCACAGCCATGCACCAGAGAGGGGGAAGAAAGTGGCTTTTCATTGATGGGTCAGTTGGAGCATGCACAGGAACTCAGTGAGGAGGGGAGTCAGTCAGCTGCTACAACTGCCTTTCATGATCCTGAACCATTCCCCAGCAACAAGCAACCTGCATGAATGCTACAGTGACTCATTACCTCCAACACCTCCATGAAGCAGCGAGGAGGGTGCAAAGGACCAATCAGAGTGGAGTCATTAATGACAGTTTTATTGTTATGGTGTAACCTGCTTTGGTCAGACTTCAAGGTCCTGTATGAATGGGAAAGTACATCCACTTCTGAGCTTCAGGGAGTCAGCTGCAGGACATTTTGAACAATAAGCATTTGCACTAATGTGAGAGGAATTCATATTGTCTTGAGCAAATAAAGCCTTTGCAAGTTGAATTTCATGTTGTCAAATCATAAGCATATCTCCATTGAGTACATCAAAGTATTTTAGAAATATTGAGGTCAAAAGTCCAAGTCCAATTGCTTCACTAAGGCCACCCTCCTTAGTTACTGTTGCTTTTATGCTAGCTAAGTACACTAAGGTTAGCTAAGCTAACTAAGGTTAATATTAGCTCCCAAATTTGCATAAGACACTGATTCCAGTTCCATTTGACTTGTTTTAAATGATAATATTGTAAAAGGGGTCTATGATGACTTGATGGCTATATGCATGATGTTGCACTCAAAGAGAATAAACATTGCTCTTTTATCACCAGTGTAAAATGTAGAATCTAACTCCTCTTCCTGGTTGCTAAACCCCCCACATTCCCCAGTGGTGTGGCCCTAGCAAACAGATATTTAAAACAACAATTATTCCAAATGTCTTCAGTCTATTGGACTTGCATATGTTTGGAATTTGAAGAGAGACTATACAAACTTGTGTTTTCTTTTTCGGTGTTAAGCCATTACAATGTTACATTCATATCACATCACACTCATGAAGAGTGAAGGTCACTCTGTGAAGAAGGTCGATCTTTTACTTAAGGTAACTGTATCCGAGTGAGTCATTTGTAAAGTAATTTAATCACCAATGTGGAGGTGAGGGATCTGTGAGAATTTAAATGTGTAAGTGTTAATCAGGTACGTTATAATATTCAAGACATTTCACCATTATTTCCAAAGAGTGTTTCCCCCTCTTATCCCTCCATCCCTGTGCCCCTTACTCTATTTCACTCCCTTTTGTGTACACTGTCACACCACTGGTTGCGCAACAGGTCTTGGCCAGAGGTCTGAGTTTTCTGTTGTTATAGTGTAACAAGGAGCCCTGTCACAAAGTGTTTTGGCCAAATCCTCCGTCCTCCCTGAAACTGATGCCCCCTCCCTCGCTCCATCCACTCCAAGTCTCTCTTAAACGCACATGTTAAGCTGCCCTTCTCACAGACTGGCCCAAAGGACAAAAGCAGCTTATCTTGGTAGGGCTGAGTAGTGGTAATAATGTGCATAGACACAAGTGTAAAACATAAACTAAAACCTTGCCTCCCTCTTTTGTTTTCTGTTATTCCTCAATAACCTCAAAAGACAAAAAACGACAAAATATACTATTACCTCAACCAAGGAGGTTGTATTTTCACCCATGTCTGTTTATTTGTCAGCAGGACTATGCAGAAAGCACTGAACCAATTTGGATCAAACTTGGTGGAAGGATGGTGCAATGGCCAGGTAAGAACCATTTGGGGTAGATACGATTTCTCTGATGTCTAGTGTATGTTGTTTTACATTGGCCTTGGCAGAGGTCTGCACTCTCTGAGTGTCCTTCTAGCTGGAATATGAGAATCGTATGACAAGGACACAATTGAAAGAATTGTGTGCTACTGTGCAAAACAAAAAAAGACTCAAAAAAGAACAAGTATGTACTTCTATGGTAATTCAAACACTGACTAGACCAAGATTATCCGTATGAATAGATATTTTGGCTACGCTACCTTGATGTTCTGTCTAAATTTAACTCTACAGACTACTGTGTTCCCATCCAAAATCAATTTAATGTAAAACTAATTATGGCCAAAAACAAGAAGAAGCATGAGTTCTTATAGATTAAATGACAATTTCATCAAGTTGTGAAATGCTACCTGCTACTGTGCATCGTGTTTTAGAGCTATTGACTTGTTTTAGAGACAATAGCTTTTTTTTTCAGCTGCATCATAACTGTACCTTCTTAAAGCATTCAACATGGCTTACAAGCTGGAGGATTATAAGAGTTTGTGCTGAAACCACATTAATCTCCTCTGTGATTTCAGTGGAAGAATAAAACAAAAAGACTTAGGGTGAAAATGTTTTCTCCTAGCAGAGCAATCAGTGTTTTACACTTCAGGACAACTCCTACATCTTGGTTTACTTTTGTCTCAAGAAACTGTGACAGCCCAAAATCTTAATTAAAGGTTGGCTATATATTCAACAATATAATTCAAGTCCTGTGAATTTAGGAGAACATAAAACAAACTCAGCATATATGTCATGTTTTGTTTCTGAAAAGAATTTAATAATCTGATGGGAAATCAGTTTGGAATTGTAGTAATCATCAATTAAAACATTGGGCTCCTTTTTATTTTTACAAAGAGGTAAATGTCTAAATTATCTGTATGAAAGCTGCTGTGTAATATTGATGCCCCCCCACCACCACCCCCACCACCCCACCCCTCTTCATGTAACAGATGTCCCTTCACCCCTAAACCCCCACAATGCCTCACTGCTTCTCTTTCTCTAATATGACTGAGGACAACCAGTGAAATCAGGCCACATTTTTGAACTTCTCTTTGCCATTTCCAAGGAAACTGGATCTGTTCCCAAATAATTTGAAAAGCTACAATTATGCCATAAATCTCTACTTAACAACTAGGCCTGTGCTTTCTGTGGTTATAGACTATGCAGTCGCTAATTGAGTGTGAGCAATGTGTAACAACAAGTGGATGGCTTGTTGTGTGATATCTATACAAAACAATGTGTATCATGTGGTGTACCACAAGGATCTATTTTTGTACATTTTGAACTTCCTACTAAGTTCACTGATATTTCTTTCATCTGACTAGTAAGGAAATAGTGAGAGTAACTAAATGCTTTCAACTTATCATCTTACATTCAGTATAAAAATGTAATTGACATTTCAATAAATTGAATCAATAAATTATCATTATAACTCAAATTTTTCCACTTTGTTAGAGCAAATCTGGCGACTGTTTGTCTGGATGCTTGTTATACTCAGCATATTCAATTCCTTGGTCCATTTCCACTTCTCTATCTGAATCAGCGGAACATAGGCTTTGTGCGGTGTTTTTTTAACTAACGTTGTCTGGTTTGATGGGGGAAACAAGCTTGCAGACAGGACAGAAAGAAGGCTAACGAAAGAAGGAACATTTCAAATCCAACCCTTCTGACTTTTATCACAATAAAATGTTATTTTTAGTTTGAGTCCATCATGTTTATAACTCTTGTCTTCTCCATATGCACTAATCATGTTTCAGCTATTGTTGTGGAAATTACTGAAACTCTTCTTTCAGATAGCGTATTATGCAAGGAAAAAGTTGGTCTAGAAGTTACAGATTCTGTCAGATCATGTACATGTTGAGCAAAGATGGCCACTCTACTAAAACTTGTCTAATCCACACAAAAAACAAAATGTTAAAATGGCAATCTCAACCGTTTATTCTCAGTTTCCTCAATCGGGTCAGGAAAGTAGGTGCAGTAAGATGGATGTTGAACTTGTAAGAGGTAGGAAGCAGACAAACACAGACATAAACCCGGAGGAGTGTGACAATAAATATCACTTCCTGCCTTATCTTTGGCCTGAAGAACAAAAAAAAGGACGTATTATAATTACATTCATGTGCAGGCCCTTTGCTTTGTCTCATCCGGTGGTCCTACAGTGAGGATATCTGACCCAGCCTGTGCACATGTGGAGGTTATTTTAGAAGTTCAGGAAAGGGATGAGAGACCAACGCCCTAATACAGTCATGACCTGCAGCTATGAATACTTTTTTCAATCACCAGTGACCAGAGGGGACAACATCTCTGGCCTTGTGGTATTACCACTGACCTAGACCAGTGGTTCTCTTTTTCACGTCAAGGACCCTTAAGGTGACACAAATTCAACCACAGACTAACCCAACTCATCCATTCAAGCCCTCCATGGATCCTACTCTGAGCAGCAAAATGTGACATATCAGCAGATGGTAAAATGTTCAAATGATTTTGATTCAAACAACATTAATTGATTATTTTGGCCTCTTGGGGCAGAGGAACAACACAACACTGACATATTATCACCTTATAATGTTGATATGTTGAATGTGTTGATTGCCATTCATTTGGAGTCCAGTTTCCACCTAATTAATTCTAAGTCCAATATTCAATCTCCTTTTCGTGTAGTTTTTGTTTCTACCAACTCCTGAGAAAAGTTATAACGTGGCTCTAGGAGGGTAATGCTCCACTGTGTTCTCCAACTAGTCGATTTCTTTGTTGTCATTTCTGTAATGAGGTTTGGCTATGGTAAGATTTACCACAAATTGCACAACTCCTTCAATTTCAACCACGCTTGTTGCCTTGTTTCTGTTGCCTTGCTAACTGGCTGTGCAGGAAAATGACGTCCCCATTATTAATCCCACCCACAAAGCTCTGACTGCAAAAGTGGGTTTATCGCAGCTTTCCACTGAAAACAGCTGCCTACATTTGCTGGAAACAAGCTTGACTGTGAAACGGAATCAAAAGAGCAAAGTGACAGGCAGTGAAACCAAAACTATGAGCGCTGAGGGGAACTGGGTGATAACTGTCTGTTGATTCATGACTATGAGTGAGTGCTTTTGTTACACATTTCACCCACCATTAATATGAAAATATTGATTACTGCAGCTTTAAGTCAGAGGTGTTTAACTTATGAAAACCATGGAATTGAGAATTTTAATACGCTTTCTTTCTCAAAATGGCATTAAAAAAAAAAACCATGACATAAAGAACAGAAAACAGCACTGCTGCTTCAGTTGCTACAGTTGTGCATTCCTTATAGCAATCTTTCCTACATGCTCTTTGCGAGCTCAGCAAACACACTCTTGTTTCCTTCTAGCCTGTGTTTGTCACTGGATACGCTGCCTCGTCACAGGTCACTCTGCTATGTGTGTCTCAGTGGGAGAGCTGGGGGAGTTATGTGACCGTCGACCTCTCCTGTTACAAAACATACACTGCAGCCCGACAACCTTGCTGATTCTAAATGTCACACAGACTACAGGAGACGCTGACTCTCTCACATACATGTAAGATGTTCGGCTAATTTTCAATCCGAGCTGGCAGGCTTGTAAACAGTGAACAAAGTCTTGTCTGTGGCTGACTATAGCAGGAGTTGATTTCTTGTGGAAAGAATGTTGACTCCAATCGACCTCTATGTTGAAGTTAGTTAATAACCTCAACAATGTTTTACAGTGTAAGCAACAGTGACTCTAAATATCTCTAAAAGCTGATATACAATAAGAAAATACATATACATATTATAAGCAGTATTGTGTGTAGTCATATGCCAGTGTCATACATTTTCAAAAGCTCAACTAACTCACTGTTCTGATTCTTCCATGGTTGTTCACTGCCCTCTTCTAATTTAGTGTCGGGTTAGCTTAGAACATGAGAGATGGCTGTGGGCTTAACAGAATTTATTTGTGGTTACTACACAGTTTAAAGCCATATAGCTGTTGTAGAGTATCACCTGATGATTGGTCAGCTGATTCAAACAGGACATCAATCCTCTGTCTGAACTAAAGCAATGCTGTTATTACCACAGTGAGTGACTCAGTGATATATAAAGTGCAAGAAAATCACCCTTGATACCAACATTATATCTGACTTAAAATGACAAAAGATAAAAAGCCGTTTAAAAAGCAGAACTCAAACTTACACGTGATTCACTTGCTGCATACCCAGTAACATGAGGACATAATTTAACTGTCAAACAACCATAAAGTTGCAGATGACTGAGATGCCAAAAATCAGAACATTTCACAAATGAGGGAAATGCCTCTACTTCAGTAATTTAACAAAATGTTTTGCAGTATTGGTGCCTAGCTATTGGTAACTGCAAAATTGGGGTTCAAATTATGTGGGTGATTGGGGAGATCGGACCCCCGAGATTAAGAGTTGAACCCTGTAGGTAAATGTAAGAAGCACTAGCTAACTACCTAGCTTGTTTGATACACTTTTCTTTCTTACCTTCAGAGTTTCTGAATTTGATTGAGTCAGGTATCTACAGATGAACACTTATGTTAGCTAGTTTCTAACTTTTGTCTTAAGTTACAGTTTAGTTAACTAGTGTTAGCTGGCTGATAGGAACCCTTTCATTTCCAATGTTGGCTTTGCATTTGATTACCAATACAAAATGCCATATATTATCTAATTTTAGCAAAGAGAAATTGAGGATTAGTTGTCATAGAGATACGTTTTGACATCAATATAGAGATCACTATTTCATTTTAATAGTCTTTTTGTGGCTGTGGTGAGTTAGTTATCCAGTCTTTCCCCCTTTGTTTTCTCTCAGGAATTCAAGTTTAATTTTGAGGTACTTCTACTTCTACTACTTCTACCTTGAGTATTTCCATTTTATGTTAATTAATACTTCAACTCCACTACATTTCAGAGGGAAATATTGCACTTTCTACTCCACTACATTTATTTGGCTTTAGTTAAACAAGCAAGATACTGTAATCACTGTAAACTTGCACTGTACTGGGTTCCCTTTCACCCTGGAGAAAAAGTTGACCCCCCCTTACTGCCATTTTATAATTCGGACTCTGTGCAAAATTACAATATCATTATTTCTTCTGTGCTTAATTGCCATAGCATACTGTATATGCTACAAGAATACAATATATCTGCATAATCTTTAGATTTTGTACAGCAGTTCCAAAATTTGAAAGCTCTTGTAGTCCATGTTGTTCTTTACAAAGAAAGTCATAATTTCCAGTCACTGTATTAAGTGTCTTTACACATGCAGTTTATTGCATTTTGGAATTTTTGTCTTTCTGTTAATGCACTTAGGTACAAACTTATGTTTGTTTACATGACTATAAAAGTGGGTGTGAACTACACACCCAAAACAGAGGCAAGGCCACCACACTAGTTCATTGTGTACACACAGTCTGATCCTCTGTAAGCCTACTGTGTAATCTTAAAACATGCAGACAGTTTACTTTTGACAAGGCAAGTTTATTTTTTATTCACCTTTGAAACACATTTGCAATTCAAATTCAATACAAAACATTGAACTTCAAAATAAAATCCAAACACAGTAAAATTTAATAGAATAAATATATCTGTGACCAAAGGAATAGATGTTAGATCTCAGCTGGCCAGTGTCCCAGTAACTCTCTTAGCAGACTGAGCTGAAACTGTCTCAATACTATTTTGGAGAGTCCTGGACACTAGTCCAGTACCTGTAACATAATCATGACATCTGACATCAACATATTAAATCCCAGAGTAGATCACATTTTCAGGAGACTCCCCAGTATCCTAAACAAGTCCCACTCTGGCCTCTACAGGTCAGCTTCACTAATCCAGTTCAGTTCAGGACAGTACTCTACCGTTCTTATAGCATGAGCCACATGAATAAACCTCTAAAGCTTTCTTTCATTAAATAGAAAATTATACATGTAACAGTGAAACAAAATATATTGAACTGATTCACTGAAGACACAGAAAAAAATCCCTTATACATCATTGCTTTGTTCTTTAAAAACAAATAGAATGTATATTTTATATGTTAGGAAATCTTACACTGGGATTATTTTTCAGGAAGTTCATAAATGAACCCCACATCTTGGGTCAGGTTGATGGTTTTAGTGTGTTTTGTTTTTTTTATAAGAATACAGATATTGTATATCTGACATGTAGATAAGAAAATATAAATTTTATAAAGTAATTAAAAAATATATTTAAATACATAATAGAATATAGTTATTTAAATATAACTTTTGAGTGTTTTTTAAAACACAGAGCAACTCTTATCACACATATCTCCTACTGTTGGGAACTAGAAATACTTAACTGGGCCTCATGCAGGTCTGAAGCCTCATCTTTTTAATATCCATTTACTATAATGTGAGTGTGTTTTTATACCTCACCTTTTCATTGTCCTGCATTGACCTGCTGGAAATAAAGCAAAATGATCTAAGCACATGATGCATTGTGATCACCACTAGAGGGTAGCAAATGCACATTAGTGCAACAGCATGTCTACATACAAATGCACCAGTAAAACATGTGACTCTCCTCAGTGCTGCACAAATGCAATTTTAATGTGAACAGACACTACATTAGGTATGTGACACATACATAACTTCAGAAAAAAGGAAAGAAAATGAACAATTTTGAGGTTTGATGCTTTCTCCTGTCAAACCTACTTCTGTTTGCATTAAAGTGCAAATACATCCAGACTTCTCTAAATCACTGGAAAAAAATGGAAGCCATTTTTCACTGAGAATGAGAAGCTGCCAACTCACCAGCAACACAATATGTCACGCTTTCTGTTTGTTAAAGGTAATGCATGATATATAATAGATGTATGGTTTATAATGTGATCTATTGATTTGTATTACACTAACTGCACTATGCCTGTTTGATTGTGTAATAGTACTGTTACAGTAAGTGCTCCTGAGGAATGTAGTTTTTTTTTTATAGTCTTCCTGAAACAGGAGTTATCTTCTCTATACAGGCTGTCATTTTACAAAGGAACTGGACAAGACATGGTAAGCCACTGTCCAGAGAATAATTGCTTTCTGCAACATCTAAAACTTAAAATTGACTCACTATTCCTCAATCTTCTGTGTTTTACATATTTCACCTTCATTCTTGTGGGTAATGTTTTTTTTTTTCTTTTCCTAAAAATCCTGAACATGTGGCTTCAGAGCCAACCTAACAGGTTTGGCAAAATTCATGGAGTCATAGCCTGCTCTCTTTTGGACTGAAATAAGTGACAATATATGATGTTATTCTTCAAAGAATTATGAAAAACAGGACCTTTCATACGGAGCTGCTGCACACAGTATGTTTGATCCCACTATGTTTGAAGCTATTATTAGTTGTTTTGATTAAGTAGTTGTCCTTTTTGGCGTTGCGAGTTAATAGAAAACGTTGGTGTACAACATGCATTGTCACCATTTATGCTTCTTTTGACCATTATTTTTTGTCACTGAATTAAATTGCAGCATTTGCCGGAGAATGAAACGTTATAATTTTGAGGCTTGTTAACGAACAAATCGTTTTCATATTTTGTGCCATTTTATGATGTTTTGCGGTGCTGACAAGACAACAGCCTTTTCTAGACTGTATGAGCAAGGCACAGTGGTTAATCACACAAGACAGTAGTGTATGTGCAGAAGTGGACATAATGGCCATCAACAGACTGAAGGAAGTGTAACATGGTGATAATAAACCTCCTCTCTCCAATTCTTCTGAAATAATCCCTCCATTCAGTCAGTACCAAGCAGCAGCCTCCTCCTGCCGTCCCATGGAAGGGAAGGAGGACCAGTGCCAGTCTTGTACCTAGTTTGCAATTCTTCAATGGGCCTTTGTGGATGCTGCCATCCTTCCCTCCCGGCAGCCCATTCAGGAGTGTCACATGGCGCTCGGACTCTGCGCCCATCTCACAATGCACCCCTGTCATTTGCACCTCATTGACATTCGCTCATAGTGATGTGCATTGGGGAATGGTCGTGTTCTTCCACTAGTTTCAAAGGAAATGAAGTGCCGGGCTGGGTGGCCAAAGTGTGGCTTCCTGGAGACGGTATTCATATTTCTTAGGAGGAAGTGCTGAAATGTGTGTGTGTGTGTGTGTGTGTGTGTGTGTGTGTGTGTGTGTGTGTGTGTGTGTGTGTGTGTTGGGAGTTGGCAGTTGGCAGTGAGTTTTAGCAAATGTGTCACACCAACCTCCCACACCTTTAAACTGTCAGGTACTGTGAGAAAATGTTTGTTTGATATTAGAAATGTTGAACGCCAATAGTCTTGTGAACACCATATATTGAGGCTGAGACTGACTGAATAAATTTTACCATGGAAAAAGTTATATTTAAATGTTCCTGCTACACTTCTAGCAATGAGTGGAAACGGTTGCCTTTCATGTGAGCAATACAAGGTTGTAAAATCAAGTGGATGAAGTATAGAAGTTCTAGCCTGTCTAGACTTCCGTATGACCACCCACATCTAATTCAGTCTGATTAACTGACAAGAAGACTCCTGATCCACAACAGGAGTTCACAAGTAAGAATTGTTGATAACATGTCTGGATTTCTCTTTAACCTACCAGAGCATAATTGCACTGGAATGATATCTAGAGATCTGTGTGTGAATTAAGCTAACTGCTGTTCTCTGTTGAAAAAATCTGAGGTTAGCTTGCAGCTCTCAGCTTCTTGCCTGTTAGTGCTAATCTTGTTAAATGTGAGCTGATAAGTGATACTCAGTTTGCACGTGTATGAGTCTACATGGTTAGTCTTCCAAAGTTGACAGAATTTTTTTGATGTCAATCTAATTTAGACTCAGTAATTGAGTATAATCTAGTAGTATGGTTGAGGTAAATGTTGCCTGATAGGCCTCTTTGCACTGCAGTACACCTCAGAGATGGGAGTACCTAGAGTTGATTGTGGTTTCATAGCTTAGCTTAAACATATTATGAAAATTATTTGAAAATGAGCTGGTTGTGAAATACACTGAAAACCTTTTCTCATTATTCAAATGGGCTGCATGACACTATCACCTACAAGAGAGAATAAATGTAATGAGATGTAATACTCTAATACTGATATACTGTTTCAGATACACTGGTAAAATATTACCTGACACCTGACCTGACAGTTGAGACGAGCTGGAGTCTGAATTGCCTCTGAAACTCCATTTAGATTATTCTATATATATTGTTTATATATATATTTTGGAGTACAGGCTTATTTTGTTCAATTCCCAGAAATACATGTTTCAGAATGATGGCATTGTCTTTATTGTACAGTAATTAAGAAAATAGCTTGGGAAAAATCCGTAAAACTAACTGTGATGTCTCTCTCTCAAATTAAATCGAAGGCAACTGGATTTGTATTTGTCTGTGGAAGACGTTTCGCCTCTTATCCAAGCGGCTTCATCAGTTCTTATGTATTGGTCTCTCTAGTACATGTCCAAACATATTTAATGAGGCAGTTGGGAGATGTTGCTGCCATCCATGACTCTCTTTCCCAGCACTTATTGACCTTATTATATCACATCATCACCACATCATCATCGTCATTGAGAAAGACCAACAGCATTCAGTTCACTACAGCAGGCAGACATGAATAAACACAGCTTGCTGCTATTTCAACCATTACCCTAAAAAAATAAAGGTTTAATTTAGAACCAATTGTGGTTCCTTATGGTAAATAATTTACCTTTATCCTTTCTGTGTTTGGTGCTTGAAGTAACACATACTATTAAGCGCTTTGAACTCACATGGTTTTTAACAGTGATGTTTGATATTTAAGCCATTTTCTTTATCCTCACAACTCTCTTTAGTATCTCTTTCATTGTCGAATAAAGCAACATTTACATATTGTAACATATGGATTAATTTATGATTAATTATCATTTACTTTCAGATGCTTTATGGATCAGTTGTCAACCATTAATTAGAACTACTTTGGATTGTTAGGTTGTGAAAAACTCGTTTGGCTGGTATTTATCATTTAAATTTGAAAATAGTAGTTGTAAATATTGGTGTACCATTATTCATACTGATCAATTTCTCAATACTAAAACATTAAGTCTGCCGTTAAGTAATTACATAAGGTCACTGGTTTCTTGCTTTCTAAGAAGCTGGCATCCATTTAAGGTAAATTATCAAACTGTATTTTGTCCACTAATGAATGAAAGTGGTAGTTAAAAAGATAAAACGTCACCTTGGAGAAGGATACACACCAACCTCAATGGGTTTTTACAACCTGGCAATCCAAAATTTGTAATGATCTATAAAGCATTAGTTAAGGCCTTGTTAACCATTTCTAAAGTAGTTAGTCAGAACAACTATAACCTTAAAGGGTGTCATATAAGTGCTAACCCTTCTTTTTTCAGTAATTTCAATTAAGTGCATTTACTAAAGTGCTGTACTAAAGTACAGTTTTGAGGTACTTGTAGCCTACTTTATTTGAGTATATCAATTTTATTCTACTTTATACTTCTGCCCCACTAGATTTCAGGGAAAAATATTGTACTTTTTATTCTATTAGTATATTTTATACACAAAACATATAATCAGCAAAAAAAACATGTCTGTCATTTTCTATACCAATGTATAAACCTCAACCAGCTCGGTAAAATGCTACTGACACATTAATGCATATTAATGATATTTCAATAAGAATACAAAATATAATTCGCTGATAATACTTGCTTGATAATACCATGCCTATTCAAAATGAAACAACAAACATATAGAGATTGTACTATTACACTTTTATCATTAAGTTTATATAATTACAGTAATTAATGTAGTTAAATAACTAAAACATAGACTGTTTAAAGCACATAAATAATTTTACTAACTAACTTTGATTTTGCCCAATCCTGAAGAAATTGTGGGAGAACATAATTAGAGAAAGCAAAGATAGTAAAGAGCCTTTTGTTTTGATGTAGAATTTGTATTACTTGGCATAATACCAACAGAAACCATGTCTTAGAATATGCATTTACACTACTTGAAAATTAGACCTAAATTATGGTTGAATCTTGTCCATTCATTCAAGCATGTTAAATGTAAAATGTTTATTTTCTGTAGAAAATGTCATATATGAATCTGTTTTCTTACACAATCACAATTATATATATAATGTTAATTGTATTGAGATGGCAATGAAAATATTTAGTGTTTAAGAAATCAAATGCAATAACTTTGAAATGTCTAACACATTTCCTCATATATTCTTATTACCATACTTTAACTATACAACTAACTACATAACCTACAACATTTGACAACTATATCTCGATATTTATACTTAGTTTTTTTTGTTTGTTTGTTTTTATTTATTCATTAAATTGCAGTGTCTCTTAAATTAGTTTTTGTAAATTGTACAAATTATACTTTTATTTTGTTATTTTTGGATAGATTTTTGTTATTGTTATTTCATATTGTGAACAATGTGTTGGTACTTTATTATGGTATTTTTTTTATTTTTTATAGTCTGTTTAGGGATTTTATTTGGTTTATCCCATGGCATCACAGTTAAAGAATCAGTATTGGTTCTGACTGGAACCATTATTTTGAAAGATCATTTGCTATCAGCTACGTGACCATGTGCAGCAGCAGCACCACCCTCCTCCCTTTCCCTCCCTCTCCCTCCCTTCCCTCTCTCTAGCATCACTCCCCTTGTACACGCTGTCCTCAAAACCTCCAGCGGCATTACCCGCCTCGGCCTGTGTACGCTGAGCTTGACTGGGAGGAGGTGGGATCTAGCTACTGGTGGTCGTGGGCTTGCGGGCGTTTACGTGCGAACCGTGTAGATTGCCAACGACTGGGCATTTTTCTGGGGGGGAGAGAAATAACGACAAGAAAGCCCCGCTTGGGATCCCCTGCCTCCCTGCCAACGACACACATTCATCCACCACTGTTATCTGCCTTCTTACTTTATCGTCGTTTTCTGCCAGTGTTTCCCACTCAAACCCAGCGAGATTCCTACTAACAACGACCGCCACCATCATCAACATTACAGGCTGGGGCTGTGTGATGAGGTCGCCCTGCCGCAGGGGTTTGGATATTACGTTAAGATAAGGCGGTTTTTGTTGTCAGGGTAGTCTTGCTTTCTCGATTACTCGCTTTCGAAAGCCTCCCAGCACCCCGAGTGTGTGAAGAAATACACCGCAGGAGAACGCAGCTACTACTGGGGCTGAGGGAATCGCTGGTGAGTGGATGGTCCTTCTCTGTCTTTTTTTTAACCGTTAGCCTCTAACTGTTAGCTGATATATTGAATGCTCCGATCTTGGCAACATAACATAGATGCTGTCAAGCCCGGGCAAACGTATGATTTATAAACTCCTTGAGCCTGTGAGTCATTATATATCGTCAAAGACTTTTCAGTGGAATGTGTGAATGTGTCTGTGTTTACTTCACGGTATTTAACATTACACTCTTTTGTTAATTTGGTCCTTCTCAGGGATATCGTTTAGTAACGCTATGTCATTCGTAGCTAAGGTTAGCCGTCAACGCTGCTAGCTACCGAGCCTACGCCCAATTGTCTCCCGTCCTGTAATGATCCACAATTACCACACCAGGAATTGTTCAGTCACCACATAAAGATGCCAGCTTGCCATTGTGTAGGTAGCACTGTGTGGAATTATTTAAATCAGCTCTCACAGCGCCCAATTAACTGGTCAAAAAACCAGCTGACTCAATGATGTGCTGTCACGGTAACAATCGCACCTTTTTCGCTCATTACAGTCCTATCAGTGATTTACATAGACATGCACAGAAAGTGCAACCACTGTAGTTTAAACCTCAGCTCGCCTCACAGAGAGGACCCTTGTGAAAACGCATGGTACGGAAACAGTAGGGCTTTCTCTGTGGTTCCGTCAACACTGACAGCATTGTGTGGGTTGTAACACGCCAGAGCTATAACACGCTAATCCTTAGTGGACATAGTTGGCAGCAGTGCAGGTATGAGACTGTTTAGGTTGACTGTGTGTGCGTCCATCCAATTTGTGACGAAAACAACTATATAAGATGAGCCCTGATCATGTTCATATTTTGTTGTACAGTTAGTGTAGAAGCAGCTGTCAAGTGGAGATGATGTACAGAGCCCCCCCCCCATCATAAATTTTAATAGCATCTGTGGATGGAATATATTAAATCACACTATTAAACTACATCTTTTTCAGCCTTCTTCTACCATTCATGTGTCTAATGGTATGTTAAACAGACTGTAAAGCTGTCTTTGGCAAATTTATGCTTTCTAGTTTTTTATTGTGTTGAAAGGAGCTTGTTGACTGGTTGGAGTCATGCACTGAATAATATGGTGGACAATGGACCACACCAAAAGTTCAAATTTGATGAACTGTCTGTGCTCAGACCTCTGAGAGCAATACCATTCATGGCCCTGTACACTTGACTAGATGTCCAGAATGGGGTGTTGAATTGATTAGTGGTGTTACTGACCTTAGTGAGCTATGTAATAAAACCCACCTTAAGATGCAAGTAGTACTGCTTATGAATCATGTAATCCTGAAGCTGCCAGAGTGACTTCTTACTGTGGAAGTAGCTGTCAAGTAGTCTGTGACCCCAAATGTCCCCAAATCACTGTAATCCTTTGTAAGTATCCATAAAATTAATATGTTAAAGTTTTGAACAATTTATATTTGAACTTTTTGTATTTCCCCAAAAACATGAATAACTAATAAATACTTTAAAATGATGCATTGTATTTGATGGAACAGTAAAACAACAGTCTCAGAATTTTGTCTATAATTTTCCCTGAAAAGTTCCAACCCAGCATATATTCTGACCTGTGCACAGCTGGCCAACCACAGCGTGAAGTGGGTATCAATGTTGGGAATCGTCGCTTTTGTAGAATTACAGAAATGGTTGGACACAGCCCCCTCAGTATGACGCTGGAAAGGTGTAGATGGAGTATACTGGCCCCTGCCTTCAGTCATTCAAAACCTGTCAGTGTAGGCAGCAAACAGTCCAGGGTGTTTCTGTAACAGTAAGATGCTGGTCTTCCTCTGAATTCACTGTTCTTCTGCATTGTAAGCATTGTAAATGCTTGTTCTGATGTTTACAAGGCTTCTGGAAAGGGTCTTTAGATACTCTGAGTGTCTGCTGTGTTTCTTGACACCCAGTATTACCTAATATAAAAACACAATCCTGTGAGAGAGTGGATCATTTATACTAAGATAATCTTGCTGGTGAACTGCTTGTGAACACCCACTTATAAAACCCTCTCGTCGATGACAGTTTAGAGAATGTAATTTCATTCTGCCTGTGTGTTAATTCCAGTTGTGTAATTTTCCACGGAACAGGAAATGTGCATTACTGAACACTCATGAGGTATAGGGAGCTTACTTGGGGGCACCTGTCTTTCACATTGAGGGAAAAGGTTAGTCAAATACCACATTACATAACAGATTTTAGTGTCCTCTTAAACATGAAGAGCCTGTATAACGTTTTTCCAAATACATGTTTCACATCCTGGAAAATGCAAGCTTGATTCTTGCAGCACTTGAGAAGTGGGTGATCCAAGAGTGCTCCTTATGACTCCCTCAGACTCCTTCAGTACCTGCAGTGATCACATATATAATCAAAGTACATTATGCAGAATTAGTAAGAGTGGGAAGTTTGGGTTTTGTTATATTAAACACAATGTTGCGACGGCACCTTTCATTTTGTTACTTAAACTGTAAGATGGTTTTACATTGCGTGGCATTCTTCATGCAGCTAGAATGTGAATATAAAGGTGGTTCTAATAGGTTAATGAATCTTCGCAAACAAAATATAGATAACAGCGGATTTTCATTTTGGTGAAATTCTGCTTTCTGATTGTTAAACAAATGTTTGGATTTAGTTGGCATGCAATGTAAACATAATGAATGTAATAACATCAAGCCCATAACAAAAGTAAAGTAATTTGTGTGTTTTTGGGATGAAGATGCACATGATTTGGTTCTTTTGAAGACCCTTATTATGCAAATCAAAGAGGAAATAAGTTGCTACTTCATACATCCCATAGAATGTGTCTTGTTACTGTTACTTAAAATTTGACCTCAAATCCGGCTTCTTGATTTTACAGTAGATTGTCCAGGAAAAAGGCTGAATGTTCTGGTATATTAGATTTGTATTGAGACTCAGCACGTCCATTGCAAAGGCTTGCAATGTCTGTTTTGTCAGGATTTAGAGAACAGTTTCACTTGTGTTAAATGCAAGCATGTACATGTGCAAGGATCATTTACATGTGCAGTAAATGTTGATCAAAAAGTGGTCCCCTTCATGTTATGTTGCTTGTGGTGCAGTGAGTGTGTGAACTTTTGACATTGTGTACTTATGTTACTCTTAAGTTTCATCCACTTATCATTAGGCTGTTGCTCTTGGCCTTAAGCACAAGGCACTTGGCCATTTCAAACACTCATTTCTCAAATGGAGTCATTAAAGTATTGCATCAGTGAAGTTGAAAATATGTTCACTGTGTTTGTGTACAGTGCGCTACAAAATAGACAATATAATATTTTAGATTTTGTCCAAGTGTGTGAACTTGACACTTTGGTATGTTTTGTTTTGTTTGGGTTAGACTATTTGTTTATTTCCTACAGGTCAACAGCAGATAACCCCAAGAACTGATATGACTTGAATTAGGTTCAGGTTGTTTTCATGTTTCAGCTTGACTTACTCACCCTCACATGACTACAGGTTTTATTTTTAGTGACTGTGACCCTGTACTTTGTAGACCAAGGGTCCAGTTTTATCTTTGGTACGTAGCACTGAAAAGACATTGCATAGGATTGGGCTTGTTACAATTTTTGAGTATCATCTTGTTCAGCAATACTGTTGGGATTTTTTTCGTCATTTTCAAATGAAATAACTCCCCACTCTTGATTTAAATGGGTGTGTGTGTGTGCCAAATAGGCAGACTTGGACAAAAATCAACATAAAAAATAGACAGAATAGAAATTGGGTTGAAAAGTCTTGTCAGTCAGATGGGGACAGTTAATGAGGTGACGTGGAGCATTGAAGGAAGAAGAAAAAAAAACCTCCACTAAAATGTGGCATTGGATACAGGAGACAAGAGTGCTATGAGACAGCTGTGTGTGTCAGTTCCTCTTGTTTGTGTCAGCTTGTGTTTCTGTCAGAGTCCGCTGAGGGAAGATGGGCTTCAAGGGGAGGGAGAGAGACCAAATACAGAAAAGGTCACAACAGACTTTTTCATTTTGGTTCCATTTAGATGAGTTTAGCTGATGATTGAACCTCTCTTCCTTTGCAGTCAAACCATAAGATTTTAAGAGGATAATTACTTTTCTGTTTGCTTTATTTACAGTTAATTACTTTCTTTTCTTAATTTGATGCTAGCCTATTTGTAATTTTTGTATCTTTTAGTGAGCTGTTGGCTTCTTCTTTATTGATGTTAACATCTCCAGGTCAGACATCATTCTGTAGGGGATTAATTACTTGCCACAAAAACACAGATGGTTGTTGTTAATGAATCACATCAGCAATATAAGTTGTTTAGTTAATTTTATTTCATTACACAAATCTATGTCTTGCAACAGCCTTGCAAGTGAAGAGTAGCTTTGTTTTCAAAGTTTTACATAATTATAAATTGAATATGTTTTTTGATATATTATTAATGAATTATTGATTCTTCAAGATAATATTCACTTCTTTTATTTCATTTTATTCATGAATATAAACCCTTTTATGGAGTACCTACAAACTGTCTTCAGTGTTAGTTTCTAGTCAGTTAGCTTAGCATAGATAGCTAGAAGTTGGTCTAAAACTAATTTGCTTTGCTTTTGACTATACAGTGTTTACAGTTCAGAGTTAGGTCAGTTTTAGTCAGAGCCTATGACACACTTCCATGACAGTGTGACTCTTTGTGAATCTCAGCAGTCAGATTGCATGTATGGAATGACCAGTCAGTGATGGTGTTGGCAAACAAACAGTACAACATTGAGCATGTGTTGATTTGTAGCACTGGTAAAGAAGCTTTTAAATGAATTTCGTTTCACCGTGAAATCATGATGAATAACATGCATCATTTATCATATGCCAAGGTTTGATGCATGCTTTGGACAGCACATTGAGTCAGATGTAAATCCGGTAATTGGAATTCAATCAGCAGCCGACATTAGGTTGACCTTGTCAGCTCTACTCAAGTCCAGTGCCTCCCACATCTCCATAACTGGAGTTATAGTTACAGCGACCTACTTACTGTAGAACTTGGCCCAACTTTGGAAAACAAGTTTTTTGTAATGCATATTTCAAAGCTTGAAGTGGAAACACTGTTGGCTACTTTCATACAGTAAGTAATGGGGTGCGCGATCATCAATTTCATCATCTCAAATTCTCTCAGGAAGGAACATAATCCAACTCTGTGCACTGTCTCATAGTTTAAACAGAGAGAGGAGTTTCTCAAATCTCTCTACACCCCTGAATCCTAGGCCTGCATTTTGTATGCTTTGTGACTGATCTGTTTTTCCTCCTCTCTGGCTAAAAGGAGGATTTCTTGTCATAAAACATAATAACTGGCAGCAACTATGTTAAGATGGATGGATCAGATATGTGAGTGGTGACTGCCCCACAAGCTCCCTGACTCAAATTGCTGAAAATCTGGTGTGTAAATTCAGTAACATATGAATGTGGGCATTTCACTTACTACAGCCAGTGCATTTTGAAGAGTCTCTTGCTCTGCCTCTGAGGCCCTGGTGTTTGTTGCTGCCCTTTGGCATATTAAGTTTCAGATGTGCAAATCTCATGGCCAGCCGTGGCTGCTAGTGGAAATTTCCACTTCACATTCGGACAGCATTTTGTGAATGTGATGTTGTGGGCTTATTCACAAGAAAATCCTGAACAGAGCTAATGTTTTGGGGTTGTTTTTAAGGGAATATGATATTTAAAAAGATGATAAAACTTGGGATTTTTAAAAAAAAGAGAACCATTAAAGATACATAATGTATATAACTATAATGTAGAGGCCATTTGCAAAATAACAGTGGACAAGGGTACTTTTTAATTAACCTATTGAGGTTAAGCGTTTGGCTACTTCTTCCTTAGGTAAAAACCTTATTCCTCAGCAGCTAGAATGTCAGCTGTCTGAAAGGTATTTTTTTCACATGATAAAAATATTCAGAGGTCATCCTTTGTCCATGTGATGTGTCTTACAATCGTTTAGCCATTATTGATTATGAGTGCAGTGTAGAAGAGTTCTGGGGAGAATGATGAGAGGAAGAGCGGCATGTTCATTATGTTTGATTAAGCTCCATGTTATCACTCAGTTATGTAATGGCTGAGCGAGAAGAAATTCAGGGTTCTTTGACCAGATGTTTAAGAAAGATTGTGGTTGTCTGTTGAAAATATCAAGCTTGCTATAGTTAGGGCTCAGTATTTGAATTGTTGTGTGATGATTTTGATAGGTTGAATTTTCTTCTAGCCTGGCGAAACTGTTACTAGTTAACCAGTAGTGGGGAGATGACTCACAAAACTCATGGTTTGGTCCATGTCACATAAAATGGTCAAAGGTTTTGTTTGGAAAGGACAGTTGCATATAAAACTACCAAGGGCAACGAATGACTGCTTTCATTATTGATTAATCAGCAGATTATTTTCTACATCAATCAATTGGTATATAAATCAGCAGAAAAATGTGAAAAATGCTCATATTTCCTAGAATCCAAGTTGATGGTATAAAATGTCTTGTTTTTTTCCAACCAACATTCCAAATCCCAAACAATTACTATAATGTTAGACAACGTATAGCAGCAAATTTTTAACATTTCAGATGTTGAAACATCACATTTTTAACATTTTTGCTGGAAAGCTGCAAACATCAATATCAACAAATAATTTTCTTTTTTATAGACTAATTGATTGTTTAGTCTTATATATTTTAATTAATTGGTCTTCAACATGGTTTTTATATGCTCTATATTTATCTAAATATTCTGATATCAAGCTGTTACATATAAAACTGAACTGGGATGTTAATGTATTTTTTAATTGTTTTGAGGAACTCCGCACACTTGTTTAACATGGCAAAAGTCAAATTGAAACTGATTCTGTTAGACAAGTAAGAGATGACCTACTGGAAAAGGTATATTGAGAAGTCTTTGTGGTTGTGGTCTGAGTTCATAAATACTCAACAGTAACAGTAAAACTATTACTGGCCAATAGAGGGAAAAGTGTAATACTGAGGCCTTGCCTTTGTTTCACTTGCTTAGGGAGCACGCTAAACCCAGAGGAGGCAAAGAGTTCCAACATGTGGGGCACAGTAGCTCAGAGGATTGTTTTATTCTGTGGAAGTTTCCTGTGAAATGAAAAGCTTACTATCACCTTAAATTTCTCTTGACCTGAACAGAATCTAGCTTGTATGCAAGATTGTTTCTCAATCTCAGGTAGGGGAATGGCCTACCAGTGAACCCAAAAAGGGGTAGAATGTACACAAATAGGGATGAGGGACTTTTATATATATATATATTGTGTGCCTCAGCTCACTCTATTAGAATAGATATAATAGTTTTCAAGATATTCATTTGTAGGATTCCTTGTGATGCTAAAATCTACTTCTGCGTACATTCATGTAAGTGTAGCTGTCTTTCTTGTTCAGATGTACGAACAGAAGCATACTCTTGATGCTCTACAGTTGTGATGAACAGTGGAAACGCTTCTTTTTCTGCATTGTTCCCTGGTGATTCATACATTTTCTGTGTCAGTACAAGCTAAATTTGTCATTTTAATTTGTCTGCCACAAAATATGTCATGAGATACTTCCCCTTAACTTAATAAAAATGGTTCTGGTATGGAAAGATTGTAATATGAAAACTAATGTGATAATTAACATGCATTGACATTAACATGGCATCAAGTTAAAAGCTCTGTGTGTAGGTTTTTCTATTTTAATTTTTTGTATAAAATTGATGTAGTGTATGTGTACTTCCATTTTCAGTTTGTCATTTTGTGTGTTTTTCTACTTCAACTAGGAATGGAGTCGGACATTTTTTAACCCTAAACATAGACCTGGAAATACAACTCAAAAAAGTGTCCTTTATAATGTCCTTAAATTATGTCTCACATGAAGGTTGGGCTTGTAATTCTTATTAGTGGGCACATCGCCTTTGGCGTGTGTTTATTTTCTTTCTTTTACAATTTAGGGAAGCTGACACTTAAAGGCTAAAATATTAACTTGTTAGGTTTCTAATGGGTTGTTCGAATTCCCCCTCTCTCCTTTGCCCTTTCTCTGTCTTTAATTTCACAGTAGTTGAAAATTAATAATACATTTTTTCCCCGTTCCATTATACCACAGGAAACGGTGCACAATGAATATGAAGTGATTTGCCCACTCTCTCATTTCCCATCAATGTGATGTGCTGCATGTCTTGTTGCTGGTTATGTAATTGGGTGAGGCCATGTGAAAATGTCTGAATGAGATGGGCAGATGGTGGCAAAAAACTGTGGGATGGGGAGAACAGATGCAAGTCACATCTGCCCTGATCCAGCCAGAAGACATTGTTTGTTGCCAAACCATCACATTCACTCTTGAGTGATGGATCATCTTCTACGTGAGATGTATTCACAATAACATCACATTTTTAACTGCTATACATATTTGATGCCTGGCTTTACATTTTTTTTTGACGGTGAGATTCATTAAACTTCATGGACAAAACAGATGAGTGACAAATTAAAGTAAAACCCAGAATCATCTGTCTTAACAAGCTGTTAGGTCATTACTGGCTGCCAGAGGAGCTGCTGTGGGCCTTGGCATACACTCAACTAGTATGATAAACTCTACTTGAATGACTAACATCATTCTTTCCAGCAGCATTCCTTCATTTGTTGTTTTAAAGATGGTAGTGGAAGGTGCTGTCTGACATCATTCCAAAATCTCTCATTGGTGTTCAATTGGGTTTAAATCTGGTGATTGCAAAGGCCATAGCATATGATTCTCATTATTTACATACACTACATTCGTCATTCAGGGTTTTCTTTGTCGTCTTCCTGCATGTCTGTGATCTACAAGAATTTATATACTGTATTGTTCTGTATTGTTTTGCAGTGGCAATTTAGCAGTTCATGTGGGCTTCCCTTGTAACAGACCCCTGTGTTTGATGATGTGACACCTCAAAAGGGTTTTTGTGTTATGTGGGTTGCTTACTGCAAAGGAATTGGATTTCTAGATCGCCTAATGTACCTAAGATCCTCTAGGACCTAGAGGATCCTAGAGAGAAATGTCACCTAGAGTCTAGGTCAGCGAATCTTGATACTCTAGGGGTGTTGCAGAGTGACGGGGACAGCCTCATAGTTCAGAGAAGAAGACTTTTTAAATCTGTCCTTCAGTCTGATCAGTAGTTGCAGTAGTGGTCGACCGATTACTGCAACGTTTTTCATTTATTGAATTGCCAATAAAATCAATTAATTGAAAAATGCGCTACTTTAGCTCTGACACAGATGCCTCTCCCAGTCATCACTCTGTGGTCTCAAGCAGTGTCCCGCTACCAGTAACACAGAAGTACTGACAACCGGAAATGAGACAATACGCTTACTGCAGATAACAGTACAAAGTAAGTCAATTAACACAGACTGAGTAAATGTTACTGCCTGCCTCACTGCTAACCCTAACCCTACTGCATGAATATACACCATTGGCTGTTTCTCTTTCAAAATGATTTGGTGTGAACAGTTTCTATTACATCATCAGAGGGTGTTTACAGCAGATCCACAACAGTTTTCAACTGTACTTACTGTATTTCCTCAAATAGTGACTGGGGGCTCTATTTGCCTCAACTACAGAAGGTAACACACCTTTATTTGAGGCAGGCCTTTATTTCTTTCCCTCAGTTTGATATGTATAATTGAGCATACCAGTATTTTATCTTTGATCTGCTAGTTTCTTTATCTTAGCAGTTATCAAGACCTTCTCTCCCCTTTCCACTCTCCTGCTATCTCTTGCTTGGTGTGTCTTATGTTAAGTTATTCCTCTGCCTCCTTTAGCGATAAGGGTACATGTAATAAATGTAGTTTATCTGCTGTAATGGAGGCAAGACTCAGTGAATTGGTAGCTTGGCTCTGCCAGGGCTCTTGGGTCACTGCCTATACAAGAGGTGTAGCCCAAGCCCATAATTCACACCACAGTTGTGCCAACAAAGTGTTGAAAATAGCATGATTTATATTGTTGAATTTATTAAATTAAAGCTGTAGAAATGTACATTTTGCTTAACTGGCATGGACATTATACGACTGCCACCAGGAGTTTATCCCCCTCTGGTCTTTATATCCCTGCCTCTGCTGAATTATTTTTATCCCTAGTGGGAACAAAATGACCCCCCCACCAGCACCAGGTGTACATGTAGGTGTATATGCATCTGTGTTTCAATGCATACATGCTGTTCCCAGGTGAGAACAATAAATTCCAGTCAGGCACTTTGCAGCTGGTGCATACAACTGATGATTACAAATATCCACTCAGTTGACAGTTTGTTAGATACATCTAATGCAGTTTAATCCAGAAATCTATCTTTCATGAAGGTTTTTTTTTTTTTTCTTTTTTAAATTAAAACTAGAGAGTTGTCAGTTCAATTGTGTGATCATTTTGGAGGATGCAGTGTGTGATACTGTATAGCTGTATTGCATTAAACAGAGAAGTGTTTCTGTTATTTAGCCTACCTTAATCTGAATGACCCACATGTCTATCCCATAGCTGTCCCTAGAATTGAAAAGAAGGATTTATGCGTCTATGTTGGGTGGTATGGCAGCCAACCTGTAGTTGCCTTGGGTGTAGGAGTTGTAGTTCAGTATAAGATTACAATTCACAGGAGGTGCATGTCAGCCCTGTAGGACCCATACCTTGCTACTTAGAACTGGTAATGTCCACATCTCAATGCAGACATGCTTTTATACACCAAAGAATTAGCCGTTGCTAACCAAGGTGGCTACAGGAGCTACAGCTGAAAGCTTCAGTTAGTATGGAAACAGTAGTTTTTTATTTTATTGAAACTCAAATCCACCTTGAATTGGTGTCCACTTGTGGTCATGACATGATTATGAAAGGCACACACCTGTCTATACAAGGTATCACAGCTGACAATGCATGTCAGAGAAAAAAGGAAACCATGAGATGGAAGGAACTGCCTGCAGAGCTCAGAGACAGGATTATGTTGTGGCACAGTGTGGCACAGATCTGGGGGAGGCTACAAAAAAGTGAAGGTTCCCAAGAGCACAGTGGCCTCCATAATTCTTAAATGGAAGAAGTTTGGAACAACCAGGATTCGTCCTAGAGCTGGCCGCCTGGCCAAACCAAGTAGTTGGTGGAGAAGGGCCTTAGTAATTGAGATGGCCAAGGACCTGATTGTCACTCTGCCTGAACTCCAGAGATCTTAGGTGGAGATGGATGAAACTTCCAGAAGAATAACCATTGCTACAGCACTCCACTGATCTGAGCTTTATGGCAGAGTGGCAGACTGAAGCTTCTCCTCAATGAAAGTTTGCAAACAAGCACCTAATGGATTCTCAGACTGTGAGAAACAAGATATCTGGTCTGATGAAACCAAGACTAAACTGTTTGGCTTTATTTCATGTTCGTGTCGTGTTTGGAATAAACCATTTTGAACTGGTTTTCCCTCAAGTGTGTCTTTCCAACTTATGTCCAATCAGCTGAACTTGCCACAGGTGGACTCCAATCAAGGTGTAGAAATATCTTTAAGATAATCAAGAGAAGTGGGAGGCATCTGGGCTAGATTTCAAGAGTCACAGCAAAGTGTCTGAATACTATCAATGTATTATTTAAATTTTTCGTTTTTAATAAATATACAAAAATCTCCTAAAATGTTACTGGGAGTAGATTGCAGGGGGACAAATAAATATATTCAGCACGAGGCTGCAACATAACATAATTTGGAAATATTGAAGAGGTCTGAACACTTTATGAATGTACTGTGTCTGCTATGTAAGATGGATTGTCAGTGCTGGTCTCAAATGTTTCCAGAGGCGTTTTAAGTGTGTGGAAAGTGTTTGCTCTGCAGCAGGTTTGTGTGTTTAGATGAGCAGGGTTAGGTTGTCGTGGCTGTTAAGAGGGATAGAGATACCAAAAGGAGTTAGAGAGGGGAGAGATAGGTTTGAGTTTGGCTTGGAGCTTTTATGGACAGGGCAAAGAAGGGCTATGTTCCATGCCAGTTGACAGGACCTAATCCACTGACAAGGACCTCAAGGACAGGTTATACCACTTTTCAAAGGCCTGTGTAATACATCTATAAAGATTTTTTTGTTCTTCAGCATGAAGGCACCACTTGGGTATGTGTATCCTCTATGTCTGTGTTTTTACATTAAAAAAAGTAATGATGTAGTTGTTTATTGTTTTGTGCGGTCAACACCAGTCCTTGCTTTTAAACTGGAGCTTAAACCTTTTAGTATTTACTCTATTTTGTCACCTTAGGACTTGTATGGAGTTGTTATTCAACATATATGAAGTGATAAAAATCTATTGTCTACAAAGTTGCTTAAGTAGCTACTGTGAAGACTGGAGTGTGTTGGTTTGATGTTTCTCCAGAGATGCTTGTTAGTTTGTGTGAACGGCATGTAGCTCCGCAGCATGTTTGTAAGTTCAGATAAGCAGGGGGAGGTTGTGTGGGCTGTGTTTGGAGGGAAAGACAGAGAGAGAGAGAGAGAGAGAGAGAGAAGCAGGGCTTGAGTTTGGCATGGAGCCTTCAAATTAGGCAAAGAAGGACAATCAGAATTACATCATTGCATGATCTTATCTACAGGTGATTAAGTGGTTGGCAGCAGTTAGTTAGCCGGTGATATGACCAGCTGAATAGGCTCTTGCTGCTTGGAAAGTGCGACTACCTAAGTAGCTTTTGTGATATAAAAGCAATGAATCTTTCATCACCCTAGCTATGTCTTATTTGTGTCATCAAATCACTTGTACTCACTGTGCTGTCCAACCTCTATTTTTGGACATGTATACGCTGTTTGTATACGCAATATACTGCATAATGCTTTATCAACTGGTATTGCTAACAGTAACAACAGCAAGCAAGCAACAACAATAACAACCTTCAAACTTGTTGTACTGGGACGCGGGCAACTTGACCGTGACGTCATTCCCAGCTCCGACATCCGACTTCCAAGGTAAATGTTATGCAGCATATGTCACTTCTCACTGCCTCATGGGAGCTGCTGGATAAAGTTTTCCTGGCATTCATATCAGTTTGCTGGTTTTGTACCCTCTTGTTTGCTCTTTCATGAAGGCAGTGCACTAACTCCATCCCTTATATAAACTATTTGTCCCATCAAAAGATTTATCTTCAGTGCAGGACACAGTCATCCAGCTGCCACCTGAACCTCATGGTTGTGATACTGTCTTTTGACTGTTTAGTTTGGCCCCTGCATCAGCAAAACATGCCAGTGATATTTACTTTCAGTGCTTGTGACAGTGTGGTCAGTTTGAACAGGATAACACCATTTTGGGAACATTTACCCTCATCATTTTTCCTTCCCTGCGTACCAGTGACCACATATGTTCTGTACAGTGAGAGCTTGTTGTATTTAAGAAGTAAAAAAAATTCAAAATAGAACATATCTGGTAATACTGAAGTCATAGTGAGACACTGAAACATATGTTGGAAAGAGAACTTCAAGTTACTAATCCTGTCACCCCTGTTCTCTGATATCTATGAGCCAGCTGTGTTACCAAGATCACTGTCCTTGTGTAAAACTGGAAAGAGGTAAGCATATCTCAAATGGCATATGACACTGTGCCAACCCCTTTTTATAGGGGAGACGAGTGGCCCCGCATTGAGGCGCCCATCATGATTGCCAATACTGGCTGGAGCAATGTTGTACCGGGGCTTCTGAGGATAATGTTGAGAGGGTGAGACCCCTCCCTTATATAATCGAGAGCAAGGTTTTCAGTCACTGTGATACACACATGGTGTAATCATAAACAGGAAAGGATTTTAATGGCCATGGCAAATCTTACAAAACTTTCCACTATCCAGCGGAGTGTAGTGGAATGGAACTCTTGGTGTTTTGGAAGGGGAGGGGCACAAGACATGGTTCCAAAGGGAGCAAGTTATTCCTGTCTTCCCCTCCCCCTCTTCTTGGAGTAGGGGTAGACATGTCTAGTCATGTCCCCTTGATATATGGAGTAAGAGCACTTGACCAATGGATCCTTGTTGGTGTGTCTTGGCTTTTAAGCATCAGTTGTTCAAAACATTTCTTTAGGTATACCCACACAATGTGAGAAGATACATGTTAAATTTAGCCGCTATAAACACTGTATATTTTTAAACAGTGTACTTTGAATAATAAAAACAAAACAAAGAACCCTTTCTCTTTGAATTGCCACTTGCCTTGTTTTTGGAAAATAAGGAGAGCAGTACAACACTGTTAGCCATGTATGACATAAATGCTACACAGCATGTTTTCTGGGTTCACCTTTATTGCTTAATGTTAAAGAGTTTTGGGGGGAGTTTTTCCTGTAGTGATTCCAGGGTCAAAGGACAGAGAATGTCGTATTCTGTACAGACTGCAAAGCCCCTTGAGGCAAATTTGTGATTATCCTAGATAAATAGAATTAGACTTTACATATTTGTGCCATTGCCCTGATGTTTGCTTTCAGTGTATATTTAGAGATTTGGGTATCAGCCCAATTTAAGCAAACCCGTAGAGCAAGAGGGGTTTTCTTTGAATCGTAAATCAGCTGTACAGGGACGACCGATGGCTCATTAGTTAGAGGGGTGGTGGGGATAAAAGGGTAAAGTCTCCTACTATGGGTTTTTATTGAATTACTTTAATTTTTTAGTGCCTGTGGTGACCAAAGCTGTCTTCAACATGTCCTGGACCACTTAACCTATATCACAACAGGTGCACCATTGCCATTTTATTAGGTACTCCATGCTAAAACTAATGCAGTTTAATATAACAGTCGTGCTGTAAATTCCACTTTCACGAAAGTTATGGCTGGACCAGGTATGGTCAATGTGCAAAATTGAGAACAAAGTTGTAACTGTTGTAACTGCTGTAAACAACTAATTTCAATGGAAAGTAGCAAGAACCTGCTGGCAAAGTTGCTAAATGTTGCTAGATGATGTAATATGCCAATTTGCATAGTAATGACGACATCACGTCATATTTGCACTCTGCCTGTTGTGAGCCGGTTTCAGCCCTTTTTCTGTTTGATTTTCTCCTACTCTCTGTGCTCACATATACAGTGTTTTAATACAGCTGAGTTCACAATAAAGCTGTTCTCATTTACATGTTTTTCCATTTCTGTTGTCAGACAATGTAACAAGTATGAAATGGTGACTGAAATGTGGCCTATTAAGACTAAATGTCACTTCCAAGCTATTTCCAAGCTGCTGCTCTGCACTGCTAAAATTCTGATTTTATAACTGCGATGTCGTCTCACAAAATCACCCAACACATGTTAAAGACAACGGCTGTGCTGTGATATTTACCTGTAAAATGATCACTCACAGAGAGAGAATGGACTAACTTTGCATGGTGTTGCTCTTCCTCAAATGCCACTCCAGACAACTTCCTGTTTGCCTATGCCCATAGTTACTAATGCACATTGGTCTTTTTTTAATTTGTAAACTCCACAACAATGAAAAAGCACTAGAAGTAAGCCAGTTGTGTTTTCAGGATTAGGTCATCAGAGATCTGACATCCAAAACATTTTGAAACCGACAGCTGAAGTCATAAAAGGCAGAGCTCTTAACAGAAACAGTTACATTAAAACTAAACCAAAAATGAAACCAACCCTTGAAATATGTTCCTGTCATAGTGAAAGTCAGACTAATTTGAGAGAGTAAATTACCATTGTTTCAGTTTTCTGTTGTGTCATCTAATGCTGTTTCATTATTAGTCCAAGTTTTTTGTCCACAGAGCATGTTGAAGTGTGTGGAAATACTAATGTACTCTGTTTCATTTGTCTCTCTCTATCCAGACTATCCATGAGCTCCGATTTCCCACACTACAGTTTCAGGATGCCAAATATAGGGTTCCAGAACCTTCCCCTTAATATCTACATTGTGGTTTTTGGGACAGCCATCTTTGTCTTCATCCTCAGCCTCCTCTTCTGCTGCTACTTAATAAGGTAACATCCATTCACCCTTTAGCTTTGGATTTGGCGTCACTTAGAATTTTAACTGAGTATGATGTTGCTTTGTTGTGTGGGTTTGTGACCAAAAGTGTCATACAGTGGTTTCTTAAGCTAGTCAGCATTGTCTTTTCACTGGGAGCAACAAATCATGAATCTGGTGGTAGTGCAACACAAGGCGACATTTTAATGAACCATGTGGACTACATTATCCTGTTCATGCATAGCCACTTTCCAAAAAGCCAAAAATTATGGTTGGTAAACACAAATATGCATTTATCTCAGTGAGACTAAAACTGCCACGGTGAAGTGATAACTGTGTGCAAACCAGGTAACCCGACAAACCAAAATAGCATTGAAAACAGACTGCAGACTGTTTGCTGGAGGGACCTGGTGCCTTGCAGATTTGTTTGTCCTTCTATTGTCGACCCACTCCTGCACTTCACCTTTTTATACAGATTTAAAAGTACAAGTGAATTTTCAATTCACATAACTTTCTTCAGAAAAGATTTTGTGCACCCTGACTCAGAAGACCATAATAGCTTTGAACACAGTGTACCATTTTTGACTAGGAAACTGTGAGTACCACTACTTATGTGGGACTTGAAAATAATAATGAGAACTGAATGTTAATTCTCACAGACTGTCATTATGCAACAGTCCTCATAACACATCCTTGTACATTTCAGGTCACTTTGGCTCGTGAATTATTCATTCAGCAGTGTTTCACTAGCTAGCTCTATCCATATTTATGCATAAACAGGATATATTAACAGGTACCAATGTTTCTTAATGTTAATGGTTTAATATTAATGAAAACTTTGTATCTAGTACTGTTGCAAAAAAAAAGCAAAAAGCCTGCTGTGAAAGTCAGTACTAAATATGTCTTCACCCTGAATTTGTTATGTTCTTGAAATCTACTGTATGTAAAACTGTTACATGAAATATCTTATAATCATGTACTTTCTGTCCAACATACTGTATGGCACTTGTCACTATGTCTTTTAGTTGAGGCTCAATTAAAAGGCTGTCTTTTTTCCTTTTTTTTTTTTTTAGAAATGTGTGTTTTTTGTGTATGTCTTGTTAAGTCATTTCAAAAAAGGGCGAAATGTTTCAACAGCACAGTTTGGAGATGGTAGCTAAGATACAATAATTGGTGACTTGATAGGAAAAACAGTAATATTATGCTGGGATTCAAAGCTGCTTGTCTACATTATTATGATCATGGCACTTGGCGTCAAAGAAACTAGTTATAACCATTTTTTTCTAAGAGCCACTTAACCTGCTAAATATCCACACCATATTACTACATTAATTAAATTTACTTTTGGATATTCATTAAATTTGCATTTGAATGTTTAAATCTCTTGTTTGTAACCATTTATATTCATCTTGTTAAAACAACCTTTTTTTTGCATTAAGCCTTGAGTGTAATCTAATAATTATTTCCCCTAAAGGAAAAGTAGCGGTGGTTACTCGTCATTCCTTTGCCCCTCTTTTTAACCCCACTGGTCTTATAGAATTGTCCTGGCTGCTGTTGCTGCAGGGGTTTTCTCCTGGCAGCGACAAACTGAACAGAAATAATGTCCAGCATCTTTTATCTAAGACAGTGAGAAGCAGCAGTTCTCAACAAAATTCACCCCTCGCCACCCTGTCATATCCTATCTTGCAGGGCATATGGTAAGTAGGTTAACTACCACTGTGTTCCTACAATTCCTTCTAAATGTAAAGAGACATTTATTACTTTGATGCAGTACCATGATTCAGTACTATAACGTCAAGGTTGCCAGTTTACTAAAGGCAAAAAGAAGAGCGATTTTTGCTCCATAAAAGGCATCTAAAGGTGCAGTCTCCCAAAGGAACTGGCCCAATATGACTTAAATCATAACTACCATCAGGTATGATGAATATAAAATTCAATTCAAAGACTCAATGCTGAAAATCATATTATTTTGGTCTCAAAAAATTAATAAGCCTGACGGCTACATTTAAGTTTTTTTCCATTTAAACCCTGAAGGTCAATTGAAAGGACTTCTCCTTCAATACAGTTTTTATCCACTGAGCGCCACAGGGACAGAGGAATGTAAATGTTAAAGCTGACATGTGATAGGTTATTATCAACAAAGGCAGACTTGCACACATGGTTTGAAACACGTAAGACGCCCACAAAAATACTCAACCACCTCTATCAATGAGTCCTCAGTTCTCCACAGACACGTATGTGAATTATGCAATGCAGCATTCAGAAGCATTGAAAAGTTTTTCTTGAGCGTGGGCTGCTCCTGAGTGCAGAAGGCCTTCTGTGGTCATGAAAATAATCCAAAGGTTTATAAATGTGCTTTATAAAGAATTGCAGAGCAAATACAAGATCAGTGAGATCAATCAACAATGTAGTCAGCCCTGTAGATTGTAACATGTGAGGTGTTCATGACTTATCAGCGCAGTGACATACCAAAAGGTAGACCAAACCAGTTGACTGTAATGGTGGCTGACATGCACATTTTACATTTTGAGCCGCCTGTCGACTGCGGTCAAATCATGATAATGATAGTTTTCAGAGGAAGGTCAATTTAGACACAATTTGTTTTTTTTATTTTCAGCTCACTGTTTTCCTCACCCAGTTTGACAATGGGTCAAGGTCCATTTGGCAACCCCCACACCCTCGACCTTGTCCCTTACCTACCCTTGAGAGTTTCTGCACCTTTACCTGCTGACCTCTTTCAAAATGTCAGTTTCTCTCCTAGACTGTGCTGCTTGTTTTACAGATCCCTCTCACTCTGCTGCGAGAGGTTAAGGTTACTTGTAATGGAGGTAAATCTTACAAACCTATGAATTTCTCCTATCTTTCTTCCTGTTGTTTTCTTCCCTTTTTCTGCATATTTATTCTCATTCTCAATACCTAGAATCTCTTCTGATCCAATTCTCTTCTTCTCTTTATTCACTGAGTTGTTTTGTTTTTGCTCATTTATAAGAGCAATGTTTATGAAGAGTTACACCAAGAGTTTGATGTAAACCATAAACTTTGGTTGTATTTGTCGGTTCTCTCCCTCTAACTTGGAGTTGTGCGAGCCTTTGTAGAGTGCCTTAACCTACAGTAATGTTTGTTTAATGTCTGAACCAGTGTATTTTGGGTGATATTGCGAGTTGATATTTTACTATAAGTTCAGCGTTTGTTTTGACAAGAAACCAAGGCTTAAGGCATTTTAAGAAGATACCTGTTAATATGTAACTTGGCTTACTATTGGATTACTAAACAAAATAAATATCTGACAGTGTTTCATTGTCATTTTATTATTATGACTCCACTCCTTCCTGTAACTGGTTAATCCAATATTTATTCAGTAATTAGTCTCATGATTGTTTTGCCTGAAGTACGGGCTGAGAATTGCTTTCAAATTCTAACACCTATTTGGTACCGCTGTGATACACTAGAATAGACTGGTGTCAAAGGCAAGTATTTATAAGGAAATGACATCAATGTTTGTCATTTTTCTCTCTTTTTCCAGGATGTATGGATAGTTTGTTTATGTAGTCAGCTGGAGAAAGTCACTTACTAATCAAAGAGATGTTTTGTCTTTACGTTTCCCCAGGTTACGGCACCAGGCGCACAAAGAGCTGTATGCATACAAACAAGTAAGCACTCCAGTGACACACACACACACACACACACACACACACACACACACTGCAATTTGGAAATTTGAAATCATACGTGAACTATTGTCTAGGAGAAGTGAAGTGTGAGAGTACTGTATATGCACTTGTGTGGAGAAAATCATGAAGATCCCCTCTGGTTCCTAAATGTGCATTCAAGCTGATGCATCAAGTCATTTGCTGAGTCTTCTGGCAGCTGCAGGTATTTCGGGGGTTATGCTGTTAAATGCATTTAGCCCATTTTAAAAATACTTAAATGTTTTAGGAGAACACAACTGCAATATCAAAATTTCTGAATTGCACTTAAGTCGAAGGGAAGCAAGTGGCTCAGTTCAGTTGGGGCTGAGCGTGTCAGCAGGGTATAGCCTGCGAAGCTAGTCAGAGGGAGTGATGGAGGGCATAACCATGAGTCTCATGTCCTTCAATTATGTAATACCAGACTGAACAGCCTCCCATGTCAATGTTAAACACATGGTTTCACGCACGCACGCACGCACACACACACACACACACACGAACTGGCATAGAATGTGCTACAGTGATCACTAACAGTGTTATTTGTCTCCCATTACTACCTGCCAGTTAAATATATGAACTTGTCTAGGTCCGCTGTGAGTTATGTTATGTAAGACCATCAAGCTCATGTATTAGACATACATACTGTACATACACACGCATACACACACATGTTCATGCATTTGCTGGAAATCAGCAGCTATTTTATGGTAAATCTTATCTCTGTATCCTTTATTTAGCCTCAGTGGTTGATTTTTCATCACACACTCATTTTTAGCTGTCAGGTTGTTTTCAAGAGGAACTGCTATCTGTGACAATATTAGAGCGTTAGTGTCAACCAGTGACTAATCTGTCCTTATTATCCCCCTTAGGTCATTCAGAAGGAAAAGGTCAAAGAACTAAATTTGCATGAGGTAAGCACTCATCATTTTTGTTTAGTTATTATCAGTTGATGACACTTTAATATCAAAAATTGTTCCCTTTTAACAACAAGGAGTATCTAGTGGGCAGAACATTCTGTAATGTAACTTGACAAGTACACATTGTACTGTTGTATCACCCAATTTTAGACTAACCATGTGCTTCTCAGTCTTCACAATGCTTCAGCCACACGTGTTATATACTTGCGTCATCCTTTTCATACTTTTATCCTCTTGGTTGTGCAGTAACATGGAAACCCATAATGCACTGGGCCCTCAATTGATTTAAAATAAAGTTCTAAGCCCTGGGACTGTGAAGGGGCAATTTATGTGTTGTGACCATAATGGCTTCAAAATGGACAATAAACATTCTAAATAGTACATAACTACTGTTATGTAATGTGCTTCAGAAGTATGTGTATATGTTTCAGAACATGTCTGCCCAGTTCAGTACACCTCTGGGTTTTTGAGAATGTGTGTGCCTCTATATTTGAGTGTTTCATGGTGTTGACTTGTTTTGCAACAGTGATGACATACACATCATCTGTCATTTAAAACTGAGCACATCTGTCTTGACACACTGTCATGTGAAAACTAGCATCTTGTGGTTAAGTCATGAGTGTTCTCCCTACTGTTATTACATCATGCCGTATGCCAGCTCAGCTTGGTTGGAAAATTACAGCGGAGAGCGTGTAGAGAACAGCACTGGTTTTGCAGTGGAGAGATGATGGTCCCCAGCCAAGAGCACCATCCCTGTAACACTGCAGTGCAAATGAAATGTTAACAATAGCATCTTCATGTGTGCTTTGGCATGGGGCTAAACACAGTTTATTGTCAGCCGCGTTGGAATTTCCCAATGTCCCATCAGGCTTTCATTGTTTATGTTATTCGAAACTGAGAGAAAGCATCAGAAGGTGTCATGTGAGTGAAGTCCATGACAGAATAACCAAGCTGTGTTTGTGTAAGGACAATAATATACACACACAGACACACATGCACGCACACACATTAGCCGGGGTGGATGACCCAGTTTTGAAGACTCCCACACCACAGGATCACACAAGAGACATGACTATAGACTGAGCTGCACAGATCCAGTCTCCACATTTTAATAGAATATCTAGAATAGCAGTGATAATATGGGGTCAGTTTACTGCTCAAGTCATGTAGTTTTTGTGACACGTAACCTGACCAGTTATCCTATATGAGTGCTATTTTTTCAGTATGAGTTTGACCCCTATATTTCTTTAACTCTTCCATATTTTGCATGTAAAGAATACTGTTGTAAAGAATCCATGTAATACAATATGGCATGAAAGTTTAGAATAGCTGCTGTATGTCGCTGTTCACCGACAGTTCACCAGCAGTTTTTTTTAGCCTAATTTTTACAGTTGCAGTTACACACAAGATGTGTGCTGACTGTGCGTAAACAGTCGGCACATGCAACGGATACTCAAACACCCCAGCCCTCTAATAACCAAGAAATTCGTAGTAATTAGTGTCTGTTTTACTGAGGCAGCAGCTCATTATGTAATCAGCCACTGGGACTTGCTGCTATAATGATGTTAATAAAGGAGAGGCACAGTCTAGTGGTGGGACCTTAGATCATCAACCTCATAAAACAATCAATATGTAGTGATGCTGAAGTAAATAGTAAAATAAATTTCAGTATCCACTCATATTACATTTATTTATATATTTCTTTATTCATCTACTGCTATAGAAAGACTTGTAAAGCTAATGCAATAAATATCTTTACACAAACTTCCAGTGTAAAGAAAAAGAAATGGACTGATGTAGAGTGAGACATAAAAGATTACTCATAACAATAAAACATACCCCAGTGGAAATGTGGGTTGTAAAAAGACAAGATTGTGTTATTAAATTTCTTCATTTTGTTACACTTTATTGTGTTGTAGATTTAATTTTAAATGGATAAAATTGCAGCTTTGCCCATCAGTAACCCATAATGACAAAGTTAAAACATAACATAACATAACAACATCCATTAAAGATCAAAAAAATAATAATTCGGTGTTGCTGTGTCACTCCACATTGTGGTCAAGTATATCCTGTTACTTTTGAGTTTCATAAATGGCCTCTAGGCAGAAATATAAGTGTGTTGAAAAACAAAAATGAAAGCAAACAGATGCAGATTTGTAGGATGAGAAAATGAGAAGCACTCAGCATTAATTTACTTGGTAATTGCTCTTTTCACAACAGAAAGTAATAGGAAAGTGGGTGGGGCTGGTATCGAAGTGATGCCACCAAGGTGCCAGGCAACGTGTCCTCCATCACTAGAGAGCCTGTTGTTCTGAATACAACCCCATTTAGGTTAACAAGTGTCTATTCTGGCTACAAATTGCCTTCTGAGGATTATTCTGAGCTTTGGTTCTTCTCTCCTTTTCTCTCTTACTTTAATCTTGTTCTGTTGCTAAGCTTGTTTGGATCAAGCCTTTTCAAAACTGTATTATTTTGTGACTTATTTCTGCTTAACATTTGTTAAATAACAAATTTTCTAGTGGAAATATTTTGTGCTTGACATAGGCAATAAATTGATTTGTCTTCAGCAGAAATAAATAAATCTTGAAATGTATCAGTCTTTACAGACATAGGCTAACGCTTTTTCTTTGATCAAACCCATGATCTTTTCCACCAAATGAAGTCCATGGATTTGCATGAAGTCTCTAACTAAGGCTTACAGGATTAATCGACTTAATCGGGGGAAAAAAGAGTTTCTGTCAAAAGTTGGCGAAGGTTGCCAGATCTCAACCGTGAGTGTGACACTGCAGACAAGGCAATGAAAAGAACAAAAACACTGATCTATTCACCAATAAAGAGAGCAAAGCAGACATCTTAACAGAGGATTGTTCTGTGTCCAAAAATCCTCAGGATAGAAAGCTAGGAGCCTGCATGCTGTTCTTTTCATCCTCACTTGTCCATTCACTCCCTATAAAGCAGAACCGAAAAAAAGAAAATCTGTGTGGCTAAAAGAAGTGATAGTTGCAGGGTTCGGCAGCCAAAACACAGTTTGCCAAATTAAAATCCTCCTTCGTGAAAGTGTCACCCCCTGGTTGGATGGCGTTTAGTGATGGGAATGCTGTGTGGACGTCATTTTTGCAGATTTTTGCCTGTTCTTGTCCTTATCATTACTATTTCTAGTACTTGTCTGGAGAGAGTGTAGTCAGCTTTGTGCTACCTGCGGTATATGTATGGTGTGGTCATCTCCATCTTTCCATTAGCCAGCGATTGGCCTCACTTGGAGGTTCACACTACTCCCCCAAGTTTCACCCCCCACTCCTGATGTCACCATTTGTTACAAATAACTCTGTTAATTCTGGTTAAAGGTAATTAATCTTGATGAAAACTAGATGATCGGTAACAACGATACTCCGACTCCCTTCCATCATCACTTCCTAATTCAGCAGTTGTCAGATACTCTGTTGTGAGATTATCATCTAGCTAAACTGACTCACTTTGTGCAGCCCTGGAGTAATTTCACTGGTGCACTTAGACTTGGCAGTGATGCATTTGATGGAACAGTCAGATATAATAGTTTCTCTTATTGCTGACATGGTCGGGCTTTGGTAAAAGCAGCATTTGACCACAATGACTGCAATTTATACTTTGCAACTGAAATCCTAGAGACCTGAAACAACAGAGTTTGAGAGTGAATTGATTGATGAATGTTTGATTCAAATCCGTTTTATTGATGCCAAACGTTATAGGAAGAAGCAGCCGGTTGAGAATTATACTTTCCTTTCATGGATAGAAGACCAAAATTTTTCAACAACTTGAGTTATTTTTGTACCTCATGCAGTATCCAAAATGCACTTATTCTTATAGCACTTGATGTGACATGTCTGCGATTCATATATTGCTGTTTAGACATAAAGAGGTGTCATTTGATATATTTTCAGGTAAAGTCATGGCAGTTGACCTGTAGCAAAGGAAACTGTGAACTGAGGGTATGATGTAGCATGAAAATAACATGTGGATTTGTGGAACATCCCACTGATGTGGGTGTTATGGTGAAGAGGGAGCTGAGCTTGAGGCCCAAAGTGTCTTGGTTTACCAGTCTATTTACGCTAGCCCCCGCCTTTAGTCAGCGTCTCTGGATAGTGACTGGGCTAAAATTAGATTCCACTGAAAGGAAACGGTTGAGATGAATTTGCCATTAGATTGGGATGCCACCTGGTCACCTCCCTTTGGATACATAACTGGTATTTCTATCTAGAAGGAAACATTTATGGGCTTCAGTTAGGGTCAAAAAGGTGTTTAGTTTCTAAAGTGATGTTTACAAATAGTTCCAAAGTTTGTAGTTTTTAATCAACCTTTGTAAACCTGTACAATAAATCTGATAAAGGTTTGTATTTGATAAATTTAATAAAAAAAAATATATATATAATAAATGAATCAAATCTGGTGTAGTAGATTTTGAAGACAGTTGAGGGCTTAATTTATTCGATGATGCTGTAGAAAATAATGGTTAACATGTAATGTGCTGTGTATGTACGCAAACCCACCTGGGTTGTGAAAGAGACAGCGTCGTCCATCTTGAAAATCTACTACACCTTTCAGGACCTGCAGTGGAGATGAAGGTACTGGAATCACCTGCGCTGTGATTGGACTCTGCTTTGAGATTGGACTCTCATTTTCCAATCACATTCAGGTGTAAAAACAATATCAGATTTTGAACTTGTAACGTCAAGATCACACGCTGAGTTTTTTTTTTTATTTTTTTTTTTTAATTATGAATCTTTTCTACAAATACAAATCTTTTTGACCTTAACTTGAGCCCATAGACACTGGGCAGGCCCAGAACATTCACCCAGAATTATATGTCTTGTCCCACTTTGGCACACCCTGTGATCTCAGGAAATGCTGGAGGAAGTGGATGGCAAGAAGGATGTCTGCTTGGCTTACTGTAACTAAAACCTATATCTGAAAAAAACTGAAAAAATGAATCAGTAGTTGACCCATTCTTGCGTGTGTTTGATTACCACAGCCATGATACTGATACACTACACGTGCTAGGCCTATTCATCATGTCACGCAGGTTGTAACCTGTTAGTGACTTGCTTGAACACGTGTGTGTTTAAAACAAAGGCAATCAACCACAACCTGTCCATCAGGATTTCCTCAGTGACCCTTGAGAGATATTGGACTGACACAGAATGCGGGTATGAAGCCATGAATTTGAGAGATAGTAAAAACCTATTAGCTGTTATTCTCTTTTGCCTCCAAAGATTAGACTTAAACATGTACCAGTTGTCTCAGGTTGGCTTTGATGTCCATTGTGGTTTGGTTCGCTGTTATGGCTCTTTCTAACACTTTTACTTTGGTAACAAAATGTTAAACAAGTTGCCTTTGTAACTCCGTCACAGAGATCTCACACTGTTTTTTCTGTTGAAAGGAAAGAAAAAACACTGCCACTAAAATGTAGCCTCTAAGTCCCCAGTGTGAATTAAGTCAGAGTTATATAACAGAGTTGGGCAATTACTGCTCCCTTGTTTGTTTCAAATGTTTTGCAGATGTTGGCCAGTTGTCTTTTTCCATGTGTGCTTGACCTTTGCTGTTTGGATAGTTTGTTTCCAATTCACCAACAAAAACTCAAATTAAAACCAAAAGAACCAAACACCAGAGAACAGCCTACATGTTCAAAGTTGTTGCACTGTCCTCCTCAGAAAATATCTCTAACTGCCCCTGTCATTTTCAGATATGTGCAGTGTGCTTGGAGGAGTTCAAACAGAAAGACGAGCTGGGGATTTGTCCATGCAAACATGCCTTTCATAGGAAGTAAGTATACGGTTATCACAAACACACACAAGACCAAGGTCATGGCAACATGAATCAATGCAGATTTCCATAACTAAATAGTGCATTTCCATGAATCCTTAACTGCTCTTTGACATTATAACCCACAGTGAGGCCATGTAAAAAGATATTTAAAAAAACAAATAAAATTTCAGTGACTAAAATGAACAAGTCATTGTCAAGTCAGTACACAGGTGGAGTGTGTGACAACAACAATAATAGTTCATTATGATATATTTTTCTACATAAAGGTAAAAGTCAAGTGTGTATGAAGTGAGGAAATATACAGGACATGATAGATTGCTTGAGCCAACTTTGTCCCACACCTTCTCTAGTGCCCTGACCATTTCAGCTGAGTTGTTTATATCAGCACGACACCTCCCTTGGCCTAGTTTTTTTTTCCCCCAGTTGCAGCAAGAGTGGTCACCACTCACTGAATCCACTGTATAAACACTCCTTTTAGTGTGTGTGCAAGTAAAGCCATGTTGTTTCAGAGAGACAACAGACATTCCAAGCAAGCCACTACCAAATAAAAGATCCGCACTGAAGAGCATGCTCACTTCTCACACTTATAAACACAGAAAACAGTATGTGTATGTATGTGCCTGCTGCCATGTCCGTTTAATACTCATGCCACATGTGCTTTTGGAAGTCACTACTCAAGTTTGATGAACTTCATATCGTCAGCTGCTCCACAACTTTGCTCTTATGAACCCCATTCTTGCTCACATGTACTCGCACACATGTGTGGCCACAACTAATAATTATTTGCATTATTGTTTAATCTTAAAATAATTTTTTTTTTCGCGCCAAAGACTGTTATTTTCTCTGGAACAACACCATGTTTTGCAAATTGGGCTTGAAACAAAAAAATGAAATGAATTAATTGTCAGAAGAGTTGTTGATTCATTTTCTGTCAATTGATAGTTTCAGCTCTACATTCCCTTATGTTTGACATTGTGCCACTTAATTAGTGTGGTTGTACAATGTGTGTATGTGTGCATATGCCACTGACCATCATTAAATTGAGAATTCACATTAAATCTGTTTTTTGATCATGAAACATTCACGTCCTGTAGATTTGGAAAGTGGCTGTAAAGGTTCGTTGTTCTTCTCAGAGAACACTGGCTGTGATCATCTTGGATTTCTTGGCATTTACGATTCCTGTAATAAAAAAATCTAAGGAAATCAAACCGCTCCTTCACTCCTGTATTAGAGCCCCACTGAGACTGGGATGTATAGATGGATACCAATATCGATATTGCAATATACAATAATGTATGTGATTTTTTTTTTTAATATATTTTTTTCAAAAGGTTTTCCTCAATTTTTTTTTTTTTTTTTTTTAAATGTGTGTGTGAAAGAGATTCGTCAGTGCTCTCAACTTTGTAATAGTTGCACTGTTTCTAAATGATCACAAACATATCTTTGACATACCTGACACACTCCATTTGCCAATACAATGTTAATAAGCAAAATTTGTCCAATAATACTCTTATTCATGATGATTCCATCTCAACCCTTACGCACAAACCCACCAAGCTTACGAGCAAGTACAAGTGTTGGTTTATCACTCAGTGTAGTCTGTGTTCTTACTGTGTAGAGAGGCTAGAATAGTGACTTTGAATAACCGTTGAGACTTAAGTTAAAAGAAGTGTTTATCTCTGTCTTCCTTGCCTTAACTCTGTCCCTGTTGTGCCCCCTCTCTCCCAGGTGCCTCATTAAGTGGTTGGAGGTGAGGAAAGTGTGCCCGCTGTGCAACATGCCCGTCTTGCAGCTCGCCCAGCAGGCCGGCAGCACAGATGCCGCTGTGCCAATACAGCAGCCTCTGCCTGGCATCGAGAACCTGGTGTAGCAGACTCAACCTCTCTCACTCAGTACACTACAGACACACAAACACACATCCCATCACTCATGCTCTCACCTGTACAGGTACACTTTGGTATGAGTCTGTGGACAGACCGGAGAAAGTGGAGTTACTGCGCAGATACTCACAAAAGCAGTGAATCGGCAGCCATCGTCACCTCTCTTATCTTTGCATTGGTTCCCAAAAGGATTTCCTGATATCAGTACTGACTGATAATCAGCTGTTTCCATGTTTTTCTTTTCGCGGACAATGAAGAAGAGTTGATCTAGTGGAAGTTTCCTTCTCGGCCATGATGTGGTCGATGACTTTTTCACAACCAAAGCACTTTTCTGGGGACACCAGCTAAAGACCAGGATGAAAAAAAAAAAAACCCTTAAGCCAAGAACTACAGTAGACTAAAATATCATTTTTTTTTTTCTTTTAACAAGCACTTTACGAGAAGTCAAACCTTAATTGCTTGTGATCGTAGTAGCGAGGTTATGTTTTATATTTTATCATTTACTATTGTTTCTGTGCACAGTTCAAAGCCACATGGGTTTTCATTTTTAATTAGTAAACTTTAATTTTTAAATTAAAAAAATATATATATATCTCAAAGGGACAACAATACTTACGTCGGTAGATGTCAGGATATTTGGACAATAATTTCTGTTCAAATTGCGCGCACACACACACACACACACGCACACACACACACACACACACACACACACACACACACACACGCACACACACGAGAAAATAACCTCAAAGCAACCTCCAGACTTTATGTCTGACTAAATGTGAAAGGTTTGAATGTGTTGAAACCCAGAATTTTACACACAAATACAAACACTAACACACTTTATATGAAGCCTATAGAATTTGTTCTCTCATCACCTGTTTGTCATTCATTCACGACAATGTTACTGTTGTTATTATACGTTTTTTATTACTCTGTCAAAACAGAAAGGTGATATAGTGAACAAATTATATTTTGAATAAACAAATTCGCCGGGTAACATCCTCTACATACGAGTGCTGTTAGGCAAACCCAGGCTATATGCTGTCAACCCAGGCATCACTCATGATCTTTCTCTTTTTTTGGGAGGGGAGGGGGATAGTTCAGGACCTCTCCAACAGAAAATCTAAATTTCAAAGTAACTACTTCATCTACTGTGATTATCTAAGTAGTATCGGTGTGTTTAACCTGGTGCTTTGTTTTTAAAACGGTTTTACAGAACAAACACCAGTAATGAGGCAATATGAAACAAAAATCTATAAAAAACCATAAATGTTCCAGTTTTATCTTGCTCCGTTGCTGCATTGTTTTTTGAAGCTGAGCTGTGTGAATGTTACGATGGCTTGAGACACTTCGCAAAACAAAGCAACACAATTTCAAACTCTTATCAGTTATCTTTGCTTCTACCCCCGTAGAGTATTTCTATTTATTTTTTTTAATTTATTATAATTTCTTGGTACAGCTGCATTGAGTGAATGAGTTAGCGGATTGACACCTGCATCACAAGTACTGCCCTCAGCATGTCATCAGCATATCTTTTGGTGAAGATACACACTACTTTGTAAAACACACATACATGCACAGAGGGAGGGGCACAGGCCCCCCCACCCCCCTCTGCCCGGGCTGCCAGAGAGTCAGTGGTTGTCAGCAGGTTGTAATGAAGCAGCATTTTCATTCATACACCACACATACAGGGTAGTTCAGCTTTTTGGCTGCAGTATTCTGGTGCTTTCGCTTCTCTCTCTCTTTCTGTACGGTACGGGGTGCTTTTTGTGTTGTGCCACACATACAGTAACTCTGAGCCCTGCTTTTGTGTATGTTTTTTTTGTCCTCATCTCTTTTTAGCTGCATTTAGTAAATGTGTTGTGGGGAAACGTGCTGATGTAAAAGGGGGCTAAAAAAAAAGAGCTGTGCTTCACAGTAATGGCCCTAAGATAAGTTGGAGATTATGTTTTACCTGTGATATGTATTGTCCAATGACAATCATACATCTTCTTTAAAGGCACAATCCGTGATCCAAATGTAAATGCAAATAGTAAAGAGTAGTTCCACTGTGTGTGTGTGTGTGTATATCATATATATATATATATATATTTATATTTATATTTATATATATATAAACCTGCTGTGGGGACAAACATGAAGAAATACCTTAGACAAAATTTAAATCTAATCTGATCTTTTCATAGTGTGTTATGGTGCTGTAAAAGGCCTGTGTTGATGATGAAAAATCAACAACTAAACAGGTTTATATTTGGAATTCTGATAAGTGGAAAAAGACACCAAAATGTAATTTGTCTGCAAATATCTTATACAGTACATCAAATTTAAACAGTAAAAAATTACTGATTGTGCCTTTAACAATACTATATTTCCAATTAAATTCTATTCTCTAATGCCAAACACTGTCATGGACAGAGTTGCACAGGTTCCCAATACATAGGCGGTGCGACAAGTGACAATGCATTTCACCCTCTGTGGCAGAAAAGCATTATTACTTTCACCTCTTTGTTTTGAATGTTTCATCTCTGTTGAATGTCTGCCCACACCCCACAGTGATGACCTTTGTGGTGGGGTCAGAGCATGCAGCAAGGTGAAAATGTCAACATTTAGATGAAAGCAAAAGCAGTTCTCTGTCCCATGTGTAGCATTTCAGTCAGCACTTACATGCCCTAAAAAAAAAAGTCCAGGCCTCATATAGAATGCGTTGCTATGCTACTACAGATGACAAACCTTTTAGCACTTAGCAAACTAAAATGAAATCAAAGAAAGATGTTGTCCACATTAGCCTTATTTGAACAAAATCTGCCTCAATTACAAAAAAAGACCAGGACTATGTTAATTGGCATTATCACAACCTCTTCACTCTACAGTGGATTGATGATTTACTTTATGATTGAAGTACATCATCTGGCCTGTCACTGAAAAGGTTGTGGTTTTATGTTGAACAAAATATGCAACGTAAAAGCCTTCTTCAGTAGGTTGTGTGATGTACTGTATTTGGTACCTTCTTACTTCTCAGTCTTTGGTTATGAAGAGGCAGTGGCTGTTTCTTAGAATATATCTCACTTATATCTCACTGCACATGTTACAAAGTGAGACCCAACATCCTTGGTCACGTATTATTCCCCAAAACTTCACTTAAACTAAACATTAGCAAGTAATTCTGCCACTGTCCCCAAAACATGACACATTTTGTATCTCAGTGCTAATAACAAAAGTCTTAAAGCTTTGTTCCTGCTAATTTTTTTTGTCTTTGAATGTATGATTCACGAGAGAAAGAAAGGAAAATGAGATTTAATGTGAAAGCATGCTATTTTGCATAGTCAAGTTGCCACTGATATCACCATTGTTAAATGTATGTAGAGAGTAGTGTCAGTTGTAGTGTATTTATACATAAGGTGCACAAGAAATGCTCCTTCATATAAACTAAATGGCAGCTGAACACTTCTGCCATTTGGCCATCTTAAGTGTTGTGTTTGATTGTAAACACTTTTAGCCTTTCCACCTGTACTTCCCTGTTTCCCTCCTGTGTGCCGTCCTAATCCCACTTAAAACAAAGTGCCAACCCAGAATGAAGTGTTACGAATCAAAGTCCGAGCCAACAAGAAAGAAGGTCCCACGTTTTGAAAAGAAAAAGGGAAGAGTTGCCGTCAGATTATGGCCAAAAAAAGAAAGGAAACTGAGCCAGTAATAAATGGCTTCCCACCAGTGAAATCACCATTGACGTCAGTGCTGCTTCTGAATGAACTCCATTATAAATAGAGAAGACACAATCAAATGCAATGCAACAGTCAGTCAGGAACACCGCTTCACATCAAAAATGAACTGATACTCAGAGTAGAAAGTGTCTGAATGATCAGGTATCAAAAAGTCCTACATATGAAGGTCCCTTCAGGACACAGCTTTTGATGGATGAATGTGAATGAAACTCTGTTTTATTAAAAAACAAAAATAGAAAATTGGTATACTTTCCCTTTTATAGATGAGGGGTTTCACTATAATTCACATGGTTGGTTTTAGCAACCAGACCATTTAGGATTCTCTAGCACTGCCTCCCTGAAGTGAACTTTCTTCTTGTTTGTACGGTGTCATATTTATTCCTCTGTAGCTCCCGTAGTGTCCTTCCAACTCACAATTAACTTCCCCCACTTTGTCCAAACAAACCCTCCCACCTCTACCAGTGTACCTGAGTACACCCTCTGCCCTCACACCCCTTTTTTGTTAACACTGATTATGTTTGTGGACTCTCACAGACATTGTTTGTAAAACTAAGAATTCTGCAGCAGAATATTTTTGGAGACAATTGCTGTACAGTATTTGTAAGCTCTATTTTTGTATATTGCTTTTTTGGAGAAAATAATATGCATTTTTCTTTTCTTGTTTTTGCTAATTTCATGTTTATTCATTTTAAGAAAATGTTGCATGTGACTGACTTGAACTGTAAATAAAATTTCCAAGTTTTTGGAAGATTTGAGGGTTTTTCCTTTCATACGTGTTCAAAATGTCTTTAACTAAAGACAATAAACTATGACTCTGATTACGATCCAAAGACGGTACTTAACAGCATGTTAAAGATTTCACTGTCATACTAATGAAGCTTTGGAAAGTAATCAGACCTCAAGTCTGCCTCTCTACAAAATACTGAACAAGACAATTCATTTTTGGTTTTTAACAAGCCAAACATTTCTAGAAATATAGTTTTGCTGTGTCATCATGGTTTATTGTGTGTAGAATTAACTTCCAAAAGATAAAATTTAAACCGTTTTAAATTAAATATATAACACAAACCACCTTTTCAGATTCACTTATGGAGTCATCTCAAGTAAAGTCACAAGATTAGCAAATGTATTGTACTTAATTGAAACTTTACTTTACCTACAGTAGATATACATTTAAAGTTACAGACAATATTCAAACAACAGAGACATCTGGTGGTGATAACCTGAAGTTGAAGAGTGGTGGTTCAACTACTGTTCCTTGGCACACCAACATCCTACGCCTGAAACAATAGACAGTTTCTCTACTCTAATTATGCTAAAGTCTAAAGGCATATTTTTCATCAGGGATCATACATTATTGTTAGTACGCCACTGATACAACATTACACTATAACACTGTCAGACTCAAGATGGACAGGTATGGAAAAAAAAATTGTTATAAGCATGGATGCATTATAAAACATCAGATCGGACAGAAGCAGATTTTTTTTTTTTTTTTTTAAATCTTTTTATTTCATGCGCTCTATCGAATTGGCAAAACTTGCCGCCAATATTACCCACAATGCAACTCAACCGCTGACATCTCTCTTGATTCGGAAACGCACCGAACTTGGGAAGTGGGTTAAAATCTTTTATATCGTTCGTCGGACAAAACATTTGGTCACCCAGATGGTTAGAAGAGTCTTGGGGGATTCTTGGAAATACCTTAAGAACAACGGTAGGTGCTTTTAAATTACCTCACTGATCAATAACTAACTTGAGAGGCACAAGCTTATAAGCTATAGCTAATCTTATGTTAGCACGAGCACAGGTGAGGAGTGGCTACAGAGATCTGGTGACAACGTATCAGGTGTAGAATTCAGTTTCCCCAAAAAAGGTTTTACATGGTATACAGTGTGAAATTTACTTTGCTAAAGTGTGAATCCTCTCTTGCCTGCTGAAATGTTTTGCATGTGGTTGCCGATGCTGTTATCAGATTTTGCACAGCTATTCCTCTGGAGCCAAAAAGGCTTTATACAACTTTTTCCACACATGCGGTGGTACTCCTCAAGACCTGTAACCTTTTGCGTGCGTAAAATATGTTAGCTGTTCACTCCATGTCACATAAGAATTATTGACATATAGTATGACATACCGTACCTTTTGCAGCCGGTTTCACACCCATTCACACCATAATACCTGTGACTAACGAGCCTCACGTGACTTCCATGTGACATCAGGGAGGGAGCCTTGGTGCAAAGAAGGCTTGCAGTTACAAATATTTCAACTCAGCAGTATGTCTGTTTTAAATGACGTACTTTCTGTTTACACCTATTTTAGTGCCTTATAGTGTTTATACACCTTACGTTCTTATTCCATTTTTGTTACACTTTTGTGCAACCAATTGAACTGCGTGTGTTAATTAAGCCAATTAACGCTTCACTAGTAATCACTTAGGCTATTAAGTTTTTTCTAGAAAGTTCAGTGAATATGTTTAGGTTGAAAGCTTGTGTGTGAAAATTAATTGGAACTACAAACCTGACCTATAAACCTGCTTAACCATATATGAAAGTACAAGAAACACTAAAGTATGTGCTTAGTATATTCTTATAGATAGATCATGATTATTACAACCTCTTCAACCAGTGACATTTAGAAATCCCAACTACTATACTGACCCAAAACACATTAAAACACACACCACCAAAAATTCACCTAAAAGCGCCTTTAAAGCAAATGTTGCATTGTTAGCTGCCCTGGCCCTGCTTCCCATAATTCATCCAATCAAGTTACAGTATATTGTGCTAACACAGCACATAATTCTCAATAGATGTGTGCTTAATTAAATTAACCACTAACTAACTGACAAATAGCACATCAGGCCACAAAGGATTTCAGCATAAGAGAAGTGACTGGTTTCTGGGACTCTAGTTAAAATATAATTAAGCTTATCATAGATTTATCCTCAGTCATTGCACACTTTTCCTCATTTGTAATACAGGTTTTATTCTTTTGTGTCTGTTTGACGAAGCAGCCGCTTATGTAATTGCATGTACAAAGGAAATGAATAACTGACTGATGTTTTCATTTTATTTTTGTGAACCAAGAACAAGACTTACATTTTGAGTAACAGTCTTAAGCCATTCTTTGAATGTGGGAGAGGCCACTTTGACAAATAGTCTCTGTCTCAGCAAGTCATTTTGATGTATGGTGACATACCTAGGATGCATTTAAGGTCATTAATCAAAACCCTTTCTCACTGCATGATTACAAAAGAGAAAAAAACTGACATTAGAAGGAGACAAATTGTGGAAAATGTCATTTTTTAACTACTTAGCTAGGAAGACACTAGCTGAGTATACAGAGGATAATGTGTTTCCAGTCAGATGAAGAACCTGCATAGTGACATGGTAGTTAGGACGTGCCTTTTTATTATAGATCCAAAAGTTTGAAAGATATTTTCAACGTTTGTTTCAAGAGTCTGTATCATTTTATTTATCTTAATATCAAATAACAACCATTCTATCTTTAAATGATCAGGACTTGTTTCTTTAACTATTTTATTTCACATAAATTATAATACACTTTAGTTGTAATTTCAAGGAAAATTAACTGTTGTATTTGCGCCTGATTTTGAGACAACAGTTAGAAGGTTTACTAAAATACCACCCCCAAAATTCGAAACACTGGTACAACTTTGGCTTGGTTGGTTAAAGTATGTGAAAACAGGCAATTTGACATAATTTTTAGGGGAAGAAATGTCTGTGCAGGAGGAGCCTTGAAAAGAAAACAGTCATGGACCACCAATTCCTGAGTAACTTAAAAGGGAGTTGCGATAAAAAGAAACAAACCTAATTGCTTTGAGTTTTACCAGACTTTTATTACAACATTTTACTACTTTGTATCATCTAGATTTTTTTAAACCTATCAACAGCAGTGCTTCATAATATGATTGTCATAAATTTAAACATAAATTAGATACTATGTGAATTACAATAACTGTTCTGATAAAGACAGTACAACCAAGTTACACTGTAAAGAAGAACTTGAAGAGAACAACGCTGAGGTGACAGAAAACCAGACTGCTGGTGTACGTGATCCCAGCATGTGCAGCAGCAGAGTTAGTGGCAGTGGTGTTTGATGAGTTTGTTGTTGTGGCACCAGCAGCACTTGGCGTGGCACCAGTGGTTGTCGTGCCACCAGCAGTTGTGGCGCCAGCAGTCGTCGTGGCACCAGCAGTCGTCGTGGCACCAGCAGTTGTTGTGCCACCAGCTGTCGTCGTGGCACCAGCAGTCGTCGTAGCACCAGCTGTCGTTGTGGCACCAGCAGTCGTCGTAGCACCAGCAGTTGTTGTGGCACCAGCAGTTGTTGTGGCACCAGCAGTCGTCGTAGCACCAGCTGTTGTCGTGGCACCAGCTGTTGTCGTGGCACCAGCAGTCGTCGTGGCACCAGCAGTCGTCGTAGCACCAGCTGTCGTTGTGGCACCAGCAGTCGTCGTAGCACCAGCAGTTGTTGTGCTTGAAGTGAATACGTTAGCACAATCAGTCGTCGTAGCACCAGCTGTTGTCGTGGCACCAGCAGTCGTCGTAGCACCAGCTGTCGTTGTGGCACCAGCAGTTGTTGTGGCACCAGCAGTCGTCGTAGCACCAGCTGTTGTCGTGGCACCAGCAGTTGTTGTAGCACCAGCAGTTGTTGTGGCACCAGCGGTCGTCGTGGCACCAGCGGTTGTTGTAGGTAGTGCAGTTGTGGTTGCCTGGCCATTTGCTGATGCTATTAATCAATAAATAGAACATTAATATAAGAAAGGACTCTACCCCGTTTTCAAAAGATTTTACTTACATTTTACTCACCAATGATCAGGAGTTGTATCAGAATGATCAGAAGCATTTTTTTCTCTGTCACAACTAAAAGAAAAAAGAAAATGTTTTCTTACTGGATCAAAGAAAACAATTTCTTCATTTAACATCCAGGTTAAAGATTAACTCAATCTATCAGAGATTTCTAAATTGTATATCTTAAAACACAAAAAATGATGATGAAAATTCTACACTAAAATATATTAACCTGAATTGTGCAATGAAGTCAGTTAAGCCATTTTCTACACAGTACTAAAAGACAGAAAAGAGTGTACTTACAAAACTTCTCTGCGTTTTACTTCTGTAGACGCCTTGAGCTGTGATGTTAACGCTACTTTCTCCTGTCTCTGTCTTAAATTAGTTCACCCTCAGATTTAACTCAACCTCTAACTTTGTCACAGCCTTTATATGCTAAATGACGGACAAGAAAAATTATTTGAAAGGGACCCATCCACATCGGTCACCTCAGTGTGACAAATTACTTTGTTTACCAATTCATTTAAGGCATGGCAGATGATGCTGCTACAACTGAAAGGATTAACAAAGCAAACAGGCTGGTGACAAGCTGAAGGAGTTGTCTTGCCGTGTGACACAAAGACAGCAGTGTGTATATGACAATTTTGAATTATTTTTGCAAAAGCTGCTTAGGCAGTACTACAACAATGAATGGGCCATGAAAAGTCAATGGAATGAGAATAAATGTGAGGAAAACTCAGGGCGCCTTTGTATGCAACCTGCTCTCCAAGTTCACCCTGCTATTTTGGATGAACATGTAAGGCTGGAACTATGTCTCCATGATGCAGTTATTACGTAGATGATGCATCAAGTTATGTGTCATGACCAATACCACTGTTATTGGTCAGAATATAATTCCCACAGTATTTGACAGTACCATTTCTGAACGTTAATCATAAATTATTCAGTTTAATTCTAGAGATGTTCCGATACCATTTCCTCCTTCCTGATAATGATCCTGAAAGCTGAGCTTGTGTATCAGCCGAGCCGACACAGAGTGCAGATCCAATACCATTGCGTAGGAGCTGTATATTACTAACCCTTTCTGGATGTGATCTGATTGCTATCATTGCTGTGTTGTAGGGCTCAGGTTAAATACTGTACAAATTGCCTTTTTACTAATGGGACTTTCCAGTGTAACATTGGAAAATTGCTGACATTTTGCTAACAGCAAACGTTACAACACTTACTGGAAGGCAGTTCTTCTTCACCACCCTAAAACAATAGCTGCCAGTAGCTGCACAGCGCAACTTATTAAGTAGGGTACTGTTTTAGAGTAGCAAAGAAGAATTGCTTTCTGGGAGAACTGCAGTTTCATCTGGGTGTGAATCTATAGTTTTTTGATAAATTATGTGGTATCGGGTGAATAACTCGTATTTGCCAATACCCGATCCAGTATTTTAGGCAGCATCTGAGGCATTTCCTATTCTAATATTGGTATTGGAACAACTGTACTTGATTCATATGCTCGTGATAATCTCAGTCAACCTCATATGTAATGGAATAACTTTGAACAACTCAAACTAATTGAATGGAATATTGAATATTGAAAGCCACTGTAAGAAGGCAACTGGTCATACCAGACCAAGTAAGGATGTTGCAACAAAACCTTTGAGTCGATTGAATTGAATCATTGTTTGTTTCATTGTTTATTCTTTTTATTTTATTATTATTTAACTTTGTATTTGTAAGAGAAAAGTTGTGTTATTTCCTCTATGAAAATTACAGTTTGACTTTAATCTAATAGTTAATTTTATTCAAATGCGTTGATGTGTTGCACAGAACCTAAACCATAAAAATGCATTTCTGTCCAGTGTTTGCTTTGTAAATGCTGTGAACCATAAACCAAACAGTCACTTGGTCCCATGACGAAGACTCTTGACACATTGAAAAATAAACAGTATGTTGAACATTGGACACAGTGTCCCACCCAAAACTCCCACACACTGTAGAGACTAAAAATTTAGGAACTGTTGATTCATCTGCTGATTATTTCAGGATTAATTGTAATAAACCACCTTTGATACCTTAAAATAGCTTGTTTTGTCCCATAGTCCAAAACTCAAACATATTCAGTTTAGTAGCTGACAAAGAAAAGCATAAAATCCTCACATTTGAGTGGCTGGTTGCAGCAAATGTTTGTCATGTTTGCATAAAAAATTACTGAACTAGTGAATTAATTTAAAAAAATGTTGCTGATCCGTTTTCTAGAAAGAATTAGATCATTTATGAATCAGTTGTTTACACACACAATGCACTCAAAGTGAATGTTAAAGGACCACAAGTCTATCTTTAAACAAAAGTCAGGAGCCCACGTGACCACTAAAACTGGTGCTTTGCTTGCTGTAATCATTCCTCCTGTCCATACTGGCCCTAAAGAAATCCCTTCAAGCAGGTCCAGTGTAAGTGGTGGGGAACAAAATCCAGTAAAACTCATTTTGTGCTACTTTCCCTCCACTGAAGCTCATTACAGAATCACTGTCTGGGGAAACAAAAAGATGGAATTTGGTACTAAAAAGACTGAACATTTGGAAGATACCCAGTTGTTTTGATTATATAGATAAATTCGTTTAAACGGATTAATTGTCCTGTTTAGGCCCATGAAAGAAACACAACAACCTTATACTGTGCTTTCTGTGTATGCTTATGGGCTGAATTGCATCAGCATGAAAGAAAAATGGAAAAAAGTAGCTCTTCTACATTAATAATGACGGGATGTGTACAGCAGGACCTTGAGATAACCAGATGCTAAAGCTGAAAAATGCATTAGCAACAACATTGCATGCAACATTAGAGCTTTGTGCAAATGACCATACCTGGATGACTTTTGTGTTTTTTCAGGAAGTATCACCTGGGGGTGTGTGTGATGACCATGAATGTATGAACCTGGTCTATACTACACACAGTAGGTGAATTCTGTTCTGGCATGAAGACTTGAAGTTTACTTGAGTCAAATGCCTTCTCTATGCAGCACCTTGCATGTATTTTTTACTATATTAAGAAGCTCTTTTTGGGCTCGATAAATCATCCTTTGTAAAATTTTCAAACTATTGCACTTCTGCGGTTAAGAATTTTAAGTACACGCTTAACTGCTCCATCTTAGCATTATATTTATCAAGGTGATAGTGTGCCTTATCAGAATAAATATGTTTCTGAGCATACCACAAATGCCTTTAGTGATTTACCACCAACAGTAGCTTGTGTGGTCTTTTGCTGACCCCAGGTGACAGTATTGAATTGACTAACAATAAACTGTAGCCCAATTGATACAGGCTCTTTGAGGCAGACACGATACTGATTTGAGAACCAGAAAACTCTATTAACAAGACACATCTACCAGTATTTATTTTTAACATGAACGTGTGACGTAAAGACACCCATTTGATAAGGATTCTTTGATTTTTCAGTTGTGCTCTACAGTAAATCTACTGTGACTTTAACACTGACAGTTTTTATTATGTGTATTGTGCAATTAATGAGGCGAGATTTCAGAATAAACTGAGATGTATTAATGTATTTAAATGACACTATACCCAGGAACCCTAGACTCAATAATGGAAAAGAACTTCTTCCACTTTAACACTATGGCTGTGCTAATGGTACAAATGCCAGCACACCTTTGGTGTAGTTTTTTCACCTTGTGAGCAGCTTTCCTGGCCATCAATTAGTGTGACAGTTTGATGAACAGTAAAAAATTAAAATTTTATTTAATATATGTGAAACAAAGTTGGTCATATGAGATGTTTTAATGGCAAGATAACAGGGCAATAAGGAAAACAATAATAGGAAAAAAACAACAAAAAGTTATTTTTACTATTTACTATATTTATTTAGAAAAGTTTTCTTGGGTTAATGTGTAAATAAGTCCTCTGAGAGAAATGTGTCTGGTTGTGTTTGTTGTATTTCCGACATTCAAATATAAGACTTTTAGGCAAAGTACTGAATTGATGTATTTTTATTATCTCAGTCTTTAGGTTAAATCTTTGTCAGCATTGTTGCTTTTTTGCCCTTTGGCTTTTCCGATCTGCTTCTGTGACTTCTGCAGCAGAGCCAGTGTGTCTCTCTTCTCTATTTTTCTGAGTTGCTTCTTCTTCATCCTCTTGATCTTTGTTGTGTTCCGGATCTGTGACACAAATGAGACAGGAGAAAATAAACAGGACGCCAGCTTACCAACAGAAAGATTATGTATGCTAATGTTGACCAATTATCCACTGTTTTCAATTTTAATTATTTCAGTATTGTACAAATTGTAGTCTGGGCTAACTGACAGACGTTTATCGCTTTGCTTCTCACTTGGATTTGTAAAAACTGATGTGATAAAAATTAAATCATACCTGACCCAAAAACTGTTATGTACGGTGTTGAACATGTATTTTGTGCTTGTACTCATTTTTGACAGGAAAAAATTCTTAAAGCGACTTGTCGCATTATTTAAAAAGAGGCTTATTGAATTTAATTAACTTTTTTTTTTTTTTTTACTAATTAGAGGTGTGGAGGTAACTAGTAGGTGACTCTTCCGTAGTAAGAGGTGAGTGGGCATGGTACAGTCCACTCAGCCCTTTATTTACAGTATTATTGCTTCACTTCTCCACAGTTGTCTCTCAGCTGCCAGTGCTCTTTATAGAAGCAGAATGAGCTTGTCATGCATCAAATCACCCCTGTGAATCTTAATACATTCATGTTCATATTGTGCAGTAAAGTAAGTATCAATGAGTGGCTTCATTCATGGACATGTGTTACCGATCCAATGTAGCCTGCTGCTATATTGCACAGTATGAACCCTGTGTAATACAGTTTAAGTCTTCATATTCTACAGACACTATGTAGAAATCCAGAAATGCTGTGTATCTGTTATCTGGATGAATGTCTTCTACATTTGACTGAACAGCACTTGTATGAACAACAGTCGACATACCACTTGCACAATCTCTGCTTTGCGTTCATTCTCCGCACGTCGTTTCAAGTTGTCCTCTCTCCTTTTCCTCTTTTCCTAGCCAGGCAGGAAAAAACAGAATAGGTCAAAGGGTGCAAGAGCTTTCAGTGGTCAGGCAGACCTGCATCATACAGCTTTAGTTTACCTCTTTCTGTTTGGCTTGCTCCTCTTTCAGTTGCAAAGAATATTTTTTCACAAGTTCCTTCTCTCGCTTGGCCTGCATCTTCTTTTCCCAAGAGGTGCACAACGGCTTATCTCTCACCAACGCAGAGAACCTGGAAGTAAAAAATAATAATTTAGTTAATTGATCATATAAAAGACTTGTCACATATATTCACATTCCCTATGGAGAGCTGGATTTCACTGGACAAAGTCAGTACAGTTTGCCAATGACACCTGAGTTTTTTGTGTCAATACCAAAGTAGTGTAACATTGAAATAACAGAATAACATTTAATCAATTGAGAGATTTTGACAAAGTAGCCAACTTTGAATACATGACAGTTATTCATACTTGCTGTTAATGACCTAGTGCTGTCAATACTCAAGAGAAATCCATATTTCAGCAGCAATCTTGCACACTGAATGACTAAAACGGGCTCTTCAACGCTAACTTTTGGTCCTAAAGCTGCTTTTCAATTTCTGTATGAGGGCTGCCCATTAACACATTGAAAAGCCTTTAACACAACATGGTGCAGGGTGTAAGTGGCCCAATAACCAGGCTACTAGGCATACAAATTAATTCACAATCCTTTGACTTCATGAGGGAAAGCATATTTCCATAATCAGACAACTCTGAGGTTTGTGCACTGAAAAGAATCCTGGCTCCATGTTTTTCTTCACCTCTGCTTGCTGCGGTCCTTCCACACTCTTCCAGATTTCGGTTTTCCCAGCGGAATGACCGGATTTTGTGTCTCACTTGGAGCCAGACGAGGCTTCTTCTCTGGTACGATCTCTGGACTCGCGGGGGCCGCTTCTGTCGGTGCAGGCCTGGGCAGATGATCGTCTCCGCTGCCGGTAACGTCGGCTCTGCCTGCTGGGTCTGACACGATGCACGGTTCCGTTTCAGCGGGCATGCTGGACTTCTCCTCGGGTTTCCGCTCTGGCTCCTCCGTGTTTTTCTCTTCCACCGCCGGCAGCTCCTGTAGCACAGATCTCCTGGTCCTCCTGCTGGGAGTCCTCACCGTGGCTTCAGAGCCTAGCAGTGCAGCAGGAGTGCGGACTGTGCGCCCGCTGCGTGTCCGTCTGGTCTCCGGCGGCGGATCCACGACCTCCTCCTCCTCCGTGTGTCCCACTTCAGAAGTGGTCTTTTCTTCTGGAATAGCTCTTTGCCTCCTCGACATGTTTTTTAATGAAGTTCACTACACCACATTACTCTGATAAACTTCTGTACCCACGTGTGAACACCGCCTGCGATGTGTACGTTGCTCTGTTTCCGAGTCAATACCCGGATAGTAAACAACGTGGGGAGCCCAGTACCGCCCCCTGTCGGTCTGGAGTCGGTACTGCAAATGAACTGAAGCATGAATGCTCTCTTTCTTCTAGCTATTATTGGATCATTGACTGCATTTCTTTTTTTTTGTTTTGACCAATTTTCTTTTCTATTATCTGTTTTAATTTTGTATTAGTATTATTAGTATCTTCATCTGTTCACTCGATTCATACAGTATATATGATATAAAGTGCACAACACTGACACCTACTGATGAGCGGTTTTTTCACCGCAACAATGTTATAGTATCACATGACTGACTTCCGCATCTCATGATGCCACACTCATTCAAAACACCTCAGTGCACTCAGGGAAGTAAGTACTGTAACTGACCGTGTCCAAGCAAGATCCGCATGTAAAGCTGCATTATTTTAATTAGTCGCTTGAAACGGGAGAGCAGGCCGAGGGGAGAGTCATGTCTGTGCTCAGAGCTGGAAGCACACTGCTGCTGCTGCTGCTGTTTGGACAATCAGTAAGTACCACTGAGTTCTTACAGGTTTTATACTTAGCTCTCAGTAGTGTGGGGAGCTGAAGGCCCACAGCTGCAGGTTAGATTTTTAAAAAAGCTTTTAAAAAGCCCCTCCATCGCAATTCAAAACAGCTTCAGAGCCCATAGTCAATCTCAGACTGACAGGAATTTAAAAACACAAACAAACACCACATAAAAAAATATATTTGAGTTATGAATGTGCTGTTGGCTTATGTGAAAAATAGTTGCCCTTCATATGTTCAACTATTGTCAGTTGAATAAAACAAACCCCATCTGTAGGTCAAACTTTTCAGCCTATGTATTAATACCTGTATTAAACGGTGCACGATACTGATCTGGCTTTTAAAAACACCTTTAACATGACAATATTTTAAAATATGTTGGCTTACTGTAGTTATTTACATTGACATGTTATCCACAACCTTTAGTAGACAACTAAGGCTGCCAATTTTGAGTGGCACATGATAAAATCAGCTGACATGTCAGTCCTGTGCCATAAAAAATATGACACTTCAATCACACAATGGAACACTATGTAAACAGCTTTAGCTGATGATCACTGCAATACCTATAAATGTAGTTTTGATTTGCATTGTGTTTATCTGCAGCTCAGTGCTCCTCGTTCATTCAGCATCGATTACCAGGATGACTGCTTTCGGAAAGATGGGGAAAAGTTTCGTTACATATCAGGAAGCATCCATTACAGCAGGATCCCCAGAGTCTACTGGAAAGATCGACTGCTCAAGATGTACATGGCAGGACTGAATGCCATCCAGACGTATGTTCACCTCATGTCTCACTCCCAGATGGCTTTGGTTTGTTGTTTCAGTCTCAGGCTGATGTTGAGAGTGTGTCATGTTGCAGCTGACTTTAATATGAAAGCTACACAGGGAAGATGTTTTAAAATGTAGGTCAAGAAAAGTTAGCTAACTTAAATTCACTAGGATGTGAGTTTGGGGATCTGTGAGCTGCACATCTAGTAACAGGCCAGACTCTGAAAGGCCACATTAAGACTGACTTCCTCACTATATTAGTATAGTGGACAGAATTAAATAAACTGCACGACATTGGTCTTTATGTAAATCTGTACGTCACACTGCCCCCTACACCTAACATAACTGTTTAGGTGACAAATAAAACCTCCAGTGGTCGCACAAGATCAGCAGCAAAGACTTTGGACAGGTGAGATTAACATGGCCGTCAAAGCCAGAAATACTGCGTTCAAGAGCAGCCTGCAGTATTATGGTGCCACTATCCTGAATCACACAGGCTTACAAGGCAACAAAACTAGTCTACAGGCTTTTACAAATAGAATTAAGTCTGGACAAAAATGCATTTGATGGACAGACTGTGCACTCTCTTACTTTAGTGTGATTTTTCGTGTTGTTTGTTTCTAGTGGATTATTCTGGCGAGGTCTGATTACAATTTGTACAAAACATTGTGTTGTTTATTAAATCTATCACCATGATTATACTGATACTTGGTTCATCTTAAAGGTACATTCCCTGGAACTTCCACGAGGAGTCTCCGGGTCGGTACAGTTTCAGTGGAGACAGGGATGTGGAACATTTCCTTCAGCTGGCCAAGGACATTGGTTTACTGGTCATCCTTCGGCCGGGACCGTACATATGTGCAGAGTGGGACATGGTGAGTAAGGCCATCAGAAAATATATAGAGCTTGGTGTTTAAGGGTGTTCAAAGCCAATAATAGAGAATAATAAACTCTTACTTTACAGTATCAGTGCTGCATTATACTCTTTGACAAGAGCTAAATCAAATAAACCAGACATACCACTTCCTCTGCAGTGACATCATTTTCTGTTTGTTTCATACCATTTGTACAGAAGGATGAGTGTAATTTAGTCTCAGTCATTTTTCTCCACTGAGGTTTACTGAATCTTCTTACATCCACTTTTCAACTACACAGGTCTTTAATACTTAGAGATACTGTATATCTTAAGGTCCAGTAATCACCTGAATTTAGGTTGCATTTAGACTCTATCTGATATGGTTTGTTCTTACGCATTAAGCCATTTAAATCACACACAACAATCTTGTCATCACTGTTTGTGCAACTGTGTCAAACAGGGTGGGCTGCCTGCCTGGCTTCTCAACAAGCAAGACATTGTGCTGCGGTCTTCAGATCCAGGTGAGAATCAAAGTTAAACAGGAGGAGTGACGAGTGGATCGCATGCCGCAGTCTTTACGACATTACTATTTGTGTTTTTCAGATTACATTGCAGCAGTAGATAAGTGGATGGGGAAGTTGCTGCCTATGATAAAGCCTTATCTGTATCAGAACAATGGTCCCATCATCTCGGTGCAAGTGAGTGAATTTGTGTTTGTTGCTGTTCATTACGTATCATCACAGCACTTTATTCAACATAGAAAATCACATCTCCCTCCTGTCGTGCCCTTTTTTGGTAGGTGGAGAATGAATACGGCAGCTACTTCGCTTGTGACTACAACTACCTGCGTCACCTGACCAAGCTATTCCGGTCTCACCTGGGCGAGCAGGTGGTGCTCTTCACTACAGATGGGGCTGGGCTGAACTATCTTAAGTGTGGCTCAATACAAGATCTCTACGCCACTGTTGACTTTGGGCCTGGTACGTGTCAGAAACATTGCTCTTCTAGAAATCTTCTTCATATAGGCGTCCTGTTGTTACCTCTCATATGTAGCCAGTATTCTGCAATTTATGGCGAATGGCACACAAGACATTTACACTTGAGTTGGGAATTAAAAGTTGACTGTAAAAAGAAAATCAAATAACAAGGTAAACTTGTATTTCAGGTTACGTTTCAATACTAATAATGCCTTTGTGTGTTAGATATAATCAGGTAAAGTTGAATTGTAGATGCAACATGAAATTGAATATAGTTTGCATTGTTTCTGATTTAACTGTGAGCTATGTGTTTTTTTTCTCTGCATTGACTCATTTTCACACTTTATTTGGTCAGAAGTCATGAGGAAGTTGCACAAATACAGTACATGTGTTTATCATTGTTCGTTCTAGGTACAAATATCACCGCTGCCTTTGAGGCACAGAGACACGCTGAACCTCATGGACCTTTGGCGAGTATTTCCCCTGATGCATTTAGTAATCTCTGATTTTGACAACACACAGTATTTTCTTACAGAAGTTTATGGGGTTGCATCTTTTTTATTATCAGGTGAACTCTGAATATTACACCGGCTGGCTGGACCACTGGGGAACACCTCACTCTGTCGTGCCGTCTGCCGCAGTGGCCAAGTCCCTGAATAAGATGCTGGCCATGGGAGCAAACGTCAACCTGTGAGTCTACAGATTTCTGGGAGAGGTTTAGACACATTTATGCAAACAGATGAAGTTAAACAACAGATATGCCGATTCACCACAAGACCGTTGCTTTCTCTGTGAGCTTATCAGCTAATTCAAAAATTTAGGATACTGTTATGAGGGGTTTATATTAAAGTACATCTGTAAATAAACAAGATTATGTTACTCCATCCATACTAACAAAATGAAGCCAAGCTCCTGTAATCTCTGCTGGCATGGTTGCAGCCCATCAGTCAAGTTCTTCTACACAGAACTGTTTAATTCAATATCAATAGATAGGAATGTTGTTTTGCTTGCTGCGGTCACAGCTGGACAGAAGCTAAGGTCCATTTCGGCTGCTAGCAGAATCATTTCAGAAGTTAATGTTTGGATAGTAAATGGTTTGAAAAATCTTGATATGGAAAGAAATATGGAATATTAATTATGAACCTGGAATAATATAGGATCATGTGAGGAAATGCCTTTCAACATTACCAATTTGCAGTTAAATGAGACATGAGCAACGCTGTGATGCCCTCAGTCCAGAAGTATAATCTTATCTTCGTTCATCTGTTTTTTGAGTCTGGAGCTGGATTTATTTTGGAACTTGATGCCTCTGACAAGTCAGGACATTAAATGATGTGGTACTGAACTGTAGTTGTGTCCCACCATTTCCCCTCCCATATGTTAACTGTAAAAATAAAGGAAAAGTTTGTAGTTTGAAGTTATTAAACTGTTTCTCCTCACAGGTACATGTTCATAGGAGGAACAAACTTTGGATACTGGAATGGTGAGCGTACTTGCACAGACTGGTTTGGTTGTTAATGGCAACTTGTTGCTGCTTTGTTCCCAAAAAGTGACTCACGCTCTCATTGCCTGTTAATACTCTCAGGTGCCAATGAACCATATGGCTCACAGCCCACCAGCTACGACTACAATGCTCCACTCACAGAAGCAGGAGACCTCACAGAGAAGTACTATGCCATCCGAGCAGTGATCAAAATGGTATGTACTCTAGTAGAGACTTTTGCAGTCTCTTTTTTTTTTTTGCCAGTAAGAGTAAACTTATCATCTAGAAGAACTAATGTGTCATCCCACAATAGCACAGTAAGATACCAGAGGGACCAATACCACCAACAACTCCAAAGTATGCTTACGGGACTGTTGGGATGAAGAAGGTAAGTTCCCAGCTGACACTGTGTTTCTGTGAGCTCCTTACTATATTATTAAAGCCTATAACTTCACCCAGGAATTACATATTGTTTATTGTAAATCACCACTGAAAGACTGTTTGTCTCATGATTTAAAAGATCAAGAATAAATGTTAAAACATGACTCTCTCCCACCTCAGCTCCAGACGATATCAGATGCCTTAGAAAAACTGTCTTTCTCCGGCCCAGTCAAAAGCATGTATCCTCAGACTTTCATCCAGCTGAACCAGGTAGCCTTTCATGTTTTTGTGTTTTATGTAGTAAAAAAACATTCAGTTGATTTTTCTTTTTCAAATCTCCCAGTGATAACGATTGATTTTTATTTATTTATTTTTCCACTCTGTCCTTTAGGCTTTTGCTTATGTGCTCTACAGGACTACTCTACCTGTGACCTGCAGCACGCCGACTCCACTGTCATCCCCACTGAACGGAGTCCACGATAGAGCGTATGTGTCCGTGGATGGGGTGAGTTTGCCTAACAGGCCTTCTTGATTTAATGCTGTAGATTTTTTTTACATTGCTTATCACTAAACTTAGATACATTATTGATACCATCCAAAATGTCTTCGTAGCACCATCATCATTTTTACAAATTTTAGACAGTTTTATTCAGACAAAGTGCTTGTATGGATGATTGTGTTTAGACAACATGGAACACTGAACATACAAGTTGCTTTGTAGAAAAACATGTTATAAAAATTATATAAATTTGAGATCTATCCATTTAACTGCTGATTTCTCCTCAAGGTGTCTGTAGGGATTCTTGAAAGGAACAAAGCCATAACTGTAAATGTGACCGGGAAGGCTGGCAGTCAGGTGGACATACTGGTGGAGAACATGGGCCGAATCAACTATGGGAAACGGATCAATGACTTCAAGGTTTTTTTTCTCCCCACATACGTCAAAGTTACTGTTTGTGTGTTGAAATATAGTTGTATGTTTAACTATCACAAAGCTTTATTTTTGTTTAAATGTTTAACAACAGTAAGACTTGATTGAATTACAATAAAATTCTATTATTATATGTTGTAAAACTCCTTAATACTTAATTACAAGCTGGGATGTAGGTGTGAATAAAAAATATGAGACATAACGGTTTATTTTCCTAACTTACTGTTTACTTGCTCTCCCCCGTCTTCTTATCACAGGGTTTGGTGTCGAACCTGACTCTGGGGAGAGACACACTCACTGGCTGGACCATGTATAGTCTCAGTATCGATGAAGCAGTCAGCCAAGGCCTCCTCGGGGAAAAAGAGAGTACACCAACAGATCCTCCTCAGCCTGCTGCTCTCTCCCTTCCAGCCTTCTATGGGGGCAGCTTCATCATCCCTGATGGTATCCCAGACCTTCCTCAGGACACCTACATCAAACTGCCCAAATGGAGGAAGGCATGTGACCCATTGAGGATATTTAGTAATGTTTTGGTCGGGGTTTGGTGTATTCTTAAAGCGCATGAAAATCAACTACTTAATCTGTCTCTAAATTTGTGTTTTTCAGGGTCAGGTCTGGATTAATGGTTTCAATCTGGGACGTTACTGGCCAGCTCGAGGCCCTCAGGTGACGCTTTTCGTTCCTGCCAACATCCTCAGCACAGAAGCACCCAACAACGTGACTGTCCTGGAGCTAGAAGAGGCTCCCTGCAGCTCAGGGCCATGCACTGTGGAGTTCACCAACACCCCCATCCTGAATGCAACAGTCACCTCTCATCACAAACAGCACTGGGGACTGTTTACTAAAGAGGACTTGTTGTGATGATAAGGGAACTCACTGCTGCACAAAATGAATTAATTTGCACTATTCGCTGATGTACAGTCCCAAATTAGCACTTGTTGTGTGAGCTTGATTCTGAAAAAAGCTGTATTATGTGAAAGGTTGATTAATATGGGATTTGGCATCAATGATTGAATTTGTCTCTATGAAAAGTGAAGAAATGTGTTTTTAAGCAAATACTATATTTTACTGTCCCATAAACTGTTGGTTTCTCTACCTCACTCATTCTTCTTCTCTTCAAAAAGGGATCATTGCCAATTAAAGCTCTACCAGTGCACAGCAACCTGTGAAAAATGCATCAGGGAAACACAATGTATATTCATGAAAAAACATGGATACATTGTGGGACTGCTGATTTGTAGCTTATATTCATTTTAAAATTACATTGCATACAACCTGTATGATTTTAGTGCCTGTTAAGTGTGTGCCTTTCATTACAAAAAATAAAAATCGAGAAATACTTGTGAAACACTTGTGAAGTTAAGTCTTTTAACAAGATGACAGCAATACACTGGAAACGAATGCCTGGCAATACACATAATGGGAATGTCTGCATATAATTATAACAATCAATTCAACATTTATAAACAGATTTAGGAAAGAAGGTTCTTAAACAGACTTAAACAGAATAAGTCATTCGAGATGGTAGGAAGCCTCCCAAATACTGGATTTTTGAGGCTGAAACCCAGCTAATATTGGCTGGTATGATTTATCGGTCTAGCTCTAATAGGTGGCTACTATATAGTTACACAGCAAGGCTGTAATATAAAGACATTAAAGTGCACTGACCACTTTGTCATTCTCAAGTGGTAAATGTATTTCTTTTGTAAAGCAGTTTGTAATTTTGTTAAGAAAAGTAATATATAAATAAAGTTTATGATTATTTTTATTATTATTATTATTAGTAGTAGTAGTAGTAGTAGTAGTATCATTATATTGTCTCTCTATATATAGAGAATATTTTCTTTGACTTCATTAACAAACTGGGCATCTGGTGGGCCTCACTTTGTACCAGAAGGTGGCGGTAATGTGCCTAATGAGCGGGTTGCCAACCGCAGATCAAACCCAGGAAGAAGTTAAAGAAGAAAAAAAGAAAAGTTATTAACAGTGAAGAAGAGGGCGGAGGCCTGCCGGAAATGTAATGAACGCAGCTATTTGCGCTAATGTTACGGTGTACTCTCCAGAGATGAGGTAAAATATATACCTTAAATCAAATAGGCTAGTTAATGTTTAATTCGCAGCTAAAGGTCTCAGTAATTGTGCAGCCAGCTGTAGCTAACTATGATTGGCGTCAGCTAGCTAGTAAGATGCTAACTTTGTCATACAACCGAAGAAGGAGGTGTCTTTGTTGTTATTATTAGCGGCATGAAACGGTTTAAAAAATATTCCTGAATAATTACTCAGTGCACTTCTCGTAGTTTTGTAGCTTATCAGCAAAGTTGAACAGACGGCCAAACGGGATGTATTACAGCATTTGTTTATAAATTAGCTAAACATTAACCCCTGTGTATCTATGATTCTTCTCTGCAGGTTGGGAGGAGCGCCTCTGTGTTTGGGACATGATTGAAAATGCAGCTCAAAACTGAAACGACTCAATGAAGTATAATGCCAGGATACTGTGACACTGTCATACTCGTTGACAATAGTTTACAGACATGCCGTGGTGCCTAAACACCAAGCGGAAATATCGTTTCTAACAATAAAATCCAGGCGTCTTCACACAGCCAGAGTGAAAGCCAAACTTTGTATAATATACTTTAAATCAGTGAGTGCTTTCCTCTTGTAGACACAGACATCAAAACGAGCTGATTTCCTCTAGATCATGGTAGATAATCGGTATGCCACAGCTCTGGTCATCGGCTCGGTGCTGAGTCTTCTGGCCACAGTGTACCTGTCTGTGGCTGTGGGGACTCAGCAGTGGTACCAGTACAACAGTCCGCCGGCAAAACATGAGGGCAGCAACGCCTCCGAGCTCAGAGAGGAGTTCGTCAATGGAGAGTTTGATGAGAAGACCTACAGTGACACCATGTTCCGTCTGAACGGCACTCTGGGACTGTGGTGGAGGTGCATCCTGGTGCCCAGCCAGTCCCACTGGTTTAAAGAGCCAGGTATGGACCCTTTCAGCAGTTCTGTCATTATAAGCTTTAGTTGTGTAGTATTATAAGTATTATAATACTGATATATGATGTGAGTGTTGCAGTCATCCAGTTGATGAGCTGATTATGTTTGTTTCTGGCTTGTACAGCAAATGAAATACCCAAATATGAAGGTACTAAATGGAATTAATGCAAAAATAATTCTCCGATGCTTGCTTACTATCGTCTCATGGTAGACAGTATATCATCTTATTGCCTAGTCCAACATCAAATCCTATATATTATCATTAAGACAGCTCAGTCGTTGTGCTCTCTGCCTTTTAGATCCCAAGATGGAGACCCAGTGTGTGAGCTTCACTCTTCCGCAGCAATTTATTCCAAAGTTAAAAAACCCTGGAAACCACAACACTGAGGAAGATCTGCTGAGAACATGTAAGTCTACCCTCTGAGGTTGTGCTTTAATTTACCATGTCTCAGTTTTATCCCATTTGCTCCAGGCTTGAAGACTAGCACAGCATTTTTTTTTTTTTTTGCTTGAAGTGAATACGTTATTAAATTTACCATTTTTCCATCCAGCAAAAGCCTGTTTACCTCAAACTGTGACCATCTTGCTCTGTTTCCTTCCCTTTACTGTCTTTACATGCACCTTCCATCTTTGAACCTTAGATAATGTTTTTGTAGGTGGGTTTTAAGCGTTTATCCCGTTGTTATTGTCGGTTTGTGCAGATCTCTGGAGATGTCAGTTTCTCCTGCCTCTGGTGTCTCTGGCCTTGGTTTTCCTCAGCGGCCTCGTCGGGGTCTGCGCCTGCCTGTGCCGCAGCTTCACCCCCACCTTGGGTGTGGGGGTGCTCCATCTTCTAGCAGGTGAGAGAAACGCTGCGTATTACAAAACCATTATTGAAACCATGGGCTGGTGTAGACTGACATGCCATCTGCCATGTCACCCATAGGTTTCTGAAGTGACATTTCAGCAGTTACATGAACAAGACACGAAATTAGGCAAAATGCAGAAGTTTGTGCAAACATCAGCCTTCAAGATGAACTGTCAGTCAAGCAGACTTCTTTGTAAACACACAAGCCTGTAACATTCACCTGCTGCACTGCATATGTACATATGGTAGGTGGGATGTGCCAACTAGGGCAGTGAATGTAATTAAAATATCAGCTTTTTTTTTTTTTTTTTTTTTTGGAGTGATGACGTGTCAGCAACCGAACAGATGGGACAGTGGCGTATCCTCACACGTTGACCATGATAATGTGGGTCAAACACCACCAGTGAGTGGGTTTACATAGAAAGCTGCAGAGCAGTGGGTTTCACTCCCCCGCACCCTTCCAGGTCAAAACTTGGGGCTTCATCTGACAGTTTCTGTAACTTTTCTGTAGTGCAACACTTAAAGCGTCTTCCAGGATAGACTTTTTACTCCCTCTCTGTGATGGCCGGCTGTTCACCCAGCCTTCAAGTGTGGCTGTTTGCAGCAGTTGGAAACACTTTTGCTTTTAAATGTGGTCGGACGACACGTTGTATAAACTAGTTCATTTTGAGCATACCCCTGCAATAACATGTATCCAGCTGGTAATTATTAAAACTTCAAACTAACTCCGGCCTGGTGTTTGATCGGCGGTGATGCTTGTGCTCTTCTGCTTGTGAGGTGAGTTTTTACTAAAAACATTTTCACTGGAGTTTGACAGATTAATGTATTTTCCCTTTCTGAGAAACCAAAAACTCAGAAGGTTTTCTTAATCGCCAAACATTGTGTCTCTGCTGCTGCTGCTCTGATTGTAACTGTCAAAAGAACACACAATGTAATCAGTCAGTGTTTGTCACTTTCTATGGTGAATCACACAGATCCTGATGCGTCTCATGTTACCTAAACAGTCACTTTGCTTATTAAGTATGAGGCCTTTGCTGTGTGATGTAGCACCCTTGTTCTCTTTCTTTGGAAGGTTAATGTTAAGATTTCACAAAACTGTAAAAACTTTGTCTGACATCAGTTAGAACGGTCTTGATTTCAGACGAGGTGGCGTGCGTCTGCCATGATGCGGTGCGTGAATGAAACCCTGTGTGTACTAAATATTAAATTAGTTTTTCTCATTAGTAATTTAAAAAATAGATCTGGGATTCAGTGAGCTCAACACAGCTGGAGTTTTCTTGGTGCCAGAATCCAGCTGAAGTTTAGACTTTTTTTAAGACTGACGTGTGTGCGTAAATTCATCGCAGTTTCTACTTCTACTTGTCAGGTCTGTGCTCTTTGGGCACTGTCTGCTGTTTCTTGGCGGGGGTGGATTTGCTCCACCAGTACTCCACACCACCAGAAGGGGTGGAGGGCTCGCTGGGCTGGTCCCTCTACCTCGCCCTCATCTCCTTCCCTCTGCAGATGATGGCAGCTGCTTTGTTCCTGTGGGCGGCTAGGAGTCACCGCAAGAACTACACCCGCATGACTGCTTACAGGGTAGCATAAAAGAGAAAGAGACTACAGACTGTGCGTACCTTAACACAGCCTACAGGTCTGAGGACTTCATTACACATCTTTTGTCTTATGAAAGGAGGTGAAATGGATGAAGTGACTGTAACTTCTCCTCTGTAACAATACTTTCAATCGAAAAAAGCAATTACATGGTATCACAAACCTAAAGGCAGGAATAAACTAAACCGGATTGCAGCTATTCATCATAAGTGCTCATAAATAGGTTTGATATCTTTCAGTTGTGTTATCTCACCTTTTGTTTTTTTAGCATCTCCAACCTGTATCTTACCCAAAGCATGTTCTTAATGTATTTTAACACCCAGGTGTTTGGGATCATTTGTTATTTCAGGTTTACCTCTGTTTCTGTGCAGTACTTAATTGCCTTCTATTCGGTTGCCATTGCTTCTAAAGCTGCTCACCACATTGCCCTTAAATCAGTAATGAACGTGCACTGTCACAAATAACACACCTGCAGTCATCTAAGTAAGGATATCTTTGCTCCAGTGCATGAAAAATATTACACAAGACTATATTTTTTATTTTTGGATGTTTTTTGTTCTGTTCTAATTTTGCCTAATCTTAAATATGGAGCCTTTGCTGTGCATGCCTTCTAAGATGACATTTCCATCAACTGTGGTAATTGTTGATTTCTGTCTGTAGTATGTGTTGACTAAATGTCACGAAATGTCACTCACTAAAAATGTAACCACTCGTCTTCCATTGTGACCCTTGTTTATAGATGTGATATTTATTGACACGATTAATTTGAATGTTAAAAAGAAGAGTTGATCTGATGCCACTCGAGCAAACCTGTGACCTCTTTGTGATGAAATTCAAATTTTTCAGCCCCAAATTATATCACTGCCGTTTTACCTTTGTGGTGATGGTGTTTCACTGTTTGTTCACTGCTGTTTGTTAATCCCAACAGTTCTGTTCCTTTAGAGCTCACTTTCAGCAGTTACTTGACTGACTGGTCTGACAGCCAAATATAGGTTTTGTATCAATTAAAGTCTTTGAGATGTGTCTTGGCGATACCTCAAAGTCAAAGAGACTTGAATTGAATTTGCAAAATCTTCATTTGCAAGTGCAAATCCTTCTGAATCTACATCTTTATAATTAGCATTTGTGTGGAAAGTGAATGAAGTTACTACTTTTTTGTGTGTGTCAAATTCCAAAATTACTCATTGTACCAGCACCAGAATACAGATTGTGATGTTTTTCTATCACAATGTTTTATTACACTTCTGATGTGTGTACACTCTGGATTTTGTAAGTGATTTTATGTATTCAGAAGCACATTGTATTAATACATTTGACATTTGCTCACTTCTGTAGTTGTTTTTTATTATTATCATTTACTATCCTTTTATAAAAGAAGAATTTAAAAGAAGTCTTCACAGTGCAGTTGTATAAAAGTTAGAGATGTTTAAAGAGTCAAAACACAGCAATTTGTTTAAAGTGATGCACATTTCCATTCAAACATGGTGTTTTGCATTATTGGCACGATGCAAAAGAAAGATCAATGTCATTAACAATTAATACTAGTCAATACAAAGAAGGTGGAGGATTGTAACTGTGCAATATCATTCACTCAAGTACCTCAACAACAACTCTGGTGTTACACATGAGCTTCCTTTTTAGCCTCACAGAGGTAGTACTGTTGCAGGGCAGCTTTATTGCATTGAATTATAAGGAGGTAATCACGTTATTATGTCCAGCACCTGCAGAATATTTAAACTTCATTGCATACGTTTGTGTATTACTTAATGAATCATTTGAGATGATTAAAAACAAGTACTGTGCATATTCTATATTAGATTGTGATTTAAAATCACTACAGTATATGTTGATCTCGTTGCATCTCTCCTCTTTCAGTCCTTCTTCACACTAACAGACGGGAAGGTCAGAGTGATCTTTCGAGCTAAATGGAAAGCAATCTTCTTCTCGTAGTAGGCACATTCATTGACAAAGAAAGGGTAGAGTTCCTCTCCCTCGTGCTTCACAGTCTCGCCAGAAAATGACAGGAATATGGGGTCACCTGGTTGGAGGAGCTTGAAGTCATTATCCTGGAGGCAGACAGAGAGAACACTAACAGGTGAGTCATTATGCACCAGAGCAGCTTTTGAATGCAAATGTGGCATTTAATGTTTCCCAAATCAGGTTTCTGGCTTTATGGATTTATGTAAGCTTATACAAGGTGCAAATGGAACCATATATAATATTGTTTTAAGGGATAATTCAACATTTTTGGGAATATGGTTTTTTGCTTTCTTGCCTAGAGTTAAATGTGAAGCTTGATATGATTCTCATGTCTGTACGGCAAATATGAATCTACCACCAGCTGCTGCTTAGCTTAGCAAAGCTTAGCATAAAAACTGAAAACTGGGAAACAGTCCAAAGGTGACACAATCCATCTGCCAGCACCGCTAAAGCTTACTAATGAACATGTTATGTATCTGTTTTTTTAATCCAAACAAAAATGGAAGTAAAAACAACAATTTGTGTTTTCCAGGAGATTTTCCGGACTTTTTCTTGGCGTGTCTGACGACCCAATGGTGATGACAAGGCTCCAGCTGCTGGCTTTAGCTTTCTATATGGTATTATCAGTCTTCTCATCTAACTCTTGACAAGCAAGCAAATAAGCGTATTACCTGAAACGTCAAACTGTTTATTTAAGTGAAGGCTTATGTGTGCACACATCTTTTCCCAGATGTCCTGTACCTGTAGCTTGGGGTGAATGGCAGCAGTGATCTCATTGGTCGTCGGATCCCTTGGGTAGTCAACGCTCTTCGTCAGAGTGTATGCTTCAACTTCACCTCCTTCAAAAGTACTTCCTGTTGGCAAAGGTCAGTAGTAATGCTGGTGTACTCCAGGAGGCTCACAGCTACACAGTTCCTGAGGTCATTTAGAAAGTGTAACCAAATTTCAAGAAGGCATTTTATCACTAATCACTTGTGGTATCTTGCCATGTAGATAGTTTGGTTGAATTCAGCCTGATTTTGAGATACCTGCTTCTTAGATTTGTCCTGGAATGTCCATTGTCGTGGAGTGGAGGCTCAAATCTCAGAGGCAGATATTTATTTCAAAACCTGGTTGAATAAAACCAAAATTATCTCCATGGTCAGATACCACCAGAGGTAAATGAGTACTTAGTTAAAACTTAATATCTATAGCACTTTTCAGAAGTACAGTAACACAGTAAATATTTAAATCAAAGACAATGATATGTTATGAAAGATTAGGTTTTGAGATGGGATTTAAAACAGTTTGCTCATCTGACTCAAAGGGAGATTGTTCCATAACGTAGGAGCCAGGACAGTGAAAGCTCGGTCACCATGACTCTTCAACTTTAAGTGAGAAAATGTGTTTTTGTGTGTGTGTTCAATTGATGTGATCCCACTCGTTAAATATCATTGGTTGTTTGTTTCTTACCAGAGTTGAATAGCTGAAGCCATTCTATTGTGAGGTCCACTGCCTCTTTCACCATGTTAAAGATATCAGATCTGAGCACACCGTTGGGTTGAGGACCGACCTCAATTGCTGCAGAGAACAAGAAAAGCTAATCCAAAAATCTAATGCTTTCATCAATTCAATAATTCAGAAAAAAACTCCTCACCTTTATGCAGACACACACTCAAAATTACACACACTTACCAAAGCCATGTTTGCCCACTGACTCTAAGGAGTAAGCCTCAGAGATGGGTATATCCAGCTGGATTGCTCTCACAGGCGCAGAGGTTATCTTGCTCTGAAAAGCAAATAGATCAACTATTTACAGCACAGCACGCTTCAGTACAGCCCTGTGAGCTTTAACATGCAATACATATACTTATATACAGCTTCATCATGGAACTGTGTGAGGTTCAGGACCAGATTGTTATTGACTTGAGCCCATAATTATGCGTTTGGAGTTCAAACAACATAAACCATGTGTTGATGACAAAATACTGGTACACAGCACAAATGATAAAGACGATTTAAACAGAAGCAAATAAAAAAATTGGTTGGTCTCTCCACCACACAGTTTGTCCAGTTCTTTGGTTTATGACTAAATACCTGCAAAATAAACCTCAACTGTACTTTCAGTTTATGCAAATTAGCAAATGTTAACATGCTAACACGCTAAACAAAGAAGATGAACCTGGTAAACATTATACCTGCTTAGTGTCAATGTGTCAGTATTGCAATTGCACAGTTCTGCTAAGTACTTATCTTGGTCACAGTTCTTTAGTTTAATTGAAGGGTTTCTTATTTAACATTTTTATGCAAAAAATTATTTTGAAAGTCTTAAATATCAATAATGGTATTGGCCTCAGAAATCCAGTATCGCTCAGGCTGTCAATCATTGTGCTTGCATTCCTACATTAACAAAGAAAAAAACTGTGAGACTCGTCTCACAGACACTTGTCATTACAGTGATTACTCTTATTCCTCCAAAACGTTGTATGTCTTCCCATGTTGTTTGTCACAACAAAGTTACTGTACAAATACAGGTAGCCTGACTGTAACTTGTTGTGTTTTCATCAAAATTAAGATAACACTATGACACTTTTTGAACACTTTCTCATTAGTAATTAGGATATTCTTAACGTTACATGTTAATAAAATGCATTATTGAATTGAACATATTCAAAGTTAAAGAAATGCATTATGAGACCTGCAGTTCCAGCACTTTATTTTATGTTCGTTGTACTAAATCTTATAGCCAAAATCAGAAAGCTGCATGTCATGAAGTGAAATTGTATCCCTAAAATTATCTCTCTTGAATCAGTGAAGCTTGTACCTGTATGTATTTGTAAATGTGCATGGTGATCCAGTCTAAGGAGTAAAAGATGAGGCACAGGCCCATGTTGGCAGTGGTGTTGTGGAGATCACAGAGCAGATCCACAGCCTCTTCACTTCCTTTGGGCCCAAGCTGAGCATTCAGCTCCTGGGCTCGCCTCAACTCATACGATGTTGAATCTGTTATGGGGGCACTGAAAGCCAGAAGACATAGTAAAGAGTTTTCCCATACAAGCACACTCTTGTCTTCCAATTTCCAATCATCAGCTCTCTTAAAAAGTTTGTATATAGCTTACCTCAGCAAGGCGTCTGTGAAAGAGCGGTTGAGGTCTGTATCTGTGTATCTTTTGCAAGCATCCACAGCACGTGGGTTTGCTAGGACAGTGGTAATAAAGACAGATCCGGCCTTTTCCACCTTCTGCTTCTGCATTTCTCTCACCATATACACGCCTGACATCTCATTTCCATGGGTGCCACCACAAATGGCTACACGGGACAGTGGCGGGAAAGAGACACACTCCATCTGTCAGCAGGAAAAAAAGAGACTGATGTGTTTTCTTTCTGTTGTATTTCACTTAAATATCTTGCATTTAACCTTTAAGCAAACCAGCAAGTCTAAAGTAAAGGCAAAGATTAACGAAAATGTGTCAAACCTGTTATACCTGTTATACATAAACCAGACAGTTGAGAGTAACCTGTGACTCATTGAGATCAGGTTCTGGTCAGAAACTGGGGTCAAAAGTGCAAAAGTCGTGGATGAGGGTCAGTGAGCCATTTCATTTCATAAGTGACTTACTTAGTCTTAGACACATTAAAGGAGATCCCAGAAGATTTGTTAATCTTTAAATACACATTGTATTCAAGTGTAAACATAATACAAGAACTTAAGGGGCTGTTAAAGCAGCCTTTTAGTTTGTAGTATTTGAACAATGTTGCACAATCAGCGCAGCCTAACTGGTGAGTGAGCATGCACCACTGAAGAAAAGAAAACCCCAAACACTCCTTTGAAAACTGCTGCATTATGATATTTTAGTTTAACTCATGATGAGTTCCCATTTAGTTCTTGAATTTGAATTGAGTTCGAAGTGAAACAGTAAGTGGAAAACACATCTGACATTTCTAATATGAATGAAAGGAATTACAAGTGTTTAAACTCAACAGTATATTCAATAATCCTATCAAAACACCTATTTATACATATCAAATGTAGATATATATTTCTTTTTAACCATGTTTAGTCTGTTAACAGGATACAAACATTTTAACATTTTCATCATTACTTCCTTTTTTCAACTGGTGGAAAATTCTGCATTGTTCCAAACCTGGCAGTGAGTGTCTGTTGAAATTAATTAAAACTTATTTAAGCTGTTACAACATAAGCAGTGAAAAAGAAACACAAAATAATAATAAAGCATTAGTTTATCGTGTGAAACTGCTACATTTTGCAGGGTAAGAAAAAACACATTAAGGGGCCTAAAGTTAGACTGCCTCAGGTACAGCAGGCTGCCTTAACACTAAGGTTGATCACAGAGGAACAAATTGAAAAATGAATTTGAAAATAGGGTATTTATTTATTTTTCACAACCTGCTGACAGGGTCAGGGTTAGTTTGTTGATATGTTGCATAGGAGCAAAGTGCTGCACTGCTCAATTTACATGTTCTTACATTTTCAGAACAACAAGAAAAACATTAACAGAAATCCCAGCAACAAACTGTACACAAACTACAAGCAAGAAACAATGCTGGAGGCTGCATAGTCTTACCTTTCTGTCCAAACTCGGCCCTGTTCTGCAAACACTGAACTTCAGCAACCTTTGAACTTAGACGGGAAGTCGTATCCGGGCGGTAATACAGTATTTCATAACCTTCAAGCGCAGCAATCTAGGCACAACACAAGCTAATTTCCAGTCATAAACCTCTCACATGCACAGGCATGAATGAATGCAAAGTCGAGCATAAACCAGCTCACAGACAGATGCAGACTGCTTTCTCTTTCCTGTGGCCCTCCTCTCGCTGTTTCTTCAGATCAAATTTCAAGCAGTTAGACATTATGTGATGTAACAGCAACTCGCGCTCTGTTATTTTCTACCAAACCAGCAGAGCCACTCTCAGTGCTCTGTGGGCTGTGGTGCAACCACAAAGTGCCACATCAACAACAACATTAACATTAACAGCAACAGCAACAGCAACAGCAACAGCAACAGCAACAGCAACAGCAACAGCAACAGCAACAACAACAACAACAACAACAACAACAACAAGACAATATGCTAAGTTGCTTCACTGATGCTAAACAAGAGCCTCTGCTGGAACACTAAAACAACTCACAAGAATAAAATAGGTATAACAGATTAATAGAATGATTAATAATAATGATCACTTGTTGTGGCTTTTAGGAAGGAGTGGGTTTGATGTTTTTCCTTTTGTGAACAAAGACAAAAATAAGCTGCTAACTTCACATCTGGTCAAAGATCTAAAGAACAAAGTGACATGTTGACGCTTGACTTAATATTTCATATTCACAGGAAAGGGAAAGATTCTTGCATTCATTTATACACCTGTACAACTGGTATAAATATGTGTATACCACAAGTAAGTCTAGGAACAGTTTGAGTGTTTTGTCACAGTAGTTTACATTAACTTTGGTTTTGCCAGTTTATTACAGAGTTCATATTCATATCAGATTGAAATATGTTGTATACACTTTATAACTGTTATTGTACCAAGTCCAGTTGCAAAGGAGACCTGGCCAACACAGCAGCATAAAAACTTGCAGGCAAACATTTATGATCTATGTTCTGTCTTGGTGCTCAACCCTGTAATTCCACAACACAGTTAAAAACATCAGTATATTTTAACCTCATCTTATTTCATCAAACTCATCTCTCATGATCAGATGCTGTTGTTTTCAATCCTTTTCACTTGTGACCTTTTAAAATGAAGCAGTGTCTACAGGTGACCTTTCATCACAGGTGTCAGAAGTCTGTGAGTTACATCACTTTACCTCTAAACTTCTCATATTATGTCATTTTAATGAAGGTTCAATGCTTCAAAATTACAACTATCCAATATTTCACAAAAAACAAAGCTTAGAAAACAGACCAAAACTATTAATTTAAATTCATGTTGCAGAAGTTTAAAAGTTTTTCCTGTCCCTCACATGCATCTTGTGTCCCACTGGAGGGGTCCTGAACCTTAGGCTGGGAAACACTAATCTATGAAATGCTAAAATGTTAATTACCTCACATCTTTCATGTCATTCCCCTCCACATAAGCCTTCAGGTCTCTTCCATTTCTCTCTCTCTCACTCTCTCTCTCTCTCTCTCTCTCTCAAGAGAAGTCCTAAACTGCATTTAGACATGTAATCCTGTCGGATTAGTCTCTTCATCATAAGCTGCTTCCTCTCTCTCACTCGTTCATTCTGTTACTCAGTCTGTCATCCTCCTCCTTCTCTCAGTTCACTTCGATTCATTTTAATTAATTTCGCTTTGTCATGAACTGAAAAGATACGAGACAGAGGGGACAAATGTCGTTGTTCAGCATTTAGCCTCTCACTCTGTGTTGACCTTTGAACTCTTGATATTTGACCTTCAACTGATCAAAATGTATTTTTTCATTTATACAGTTACAATGAAGGTTATAGTACAAAACACAGACCAAGCTAAATTTCACAGTTTTTGTTCTTTATTCTTATCCACAACTTCCATCTAAGCTTTTTGTTTAAACATTAAATAATTTGTGTTATACAGCTTTATTTTGCATGTAAACAGATTATGTTCACCTAATTATGGTAGTCACTGTACAAACACAACAATAAATACAGGCATAACAATATTGACTGATGGCTGAATGATTTCTTTGTTGTGCCAAGAGAGAATATAACCTTTGCATAGCGCTGTGTCCTAATGTCTTTATGGATAATTTATATGTGATTCCTTCTGAGGAATAAGAACTAAACAGGAAGACACATTTTGGACATTTAGGATGACAGAGAGCTTTCACAAACTGAAATTATTTAAGGTGCAAAAATAAAATATTACACGAGACAAAAAATAACTAACCTGCCTTTATTGTTATTTCTATAACTGGACTGTCATATGTTTTGTAGTTCCTGATGTTTGACCGTATACTAGAAACTGTGTAATGGAAACCAGTTTATCATAATGTATTTATAGCTCACATGATAAGAATAGCATCAGTGCTGACTCCAGGATCAGTTAACAGACTCACCCTCAGATAGCTCACATATACACACGACAATATCTAACAAATATAACAACTTAAAGCTATCATATCGTGAGTTCTGTGTCATTTGATTACCCTTAAAATGATTCTGATGGCATACTCCTCTGTTTATATAAAAACACAGGACATTGTTGGTGAAAGTTGGTGTCGTGTATGTGTTGTTTTCTACTGATTTCTTCACAGTTCCCAGGTCTGATCGGTCTCATTCTTATGCCACCAGTAGGTGGCGTAAAAGGGGGCAGTCTCATACTCTGCGAATATTTACTGAACTAGAACTGAGCATTACTATTATTGCCATTTTATATGGATTGATGTCCAATATGTTTTGTTGGTTGCTTTTTTGAAAATCACTTTAGTTCAATGTGATTTGAGTAAATTGAGTATGACTAAATGATTTGTCCTAAAATCTTTCCTAATGTTGTGAAGTGGTGGAAAAAGTATTCACACTGACTTTACTAAAACTAAAAGTACCAACGCAACAATGTAAATATACTTCAATACAAGTAAATATCCTGCATTTCAAGTTTATTATTAGTCAAATGTACTTAAGTGCATCATACAGCATTTTACTGTTGCAGCTGGTTGAAGTGGAGCTAATTTCTTTATACATCGTTCAATAGTTTAGTCCAATGGTTTCCACTCCACCACATTTCAAAGTGAACTGAAATACAGTACTTGAGTAAATGTACCAATTCAGATTTTTCTGCATTTGAATCGATGTTTCACAAAAAACACATATGCCTCAGAAATAAATCATTTAAAGATATTCATTTTACACTGATGAAAAACACGTTTATATTAGTTCATTGTTGTCACTGTCATGGGTTGCAATGATGGACATTTTTTGTTTGAGCTTTTGTGTTATGTTTGCACTTTTAGTTTAGTCATTTTCTGTTTTATTGTGTAGTTACTTTCCTTGTGTCTCTTGATGTTTTGACTTCCTGTTTCCCTCCTTGGTGATTATTGTCTGCCCCGCCCTAATGTGTTTCACCTGTGTTCAATCACCCTTGCCTCCCTTGTGTCTATTTAGTCTCTGTGCTCCCCTTTGTCTGGGTCAGCTCATCTGTTCGAGTCCCCTGCGCTTCTGTACCTGTTTAAGTCCCCAGTGGTGCCTCGTGCTTTGGCTTCCTGTTCGGTTGGTTCACCAGTTTTTGTAAGTTCTTCTGTTTATTAAACATTTTTCATTGAGTTAGCTGCATTTGGGTTCAGTTCTTCCCTTCTGTGAGTCACATTACAAGATGAGACATCACTGCCCCTCTGCTTACGGACATCCTGGAATTTACAAACCGGTGTCTCAGGGAAAAACAACAATAAAACTGACAATGTGAAGCTTTTGCTGCTTATGAGCTGACAGAGGAAGAGACAAACCATCTAATGAAGCAGCAGGGGAGTCCTGGATAGCTCTGTTTCTAGTTTAGACACATTCCCAGTGAACAAATGTAATGCAGATGGCAAAAGGTGGATGAAATCTTGAGTTATTCAGTGTCATTTCAGGAGCAGGTTTAATGTTTTCTACTTATGTTTATACACATTAATGGTCTTAAGGTCATAAAATGATTGAAAGCATCTTTACTTTTCTCCACAGGATGCACTCTTATATCAAACCTGTCTTGTCAGTCAATTTCACTGTTATTTGCTTTGCACAGATTAAAACTTCCTCCTATAACACATAGATCAGACAAAGACACACACTCATCGCCCCCTGCTGTTACCCCGCTTGTGATTAAATGATACTTGAATTATTCATAAAAAAATAGAGGAAAAATAACTTTGGATACAGCTAATGATGTTATCGGCTGCCGGTTAATAGCTTGTGACCTTTTTTAGTATGGAGGACAGGGTGTGTTTAGAAGTGGTTTGAACAGTGACATTTGAGCTAGGGAGTGGCCCCAAAATAAGGTGACCTCCAGGTAATGAGGTCTTGCTGGGAGGAAACAGACTTTTTGACCTTCCTGTGGTCTCGGTGACAGTGTGCGCAACTTGTCAATGTTTGCGTGCTCTAAAGAGACTGACCCGTAAACTCAGAATCTACCAGTCTATGTCCAGACTATACTATACAGGCCAGAACTGGCAATAAGAGCATGGAAGTGAAAGAACACATTGTACAATGCAGCTCATAAAAACAAGTGCAGCCGGTGCAGTTACTGGCAGTAGTAACAAGCAGGAGTAAAACACATTAATTGGGTATTTTCTCTGTGAGGCAGTTGCTATTTATACACACAAATACAGCAGAATGAGTTTAAGGAATTTAAATGCCCAATAAAACAGGAAGCTGAGCAGAGTAAACTGAGGTCTTGTATGAGTGGCATCGCAGCAGGGCCATAGCTATGGTTTTACAAATACTGTGGTCAGAGTCACCCTGATGCACAAGATGGTCACTGTGTTTTAATTACTTGGAAGCTTCATATTTTATTTAGACAGTTAATGTTTCAGTTATACTAATTTTAAGGTCAAAGTTTTGTGTCCAAAGTTTTTTCCATACAGCAAAATATAATTCTGTTGGAAAATGTGTTTTTTATTCAGTTGGCATTCAAGTCACATTTAGTCTTATGGAGTCAAATAAAAATTCAGCCCTGACCATGACTCAGAAAAATGTTGTTTTTAGTGAGTGGACACACTCAGACATTTGAACGACCGTATAGCTACAGAAGTTTGTATTTTATTTCTGATTTTCCAGTAATTTCAACAGTTGTTGAATTTTAATGTTTGAATTCCATCATCATGATGTGACTAAAATAAAATATTAATGGAGTTGGAGTAATATGGTAATTAAGGACTGCAGCATTCTTATTGTTAAGAGCTTTTCTTCTTGTGCTTCACACTATAGATTCAATCTTAACCTCTTGTCAGTTCAGAACAAATCTGGATATGTTTATACAAAACTGACACTTTTGAATATGGAACATGAAGAGACCTTTATAGTGAGCAAACAACCTTTCCTTATGTCCAACACTTAATGGCCTTGATCTGTGTCACTGAGCTTATGGTTACATAATGCAGACAAACCTGCATAAAATCCTGAAGCTATAAGCTTTTCTTTTCATGTCATGGTTATTAAGGATTAACTGTATCACACTCGGACTGATCCAAGGCTCCAGACAGCGCTAATGCAGGACAAGATGAGAGAGTTTCATCTCTGAACTGAAAAAAAGTTATGAGGTCAAACTCGTTATTACAAGAGGAACAGAAGCTGCTATAGTCTCATGGGCTGATGACTACAATACACACCTGTTTATCAGGTGTGTATCTCAGGTTGAGGGAGGAGGTTGAATGGAGGTGGGTGCCACTGTCAGTGGATGTCTTCTAATGATGCATGATTACAGATTGTGAGCCAAACCGGCTTAAAATCATGAACTTACTTATCTCATATGATAGGGACAATGAAGTATTCATTTTCATTCATTGATAATTTTTATGTGATCAGTGATTGTAGGTTGAAAGAAAAACCAGATGAACTAGTTTTATATGATTTTATTCTCTTCCCGGGAGTGATGACAGGGAGTGGCATCAGGACCACACTCTCTCTGCCTCACTGGTCACATGTTAACACTCTTGCGCGTATGTTGCACACCAAGGGTGCCAAAGTGGTTTATGTCGCCTTCCAGCAGCGGGCTGACACAGACCCGACTGGGGGAAACTTGAGGAATGGCCTCTGAACGGGTTGGGTCCAATTCAACCCGAAATCTGACCAACCAGTTCGTGCAGCCGGCGTGGCGCATCGCGCTGTGGTCGGTGGCTTACAGCACCGTGCTGGCAGTGGCCGTTTTCGGGAACTTGATTGTGATTTGGATCATTCTGGCGCACAAGCGGATGAGGACCGTGACCAACTATTTCCTGTTGAACTTGGCTTTCTCTGATGTCTCGATGGCCGCTTTCAACACGCTTATCAACTTCATCTACGCGGCTCATGGAGAGTGGTACTTTGGAGAGGTGTACTGCAGGTTTCACAACTTCTTCCCGGTCACCGCTGTGTTCGCCAGCATCTACTCTATGACTGCAATAGCCATCGACAGGTATGTCTGGGTGAGGAACTTCATATCATACAGCAGGCATGGCTTTTGCAATGATTTTTTTTTTCTTTTTCTATAAAAGTATCTGCCTCCACATCATACTAATTAAAATACAATAATTTAAAGAATTCAGAAATTTGTCAGTTTATTTTACGTATTTCAGGACAGCCTGCAATTTAATGTTTGATTGTTCAGGCCATGTTTCATTTGAAGACTGGCAGAGCTGTGAATGAAAATTAAAGGATTTTTTACATTTGCATTAATTGCAGTATAAACCATGCATGTATTGACCTCTATTTCATACTGGAAGAAGTTTCTATTGTTTTATTTGTATGTTTTTGCTTAAGCTATGATCAAATATTCATTTGTAAAAAATGGAAAACTTGGCAATCATTAACAAATATCGTGAGTCACAGTGACCCATTCTGCAAAATGCCCACTGTGATAATGGCCATGTCTCTAAACCGCCATGCTCATGTTACAGGACTTGCATTAAGCCCAACAAGCAGAAACTGATATTTTTGTGATGTCTGTGTTTGCTTGTATTAATTTTCAGCTCATGACAATGTTGCGACCTCTGCCCTGTAGGTACATGGCCATTATCCACCCTCTGAAGCCTCATCTGTCGGCGAAGGCCACTATGGGAGTCATCATCTGCATCTGGAGTCTGGCCGTGGTTCTGGCCTTCCCTCTCTGCTACTTCTCCACCACAAAAACTCTGCCTCACAGGACCCTCTGCTATGTGGCCTGGCCCCGCATGGCCGACGACCCCTTCATGTGAGAATACAGACACACTGACAACGCCCTTTGTTCTTGCTTGTGTCAGGCTTCATTATCATTATCATTATCATGGCAAAGCTGGGCTATCATCTTGATTCTTATATTTATTTTTCTCTGCATCATCTGATTGTGTCTAACCTTAACTGCATATCCTGCTTGTCACTGTATTAAAACATACTGGTGATTTGTTTCCTCACTTGTGCAGGTATCATATTATAGTGACAGTTCTGGTCTACCTGCTGCCTTTAGTGGTGATGGGCATCACTTACACCATCGTGGGGGTGACGCTGTGGGGAGGGGAGATCCCGGGAGACTCATCTGATAATTATCATGGACAGCTCAGAGCCAAACGGAAGGTATAAACACCATGTTTATTTCATGTATTTATTTAGCTTGTGTTTTTGGAGTGGAAGAATACAGGTAGATCATGCACACATGTACATAAGGTTTTGACTGAGATATAAAGTGCGACTCTAGTTCAATTTCATGTTTGTACTTACCTGGTAGTCCACAGTAAGACAGTTTGCACTTGTTCAAGGACAGCCTTTGCTGATGGGACTGAGTACAAGTGCAACAAAACATGGAGGCTGATCAAGGACTGAGGTTTTTTTTTTTTTTTTTGGGAAGCTTTTCCCCCTTGAAAAAAGGAAAGAAAAAAAAGTAAGAAAAAAAAAAAATGCAATAGGCTTATTCACAAATGGCTTTCAAGCTCCCTCCCTTATTGCAGCGAATAAATGGTGACAAGAATAACAACAAAACCTTAACATCTCAGATTTAAAAAAAAAAAAAAAACACTTTAATGGATTCTCATTATTGCATTATAATCTCCCAGCAGCAGGGACAACAGTCCACAACAGAAACAAGCCTCTGTGTTGAGAAGGACCTTTGCTGTTTGGGGAGCAGGCAGAAAAACATCGCACAGCCACCTAAAACCAAAGTGATCATCAGTGTAACAAAGAGTGTGGATGACTATCAGCTGAGATCAGTAAAATGTGTCACGCAGCTCTGCATAGCAAATTAGTTCAGTACTGTGAAGGGAATTAACATTCTCTTATAATTCTAATTAATTCCTTATCCCAAAACCACATACAGCGCAAACGTATCAGTGCAAGTACACTTTATCTGTTGTCATGCACCAGTATACACAGCTTGTTCAGTTGCAGCTGCAGCCAAGAAGAAAAAGAAAGCATCCAGAGGCACTTGTTTTACTGTAGTTTGGCATCGTCAGCCAGACTACACAGTGAGCTCTGCAGCGGCCACTGTGAGGGTCGGGTTAAGGGATTAAGGTCATCACAGCTGTCATGACGAGCATCTATCGAGACGGCTCTAGGATTAATGTCAAAGAATACAGTTTATCAATAAATATCAAATATTCCAGATTATTCAGACATGACAAGGGTTTTTCTGTGGAAGTTATTCAGTAAAAAGGATTTTATGGATGGGAAAAAAAACAAACTTTAATCTGTGGACCAGCAACTTTTTTTTTTTTTTTTTTTTTTTTTTTTTTTGTCATTGACCAAATTTCACCGATCAATTTCATCTTAAATAAACTCATATTTATCCCATAAACTGAAGCAAGAAGGAAGCAAAAAATGTGAACTTCAAAATAAAACTAATTTGGGGATAGATTCCCCCTTAGACTGAGATTAGCATTTTTTTGTTTTGTTCTGTTGTTTTGGAGACACACACACACACACACACACACACACACACGCAAAAAAAAAAAAAAGAGAACAACAGGTGCAGGTTTGTCATTTACAATCTTTTAGAGAGCTTCATAGGGGGGGAAAAAAAAAAAAAAAAAAATCAGAGGCTCAGATCACCAGCAAAATTGAGCCGAGGAAAATCAGAGATTTATAAATATCAGGAAACAAAGGTACAAAACAGTCAGGCTTGATTCAAAGGCCGACGATGACAAGATTCCATCTGGACTGGAGATAGGAGCAAGTCGCTCTCATCACAGCCTTGCCCATTAGCTGCTGATGGTATAATAGTCGCCTGCTCCTTTTTAACCCCCCACAGCTCTGTATTGTGCTGCAACACACTAATGAATTCTGTGGCTCTCTCATCTGTCCTACCTGGGCCCTGCTGGGTCTGGTGTGTCATCATTGACCTTTCCCTCTCTTCATACGGCATCCATTCTCACTGAATGGGGATGTCATTATGATCACAATGAAGGGAAATAAACAACAAACTCCCTACTTAAAGAGCTGCCATGGTTTCAACACATCCAAAATCACAGTGAGAGTTTAAAGTCATTACAAAATTTTTTTTTTTCCTTAAAACTGCCCTTACATATATAGATTTATATGTAAGGACCTACAAAAATACAGCTAAATAAGAGTTTTATTTCATATGCAGGTAAATCTAATGACAACTGCATTTACCATAATCCTTTGTTTGCTGTGACTTGTAATGTTCTGTTTACTCAGCCAATATGCTTTCAGTTTGTTTGAGTGATGTAATCTAAACAATCCCTTTTTGGAAAGAGCTGTACTCTTAGCCAAGCTCATCTAATCTATACTATTTACTCCTGTGCTTTTATTGTGACATCTTAAAATTTTTTTTTTTTTTTTTTTTTAAAACTTGGGGGGATCCTCTGTTGATAAATTTTGCATTTCGCAGGAGGCAAGACATGGGCGGTTCATGCAAACAAAGACGGAGATGGTATCGACCTTTGCCCTCTCCTGGCTTCCCTATCATGTCTTCTTCATTGTGACGGGTCTTAACAAGCGTTTGAGCAAGTGGAAGTACATCCAGCAGGTTTACCTGTCAGTGCTGTGGCTGGCAATGAGCTCCACCATGTACAACCCCATCATCTACTGCTGCCTCAACAACAGGTGAGTACATATACACCACAACCCCAAAACACACATGTATGCACTGTTTGTGAACACAACAGCATATTTACACGTCAGGGTTTGATTTGGCTGCAGGTTCCGCACTGGTTTCAAGCAGGTTTTCCGCTGGTGTCCTTTTGTGAGGGTCTCGAGCTATGATGAGCTACAGCTCCAAAATACAAGACTTCGACCGGGTCACGAGAGCAGCATGTGCACCCTCTCTCGGGTTGACACCAGCATCCTCAGCAAAGACAAGAGCACTTGTTCTCGTGGTAACCGGTCAAGACTCAACTCTGAGCCCAATAATGAAGACGGTTAGTTTCTCCAGGTGACACACTCCAGGTGAATTCTCACTGGGTTTTATTTTATTATGTATTTTGAGTTGACAAATGCTGATTTTAGTGGTTCTTGTTGTTTACTCATAAAGCCAATAAATATTAATCAATTTGGATTAGTGTGGTGAAATCTGGGAATAGTGTTCATTTTTACACTACAAAAGCGGTTTTCAGTCTGTGAGGTGTGCCTCCTTCGGAGAGCATGGGAGAGTTGAAGATATGTTTTGGAGCACATTTTATCTAAAAAGAAAAAAAGTTACATACTCCAGTTTAAGGGTATTTTAATCTGAAACCATACATGATACGCATCATTTTAGAATATTGTGACTTACACTTTCCGAGGATGTCATTATCTCTGAACATTGCCTGAGAATTCTTGAGTTTTCTTTATCGTCAAAGTAATGCAGTGATAGTTTTCTGTAAATCCATGGGTACACTCTAAACAAGAGCTGCTAAGAGCTTATTCTGCATACTTGTAATGATGCCAGTTTCCTGTAAAGAAATACAGGCTAACTAATCAGGCTGATTTTGTTGCAATAAGCATACACTGAATCCATGGCAACATTATACTGCCCATGTTGGAGGAGGGGTAGGAGATCGGGTGGCAGTTATCTCACCTTTATTCTGATTGTGGATCCCCAGTGCTATTAGACTTTGCAAACCCCTGCACTACACCAACACTTGGGCCTTGTGTACAGTTGATTTTTAGCTCTCTACAGTGTGTCTGAGTGAGGAATGTCAGCAGTGATGGAGATCTGTTTTTCACTTTATCAAAACTGATCAATACATTTTGAATTGTTTTGACAAATAGTGTTATACAAAATATGATATCTTCTGACATGCTGTTTTTTGATTTGAAAAGTTCATTTGTTTTTAGTCATAAAATGCTGCTGTTCGTAAGTTAGAAATCTTAATTTGTATGTATTGGACTTATTTGTGTAAATAGACCAAATGATGTGAGGCAATTTTGCAAAATCCAACCAGTCAGCATGAGATTAATGTATATGTGGATTTTTAACATTGTTATTGTAGGAAAGTGTTCAGCATTTCATTAACACAGCATTTCATTGATTATATTTTCCTAAAGGGATGATGTGTATATATGCTTGTGTACTGCACCTTATTGGGTTTGATTAATTTTGATAATCATTTAAAAACTATTGATGTTTTGGTAAAATATGGTTGGTGGTTTGAGCGAACATATTTTAAATGTCTGAATTATATTTATATATTTTAGATGTTTCTGATATGTTTTTATTTTATTTTTGTGTCATACAAAGGTCCATTATTCAATACTGCTTCTCAGAGACCTCTGTAAGAACAAGTACCTAAACTATAAGTGACATTTCTGTTTTGTTGGTAAGGTAACTGACTGAGCTCAAAGGCATTCACTTGTCACACATCATAATATTTGCTAAGCTGCGTTTGCCATTTTGTAATCACATTTGTTTAATATTCACAGCACGCTATTATATAACATAGTATATGTATTTGATTAAATGCTGTACTTACTGTAGACATACTGTGTATTTAATGCCATCAGACCATTACTCAGTGGATTACATCAACAATAACTGCAGCATTGCTGCTCACCCTGTTTCTCTTAGCTGGAGAAAGCATGTGCCATTTTAAAATGTACTTTTTTGGGGCTTATAAGAGTTACTATTTACTGTATCTATGATTTTTAAAAAAAAAAAAAAAAAAAAAAAAAAAAATTGTATATCCATTTGTGCTGAATGGTGTTTTATTGTTGCAATATGATGTTAAAATACTATAAACACTAACAATGTCTCTGAACAACCACTGTGTTACATTTTTATTTGTGATAATAGTGGTGTCAGATCAGAAAATGTTTGTCATTCTGTGAGACATGGATCAGCATCATGTTATATTGATCCTGTTGGACCTCCTAAATATAATGTGAAAGCTTTTTGAGTTTGAAATCTTTCCCAGTGTCGGGCATAGTTGCCACATGAAGAGATGCTTAGCGATCAGTCCTGAAACATACATAGCTGTGTAAAAAAAGCAGGAGGCAAGACATGGGCGGTTCAACCAGTTTATTTGTTTATGTATTTCTAAAGTTCAACCCTCTCTCCCAAATGCTGTCAAAGCTGATATTATCAGTTGAAATTGCCTTATACACCCTGGTGATTTAGGCATTAAGGTGGCAATCATAAACTGCAACATTCTCAGTTCTCGTCTTGCTGGGGACTCCACTCCCATGACTAGTTTTAGAAATATTGATATAAGTAAATGATATACAGTAAAGTAAACAGGACATCTGTTCAAAGCATGTGGTAGAAGTAATTAAAAAAACTATGACATGAGTATATATTTGCAGCCAACTATATAAGCTTTCAGCACCTTAACAGGCAGACATGACAGCAAAATAGTTTTATCATTGTTCAAGCTGTAAAAAAAAACAAAGCAGTGTTTTTTTTCATTTTATTAACTCTCAGCTGTCTCAGCAGTCTGAGATGCTAATTGTTCTTGCTTAGCAGTTCGAGAAAAAAAGAGATAAAGCCACAAGCACCAACACAAGCCACTGGTTGGAGACATCCGCTGGAGACCTACAGAGAGAGAGAGAGACAAACAAAGACGGAGATGAATATATATTTTGATATCAAAATATCTTAAAGGTTCTGAAAATCTATTTTCTCAATCAGTTTCTTGGGTGTTCCTACTTGAGGATGAAATTTTCTACCAAAATTCTTAAGACCTTCTGGTTTATTTCACATGAGAGATTCTCTGTTATGTTTTGTTTGTTCTCTGCTCTTGGCTGTGAATCGTTTCGAGTTGTTTCAACAACAGAAATCGGATCATATTCCTTAACGTTCCCTAAAAATTTCACCCAAACATTTTCATCTATTTCTCAGGAAATAATGTACTGATCTTGATTTTTAAAAAAAAAAAAAAAAAATCTTAAAAATTCTTACTGAATTAATTCTTAAGAGTAAGTAACAGTGCATGTGGCACCAGCAGCATTTAGGAATGCTTGCATCAGTATTTAATTAATGCAACTAATAGAATTACACAATAACAAGAGTGGTTGCAACATAGCAGTGAGACAATTCATGCATACAGCTATAAATCTGGATGAACTGTATAATGCTGATGTCGTCATTTCACATAACGGGTAATAAAATCACACAACTGTGTTGCATATAAGGCTTAAAGACAGATTGTTTGGCCTTGGCAGAGGTATGCACTCCACTGAGTGCCACTCTAGTTTGGTAATATTGTCAGCACTGCCAGTCGCATCGGGTCAAGCCACACCCACACATAAAGGCATCATTTCCACAGTGGATTCCGAAATCCTGTTTTATTCCAAATTACAAAGATTTAATTTAATTTTCATGGCCTTTAAAATATATTATTCTCCATTACATGGGCTTAGAACTTCAGGGGACTGTTTTGGGTGAAGAGCAGTTCAAAGTCACATACAGTCAGATAAAACTATATGGTCTCTCTATTACAAATATTCGACGGCAAACAATTTCTCATTTATTATTCGGAACTGTGTAACTTTCAATGATCACATACACAGTTTTGATAAAGAAATCACAGACAGTACAACCTCATGATTCAGAGCTTATTTTTTGTTAATAATCATGGGATAGAGCAACATATTTCATTTTATAAATTGTGTCTTACCGTGAAATGTAGCAGTCGTGATGGCTCTCCACTTTGGAATGTTTCAAAACAATCTCCTTGTACAAAGAAGAACCATCATCTTTGTCATTTACACTCTCCACGGTGAACACTTCAGCTGGAGATAGCAAGAGTTTACTGACAATGTCCTTGGTACAATTGTTGTCATTCAGGTTGACAAAGAAGCAAGAAGTGATGTTTACAATGAAATTCCCATCGAATTCCTCAAATTCCTTAAACTTACTAAAGTCTACCTCAACTTCCTTGAACTGTCCAAGTCTCACTTTTGAGCCTACGTTTGCCATGTATTGTTGGTCTGATAAAAAATATCCAGTCTTGCATTTGTTTGCCTTCATGGAACGCATGAGCAGGAAGTGAAGAGACTTGAAATGGAAGTGGTTTTCATAGGTGCTAACATTTACACCCATTGTCTCCACTTTGTCGTTGAAGGTCTTCAGAAAGTCTTCATCCCCTTTAACATATGCCGAAAGTGCAAGACTCTCTTCTTTTATTCCTCCTGGCATCCACTGTTCACACTGGGGGTTTGAATTCCATGCTTTCTTGAAGCCCTGACTCTGGTTTAGCTCTTTTTCTAAAATGCCTGAATTGATAAGCTTCTCCTTGGTCTCTTTATGGCAGTTACTGTACAAGGCATCAACAGCATCTTTGGCCATGTCCAGGAGTTTTGTCTCCTTTGCAGCCAGCTTTAATGGAGTATGGAAATGAAAACATAGTTTCAAGAGAAGAGATTATTTTTCTTAACATAACATCTCAAGTTTTGAATGGTCATTTGTAAGACGAATAATACTTACTCTGTAGTAGAGAGATGTGAAAATGACTGTAGCAAGAAGCAGTTTTCTTCCATCCCACATTTTAAAGGGCATCTTCTTGTCTCTGTCTATAATCTACACAGACCGCTGTAACAGAAATGAGAGCAAAGCATTGCAGGATCAAACTTGAATAGAAAGATTTGTGATGTTATTCACAGTTCAGGAATGGGATGGTCTAGTGTGTTGCTCAGATACATTGTTTAGACAAGCCCTCAATCTTTTCAGTTTTCTCTCCCTGGAATACAGCAACTACCCCAACCACCCACGCCCATGTTCACCCACAAACACACGCACACGCACACTAGATTAAAAAAGAAAATTAATGTGACTTAAGTTTCAACACTAAGATGGAAAGCAGCTGTGGAAAATATTGAAAGGCACATACAATACCTTTAGCAAATGGAATTAATTTGTGGGAGCACTAAAAAGAAATCAAGTCCTTGTACTACGAACCACAGGGGTGTGATCAATTTCTGTAGCGCACATCTCTGGGAAGTGAAGAACTTATCTCACCAAGCAGCCCTGTTTGCTTTCCTGTGGAAGGAAACTCAGTTGTTGATTTGCTACTGATATTTTTACAACCAAGACAAACCCACATAAATGGTCTTTATTGCTCTCTTTAATTTGAATAAGCTTGCTTGCTTTCTTTTTTTCTTTCTTTCCAAACTATATTATTTTCTCACTTTGTTTCATAAAATATAGGTTCTACTTAGCCTTTATGAGCAGGATATAAAGATTTAATAAATGGTTTATAACACACTACCCTTTAGTTGTCAGCAGATAAAAGATATAACTTCTCCTCTGGACACATTAGTTGAGGCTGCTTTATAAACGGATATTGAATGACTAAATATATATATATATATATATGTATATATATATATATGTGTCTTATATGAAATGTGTCTACAAGACATACGACATACAAGAAATACTTTATACTGTGTTATAAACCATTTATTAAATGTTTCATTTATATTCACATACCCATATGAATACTGAAACGTTTTTTTCTTGCTGTAATCATCCCTCCTGTTGAAACTGAGCATTAAAAGATCCCTTTCTAATATGCTTCCAGTGTAAATGATAGAAGACAAAATCCAGAGTCCTTTTCCTGTGCAAAGTTTGTCTGAAGTTTTAATGAGAGTTCAGCAGTCTGAGGTAGAGAGGCAGGCACCCTCCAGAGTAACATGAGTGAAATTGCACCATTCTTTTCAAAATGGTCCAGCCACTCCCAACCAAAATATCAGGAAATAGTGCTCCATACTAGGTCTTTTAAAATTTTTAAAAGATATGAATAATTGGTTAAAAATCAGTTACACATGGGCTAAAACGTGAATAAACATAATAACAATAAAACAACATTCCTTACTGCACAAATACCGATGGCTAATACCTGATGACTATATGAGTGGTGTGTTCCTTGGTAATCCCTGGAGATGCGCCTTGTGAACAGCTACTTCCCATTCTGCAAATCCATGTTCAACGTCCAGGCCTCCTTTCAGTTCCTTCCTTCCTTCCTTGCTGGTACAGTGCTAGTCTGCTTGAGCTCAATTTTCCAGAGCACTGACAGGAGCACTGACCCCATAGCTGTTCTGGCTGAGCGGAAATAACAAGAGGAGGGGTGCTGGATTGACAACATCCCATGCTCTCTGGATACCAATAGTGTCAGGCTGAAGTGCAGGGGCAGTGCATGGAATCTGAAATATTTTTTAAATTTTTTTATTATATCATAAAAATGTCATAATATAGGAAGGCATAAAAATCTCAAAAAACATCATAGTATATTAAAGGATAAAAATTCAAAAAAACATCATAATATAGTATGGCCTGAAATGTAATAATATAGTAAGGCATACAAATGTCAAAAAACTTCATGATATAGAAAGGCATAACATCGTCAGAATAAGTCATATCATAGTAAAGGATAAACATGTCAAAAAATGTCATAGTATATTATGACATAAAAAGTCATGGAATAGTATGTCATAAAATATCAAAATATAGTATGGCATAAAAATATAAAAAAAACGTGATAGTATATTATGGCATACCAATGTCATAGTATAGTAAGCTATATAAAGTCATAGTATAGTAAGACATAAAAAGTCATAAAAACCCCATAGTATGATAAGGCATAAAAAGTCATAGTATAGTAAGGCAGAAAAAGTCATAGTATAGTAAGGCATGAAAAGTCATAAAAACCTCATTGTATAGTAAAGAATAAAAAGTCACAAAAACTTCATAGTTTATTAAGGCATAAAAAGTCTTAATATAGTAAGGCATAAAAAGCCATACTATAATGAGGCATAAAAAGTCATAAAAAACCTCATGGTATAGTAAGGTACAAAAAGTCATAGTATAGTAAGGCATAAAAACTCATAAAAAGTCAGCGTATAGTAAAGCATAAGACATAAAAAGTCTAGTATAGTAAGGCATAAAAAGTAATAGTTAAGTGACCCCCCTAACTCGTTTTTTGAATTAATGACCCTTTTAGAAACATTCGGTAGTTACTCCGGTTACAAGTTGAATATACAAAAAACGCAAATTTTGACCCTCAATCATACAGCCTCAAAACACCTCAGAGAAATTTCAACTTAAATGGGACCAGTGCAATTTGAAATACCTTGGGATATATTTACCAAAAGACATTCTAACATTAGGAGAAATAAACTATGGCCCTCTTTCAACAAAAATTAAAGATGATATACACAGATGGAATTCCATCTCTTTTCTCGGTCTTAGCCACATAATAGACTCAGTAAGGATGAACATCCTTCCACGATACCTATATTTATTCCAAGCACTCCCTGTAGAAATGCCGTTACAACAGCTATCCGAATTGAATAAGCTTATTTCCAGATTCATCTAGCAAGGGAAAAAACCCAGAGTGAAATTTAAAACCCTGCAACTCTCAAGGGAGGAAGGAGGAATGGCTCTCCCAAATTTTAAAGATTATTTTTTTGCAGCTCAGGCTAAACCTTTAATCAATATATGTAATCCAACATTTCATGCCAGGTGGAAAGATATTGAACTCTCAATTCAGAACGATCCCCCAATTCATACAATTTTAGCTTACAAAAATTTGAAAAAAATCATTAATTGTTTGCAGAATCCATGGATCAAAGCTCAAATGAGAATGTGGAGCATGATGAAAGAAGAGTATAAACTAGACCATAAATTACAAATAATCCAATGGTGTGCTTATGATCCTGACTTAAAGCCCAACACAATGGACCATGGGTTCAAACTCTGGGTGTCAAAAGAAATAACGACGTTCTACTCCTTAACAAAAAAAGGACAATTAAAGGATTTTGAAAATTTAAAGAAAGAATACTGCTTGAAAAATCAGATTTTTATAGGTATCTCCAAATACGTAACCATTTTGAACATAATATTAAAAACAAAACAGACTTGAGTGATCCCATATTGAAGATACTTATCGGTGCCTATCAAGAAGACTCAAATAGAGGTGTTATCTCCAGATTGTATAAAGGCTTCAGGACAAAAAAAGCCCACTCCACTGAAAACATTAGAAAGAGATGGGAAGAGGAAGGTAATTTCTCAATTACAAGTGAAGATTGGCTCGAAACATGTAAATTCCAATGGAAGTGCACAAATTCTTACACATGGCGGGAGTTCGGGTGGAAATGCCTAATACGATTCTTCATTACACCAAAACAGAAAGGATATATTGGAGTGAGTAATACCAAATGTTGGAGACAGTGTGGGCTTCAGGGAGCTAACCACTGGCATGTTTTCTGGGAATGCCCAGGGATACAACCCTTTTGGAAAGAGCTTCACAAAGTACTGAAAAACATATTCAATGCTGATATGACTTTTGAGTTTTCTACGCTATATCTAGGAAAGGCCGACTTCCTTGTGAGACGGTCAGATGAATATCTATTTGGTATTATGATAACTGCTGCTAAAAAAGCGCTCACAAGGCGATGGCTGCTCCCTGAGTCCCCCACAGTTCAGGAGTGGATAGACATAGTGAATGATATCTATATCATGGAAAAGATTACGTTCTAGCTCCGTCTCCAGAAAAATGTATTTGTTAAACATTGGACAAAATGGGTTGAATATGTGAAACCTTTACGCCCAGAGTTTGTGGAGGTATTAGATAAATGAACCCTGTTTTGTTGTCTCTCCTTTTCTCTCACCTTTTTTTTTTTTTTTTTTTTTTAATGGCTGAAGATTGACACTGATACATACTGTCCCATCAATATTTTGATATCATTCTCCACTCCCCCCCATCCACCTCTCCCCTGCCATACATTGAGAACTGCTTCCGCTTCCCCCATACATGCTGAAGACTACCCATACCCCCCTCCCTCACCACCACCACCACCTAACTAAGAATCATGTTGGTCACTTCTCTCCTGTAAGGACATTATGGATATGTATGTGCACACTTTCTCTTCCAAACTGAACAAAATTCGTTATGGTTTATCTTTTTTTATTGTTTGTTTGTTTGTTTTGTTTTTGTTTGATTTTTTTCTTTCTTCCTTCTTTTTTTAAATTACTAAATTGTACTTAAAATGTAAAAGCTGGGTGGCAGAGAAAAATGCTACTGCCTTTGCCTTTGTGATATGTACTGCCACTCCTAAATAAAGAATTAAAAAAAAAAAAAAAAAAAGAGAGAAGCAATTAGGTATAATAAGAACAGAAAAAGTCATATTAAGGTAAGGCTTAAAAAGTCAGAGTATAAAAAAGATATAAAAAGTCATAAAAAGTCATAAAATACACTGTTATAAAAAGTCAGAGTATAAAAAAGATATAAAAAGTCATAAAAAGTCATAAAATACACTGTTATAAAAAGCGATAACTTCATAGTATAGTAAGGCAGAAAAAGTCATAATACAGTAAGGCATAAAAAGTCATAGTATAG